>NC_136016.1:12764675-13084675 GCF_048128805.1 Centroberyx gerrardi | reverse complement strand
TATATTTTTATATATTACATTCATTTTTAATAAAACCATGAGATCTGATTCACTGCTAATTTCCCTCCAGGCATATGGAAAACACTTTGCTCTCAAACATAAATGATCTGGAATATGAAAGAATAATGGAACTATACAGAGTACTGAATGGGAGCACAGTGGGACAGGGTGTTCAACAAGGCGGAATAATAGAAAAGGCTACACTACTGGCTATAGCAGCCTACAGAGTCGCTTTGGAGCATGTGACAATGTTCACTGGTCACATTATCCACATTCCAGAGGACAGAGCCAGAAGAGACACCGTTGCAAATTAAATCAACATAGAATGTTTACCAAATCTATTTTTCACAAGAAAATGATCAAATTATGTCAACAGACACACTCTCATAATCTATACCTTGGGTGAGGGGCAGCATGCCCACTCTGTGGCCGAGGTCTTGCAGCACGTGTCCTGCTTGGGGCAGCGAAACTCCCCTGTACTATCACATGGTACGTCCTCCTCCTCGGTGTCCCTCT
Source organism: Centroberyx gerrardi (assembly GCF_048128805.1). Lineage (NCBI taxonomy): Eukaryota > Metazoa > Chordata > Actinopteri > Beryciformes > Berycidae > Centroberyx > Centroberyx gerrardi. The sequence goes on along the minus strand of NC_136016.1, from coordinate 13,084,159 downwards.
GCTTGGACTCTACCACTCTGCTCAGGGGGAGGGTGTGGACGAGCAGATCGTGGGCCTTCTTCTCACAGGTTCCAGTCTGCATGTTGCAGGTGTAGCCCTGGGGGCAGCAGTGCTCATGGTCCTCACAGCACACCGCCTGTGGAGCAGGAGAGAGGACGAGACAGAATCTAGTATCTGATAACATATCAGAATTTAACATTCTCAATACATTCACAAGTGAAGCCATTCAGCAGTTAATGCTGCTGCAAGTCATTCTGCCTTCTGACAAGGGCTGTAAATTTGTACTGAACCACAATGGTGGTTAGGGTTTGGTGATAGGAGATATGTCTCGCTGAAAAGCAAATCAGGTGAATTTTAGCTTTACACGGGTGGATGCGTGTTTCATCTTGTGCTGCCAACAAAGGAAACGCCAGGTCACTAACTCTAATTTACATTTGGCATGTGTTTTGGCATGCTGAAATCCAATCCAATCCATCAGCTTGAGGGAGACCGTGTGTAATGCAAGCCCATCCTTAATGTTAAAAGGATCTTCCAGGTTTCTAAGTAGGCTTTTTAAATCATGAACCAACAAAGCAAAGCACTTAAACCAGTATTTTGGGGTTTGAGACATTAAAGAGTATTAGTTAGTAATCCTAGTGCAAAACAATGGGGCTAAAAATAAGTAATGCAACTGTTTGGAATATGCTGCTTGTGATTTTACAGGAAAATTGCTTTAAGCCCTATTGACTTGTACTACAACTGGTAATAAATCCTCACAATCTTTCAAGCTTGGATTTCAAAAACCAATACGTCAGTGCAAGTGCTTTTAAGATGGACTAAAGGGCTACTATAAATCAGGTAGGCTTCCCTAAAACCTGAGCTGTCCTATTAAATGTTCCTCCACTTAATTTTGATCAATGTCTGTTCATCAGAGCAAATAACAAGCATGCATTTTAAAGAGCTATCACACAGTTACTAAAATACATGATCTTACATCGAGTTAACAACCTATTCAAAATGAAAAGTCATTGCGGTGCAGCACCTTGACCAGAGGGCAGCAGCCCCACTCTCCTGTTGGCAGCTTACAGCAGGTCGTCCCTGAGGCGCAGCTGCTCTTGTCGTCACATTTGACATCTGCCACGGTGCCAGGCTGGGTGAGGGCTCTCTGCTTGGTGTACCAGGGGATGGCATGGTGGCCCTTTGAGCAGGAGGACCGGTGGGCATCACAGGTGTAGCCGCTGGGGCAGCAGTGGTCTCCCTCAGTACAACAGACCGCCTGAGGACCAGGAAAGGTGCTGTGATTCTTTCGTTCACAAATTCTCAACAACTCCCACCCAATCACTAATGATGTCTACAGATTATTTTCATTATCGATTCATCTATTGATTGTTTTTTCAATTAATCGATTAATCATTTAGTCTATAAAATGTCAAAAATAATGACCAATGCCTATCACAAGTCACCAGAGCCCAATGTGATTCTTCAACTTGCTTAATTAGTCTGACCAGCAGCCAAAAACCCCAAAATAATTTATTTTATAATGATATGAAATGGAGAAAAGCAAGCAAATCTTAGTATTTGTGAAGCTGTAACCAGTAAATCTTTGGTATTTTTACTTGATAAATGACTAAAACGAATTAGAATACATTAATTTTCTGTCTAATCAATTAATCATTTCAGCACTAATGATGTCTACTACATGATGGGCATTTTCTGGAGGCTCTTCAGTGACCAACCTAGTTACAAATGCCTCCCAAGTGTTTCTAGGCATAAATACCTTCACAGGATCCTGATGGACTGAAGGACTGATGGGCACTAATCACTGAAGTGTAGAGCTTGATAGGGTGCGAGGCTGTGAAATCATCATCTTCAGTCATCACTCTTACCTTTGGCAGAGGGCAGCAGCCCCACTTGCGGGCCTTGTTCATGAAGCAGCAGGTAGTGTCCTTGGGGCAGCTGGTCTGGGCGTCACACATGTTCTTGGCTGGGCGGGGTGAACTGGCAACAGCCTGGATGGGCTCCCTCTGCAGGGCCGGTATCTTCTGGACCCAGGGGAGGCTGAGGTCACCAGGTTTGTCACAAGTCTGCTGGGCCACATTACACTTGTAGCCTTTGGGGCAGCAGTGCTCATGATCATTACAGCACACAGCCTGCGAAGAACAAGAATGAATAGCTCTTTTATGTCACAAGAAATCCCTCTCAGATGTAGGATCTAAGGGGCAGTCACAGATTTAAAGCAACATGACTTGACATTTAAATAACATACAAATCAATGTATCCCATGCAGTGATTTTCCTCATTTTCCTTTGTTTTTGCTTTGATCACCGAGTTTATAATGGAAGTTTATTGTGTTATGTCTGAATAAATTGCAAGAATAAACACTTAAAATATCACATTGGACTGTCTCATCTCATCCACTTCAATAAAGAAGTCAATTTTCTTAAAGACTCAATATTAAAAAATCTTTGGCATGCATGAGAAGGTTGCTCTATTTAACCTATTAACAACGAACTGAGAATGAATGTTCTACCATTAGAAAATTAACTGCAATTACAACTGACATTTTTACTTTATTGAATTGACTCCAACTCTAAACTCTACTAAAGGAACCATACCCTTAAACCAGTTGAAACTTTAAAACACACCCTGACATATGCTCAATATGGCCTTACACACTGAAGGAGATACTGACTTGAGGTAGGGGGCAGCATGCCCAGTGCCCAGAGTTCTGCTTGCAGCAGGTGGTTCCTCCCGGACACATGGTTTGCCTGTCGCATTTCTCATCGTGCCCTTCCATGGTCAGAGTGGACACCTTCTCCACCCAGGGCAGGGAGGGCATGGAGCCCGAGGGGTCGTCACAGGTCTCAGCCTCCAGGTTACACACTGTGCCGTGTGGGCAGCAGTGGACGTGGTCGTCGCAGCATACAGCCTACGCACACAGAATATAGACTGAAAATAGATGGCATGGATTTCAGAAATTCTCTCTTCTCGGTGCTCCTTACATAAAATGGAAACAATGATAGAACTTTGCTATAACTTCAAATGTTAAACCACTTAAAAAATCAAAAGGATCAACTTTGCTGCATTCATTATACGAGAGTCAATTAAGTTCTCAGGAGCACTTTTTGTTTTTCCTAACCCAGCCTCATTTTCAATTCAAAGATTCTCACAGATGAATAATCATGAAGTTACTCACTGGTTTAAGAAATCATTTCCTTTATAGTGTAAAATGTTGGAGGGAACAGTTCACTTGAGACCACAAGTGTGATGTTCATCTGATTTTCATTTGGTTTTGTGTTGTACTGAGTTATTGAGTATGTACATCATACCAAAGCATAATTTTATTGTGGATATAATAAAGTTTTAAGGGCCAAATCTATAATTGCAATAAAATCACCCTGTTTAAACCCTGTCAACCCAGCATTGGGTTCATTTACCTAGCAATTTCTTGAATTTATGCATTTTTGCTCTGAAATTAATTGCATGAACATTTGATACAATGTCTGTGATGAGTAAATATGAGTTTTGCATATATTTTGAGGCTGTAAGAGGTTTGTTTGTTATAGATGGCAAATAACATACAGTTCTGTATGTATGTTTACCAACACTTCTAAGTCAAACTCTTAAAGCATGCGTGTATAAATAAAGCATTTTCCCTATTTTGTTTTTTTGGGATGATGTATTGTAGTTTTGGCTCCACAATCATCATACTTTAGGTCGTTTGATTCTAATGTGGGTTGCAGTCCTAAAACTATTATTGTTTGCATTCTTCATTTTGATAAAAGTGGAAATTCAATTCACTGGTCCTATACTTGTGTGTCCGTCAGGGGATAATGGGCTAAATCATGTGTTTTTTCTTCCCACATTTTGTCTAGCAGTGGTGGCCTTCCACTTCTCAAAGAATGAAGAAGGAACGTTGTAATCCACCCATAATTAAAAGACCAGCAGCAACGTCACCCTTCCAGTCCCCTACTACCTCAGGCAGAGGACAGCAGGCCCAGTCTCCAGCGGGGGTCTTGCAGCAGGTGGCTTTTCCTGGGCACGATGTGGACGTGTCACACTTGACGTTATCAGTCAGTAAGCTGAAGGCGGGCACCTTGCCGAGCCAGGGCATCATAGCATTGCCCGAGGGATCATCACATGTAGAGGCTGCCAGATTACAAATGGTGCCGTGGGGACAGCAGTGCAGGTGGTCCTCACAACACACTGCCTATGAGGAGGAGCAAGTACATTGTAGAAGGGTTACACAATATTGACAAAATTGCATTACATGTAGGCGTGTCTATTTCTACATTGGGTTTTTTTCAGCAACTGAAAACATGTCAAACCAAACTACAATGGGTGTGTGGGTACATGAAATATTTTCTTGATGATGTGCTACTTGATTTGTAGGGCAGAGATTCTGCACAGTACCAGAAAGCTGTTTGAAACACATTGCCCTCCATGAACAGACAGTCAAACAGGGAGATGCAGTGAGACTGAATATTGGAGTACTAAAATACATTACACAGTTTGTGTTAATCACATCAGAGAGGCTACTTGTGGAGATCAAATGAATGAAATATGCATGATCTAAGAAATCAGGTCATGTGCTGAGCACTGCGGAGCCAGACAGAGGGTCAGTCACAGTCCGCCTGTCTCACTCACACACACACACAATACTATGCTAGTACCTTAGGTAGCGGGCAACAGGCCCATTCCCCCTGTGAAGATTTACAGCAGGTGTTTCCCTCAGCGCAGGCTACAGAGTCATTGCAGGGAACAGAATGGACTGAAAAATAAACAGAAAATTATAAACTCAATTATTATCTACAACCATGTAAACAAGTTCCATTTAAAAATGGGAAAACAAATCAACAGAAGGATTCATATGCAGTTTGTTATTGCAATGATCTAGGACAGCCAGGTCAATATTTGTGAACATGAAAAACTTTCAAAGCCAGAAACCAGAGAACTATGATTTGAACATGTGATGTCATCAAAATCTACCTGGCTGGGCTGCAGGTAGATTTGGAGCCCCCACTTTAATCATTTTCTACAGTGTTTCCCATACATAGGCTAATCTGTAGCACACCACCACATATCGGCACAGCTGCCACAAAATAAAAGTTGGTCAATATATAGAAATTGATCTAAACTGATTCGCATCAGGTTATGTTCTCTGTCACACCAGAGACTAATCTAGCGAGGCTAGGGCGCTCACTCAGCTGTTGCTTGCTGTGCGCAGTCTGACCTAAAAAAAAAAAAGCTGTGTCCAGTGTCAAGTCAACATCACCACAAGTAAACTGTCAACCTGTGGGAAACACTGCATGATCAAGAGGGCCTTGGACTCTCTTGCTTCTAGCTTTTGACGTGGAGACTTGTTCATGTTTACAAATCTAGACTGAACTGTGCAATACATGTCATGAGACTAACTCCCGCATGTGAATTCCGCTTTAAGATGGATTTTCTCCATCAGTGACAACCATCTCACTCTGACCTGCGTTCTGTACCGCTGTGGGTGTCGTCACAGTGGCAGGGATCTTCATGGCCATGGTGGTTTCTCCCTGAGCCGACACACAGGTGCTGTGGACCAGGTCACACTCGGTGCCCGATGGACAGCAGTGGAGGTGGTCCGAACAACACACCGCCTAGAGGAAGAGGACAGGTAAATCAATAATTATCAGTATGGTGAATTCATGCTGCCCAGCTCCTAATCAATTCCCCTTGAAGAACGATCACCTCAGCAATAGGGAATTGAAAGTGAAGTTCCATCTATAATATAAGGTTTTATAGGTTGCAATGGCGCTGCTCCGATCCATATAAAGCTACACAATATATACAAGTGTAGAACAAATCTTCTGTCTATCCAAGCAGAAAAAGAAATCAATTTCATTAATGTCTGCTAAAAAGAACTGCTCTTCAGCTGAAAACGGTGACATTTCCTGCTGACTGGTGAGTGAATGCAATGTACTCTTAAGTCATCACCACAGTACTGAGTCACTGTGCTGAGAATAGGGAACTGTTTGACCTGGAAAATTCAAGCTTGGCCTCGGCTGCACCTTCAAAATTTCCGTCCAAACCAGAACCAAACCTAAAAGCATATCTATTGTATTGTGAGGCCGTCTATACCTGGACGCTTTGTCACAGTCTTGAGAAAATCACTTTCTACAAATCGTGGCTGTTCTTTATTGAGCTGTTTTTGATCACTACAAGTAAGTAAAAGTCCTATAATTTAGAAAGTTAGCTCTTTTTTTTTTTTTACTCTTTTTATCACGGTTTTTGGTACAAAACATAAACCATCTCTATAGATTTCCTCCAAAACATAAGAATATATACAGTATACATATATCATATCCATACAAATACACACATGCATATACGTTTAAGTTAATTCCTCACAGTGTAACACAAACCTCTTCTTGTATTCAGAAAGAACTATAAAATATTGGCATGAATGCGACATGGAACTGTACAGAATCTAGAATTGTTTAAACTTGAATAAAAAACCCAACAAAGCGGGAAATCGGGCCCAACTCCGATCAAACTCATTGGGTCTAGCTGGTTCCCAGGAACGTCCAGCCCTAGAGCAGGTTAGCTGGTTACTCACCTTTGGCATAGGACAGCAGCCGTACGTGCCGTTGGCCATCTGGCAGCATGTGGTCTCGTCAGGACACGTCGACTTCTTGTCTGGACAGTCAACTGACAAGGAGAGACGTCAGGACAGACGAGGGGTTTGATGATCATTACTTGTGACAATGACACAAGGTCAGTGAAAATGCTTGTCCAGCTATGCTTCAAGCAGAAATGCATAATATACGACTTTCATCTTGTGTAATGCTTTATAGCTCTAGGAGCTTTTTGTGATTCAATTTATTCATTCAATTGAATTTACAGTGTCCTCAAACTTAAAATTAGCATGAAAAGACATATGAAAAAGATTCAGTTTCTCTTAATAGTAATAACCGTCTCACCATCATTGGGGAGAGCAGGGATCTTCTTCAACAGTGGGACCTGTGTCTCACCGGACGTGCACATCTCATGCTCTAGGTCACATGTTGTGTTGCCAGGGCAACAGTGGAGATGGTCACTGCAGCACACGGCCTGTTCATGATTCAAACATCACACATAAGTCAAAGAATGGAAGTTTGTTGTTTTTACACAACTAAGGACACTTGTGTACATCCAGGTTGTTTAAATCTAACGCACCTGGCTTCAGTCTCACACTATGAAACTATCTCACACCAAACTAAATCTCACAACAAACAACATATGAGTTAGCATTGCTTTGCATCCTCCTGTTACCTACACTGAAGTATATCTAGGAGCAACATGTATCAGTGAAATATCAGCAACAACTGTGTGCAACAAATCAATGTGCAGAATGTGAAGAATTTCAGCTATCAAAATTTGTGGTCCATACAGGACAGTAGATTGTGTTGATAGTGTTAATATATGGCAAGATATTAATCCAAAGATTCCAATATGAAGGAATACACCAGACCAAATTAGAGTCCTTAATAAACTCTTCTTGCTAAATGAACGGAGCATACATCTCCCAGTCATTACCTAATGGACTGTGTGGATCTAATACACTGGGGCCTGTGTGTATGAGAAAATAAATCGCAAGAATGCACAACACAGTCTATGACCTCTTGCCGCCATATTCACTGCCTTGAGATTTGCTGATCAAAGAAATCCATTTTCTCTGCCTCAAGATTGTAAGCAGCAGCTCTGAAATACCTACAGCCTGTTTACACCAGTCTACTGCTTTACATGACAGTGGATCACAGGGAGAAAATTAGGGGTTATCTGTAAATTACAGCACCCTCATTTCTGTAATTATGGTGCAGAGGAACAAATTATATGGTAAATTATGAGTTGTTACAAATACCGTCTACTGTGAGAGGAAGGAAGATTAGACAGTTTTTCTCTAGCTTTATCTGAAGCTGTAACTAAATGCAGTTTGACCAGTAAATATTCAATCAAGGTCAGATAAATCCTAACCTTATTGGTAGCTACCAGAACCAGCTGTGTCAAAGTTCGCTACATTCTTTTGCCATTTATTTACACTTTAATAACGATCAAGAGCTGTAATCTGAAGCTCCTGCCAAATTGGGGACATCTAACAACATCAATAATAAATTCTATTACATTGTATTAATGTGACGGAGCGACACATACCTCTGGGTATGGGCAGCAGCCATAGTCTCCGCTGGTTAGTAAGCAGCAGGTGGTACTATCTGGGCAACTGCTCTTCCCACCAGGGCAAGTCACTGATGCAACGCCTGCAGCTACATAAACACGAAGACCATAGAGAGAAATATGCTCATTAGTTATTATTGCGATATCGTAGAGAGATTGAAGGACTTCAGTGACCTATTTTCACCTTATCACTCATCAAAGGATTTTTTTTTCCAAGTTTCCGAGTTTTTTCAAGTGGTTCTTTGGCCTGAGAAAAGTATATGACCAACATGAAAGTAGAAGGCTAAGACCCGAGTAACAACAGCAAAATTTAACTACTGCTAATAGTATGTGGACAAATAGCTTTGGCACCGAGGGGAAAATCGTGTCATGTGAAAGTGTTTTATTTGCTTAACTGCTTATCCAATTAGGCTCTACATATCCAGATATCAAAGCAGACAGTCTGTAGTTCGACTGTATAGTCATCAGGCATCATTTTACATCCAAAGTAATAAGAACACATGTACAGTACACATGAAAAAAGAGCAATCTAAAATACATTTGGAGCTCATTGTATCATTGGCCTCCTTCACATGTAGAATATTACATTGCTGGATTAACTTTTCTGGCAAAGGTAGCAGGTCTGGCTTGTTCAAACCACCAACGACTGCTCCCCAAGACAGAGAGGCAGGACTCAAAATAAAATTATTGTCATTTTGTCACAGTGGTCCTTTATTTTTTAAATTTAGCTCCATGATGAGGAATTTCAGTTTTCCAATAATGTGGAATCTATACCTATTCATTATGCCCTGAGGATGCTAGTTGTTTTGTCTCAACTGCATCTTTTTGCATCCCTGAGAGCTGCCATCTGATTTGTTACTATGCAGAATAGCCCACCTGGCTTATTCTCCCTCCTTCTGGCAGGCAGTTTCTCCAGCATGGGAAAGGCCTCTAGTGTGGCCGACAAACACTTTGAGTGAGTAAGGTCACACGTGGTTCCCTCGGGGCAGCAGTGGCGCTTATCCTCACAGCACACCGCCTGCAGAGAGAGGGAAATCATGTCTGACACTTACGATACCCTTGAGTAAGGCACACCATTTCCTGCAGATAATGGAAAAGTGCAGAGGTGCAACTTGAGCGCTGACAATAGCTGAGGTTTACAAATGTGACGGGAGCAAAGTGAAACAGAATTCTGTGCTTTCTCATTCAGAAAATGAATAAGTAAAGCTCGGCTGCCAAATTAATGATGTATAATTGTGTATCGAGATTTTAATTTCCAGGATAAATATTTGCAGAATTTGAAGATATGTGCACATTTAGTTTAATTTCATTTTGAACAACTGTTGTACTATCAAATCAAATGCCCCATTAACATTCTTCCACACTGAATGAATAAACCAAATGAATAAACCCATTGAATAAACCCAAATGAATAAACCCATTGATAATAGAGAAGTACATAGTCATTTTAGTAACCAAAAAGGAGTCAGACATATTTCAGTTAGCAACAGATGATGTCAAACAAGCACAGTTACAGTGCAAACTCTGCCTTAGAGTTGTTGCTGCACCTCAAAGTATTATCCATGATATGGACATGGTATGATGAGTAGATGAAGGCCAAATAATCAGAATCATTTTAGCCATAACCGTGCAGCCCATGATAAAAGCAGGGCAGGAAGCTAACTTTTTATTCCTACAGGTCACAGTGGCGGGTACATTTTAAAATGACGGTTGGTTATCAACCAGAGTGGCTGCCAGAGTAGACACACTTACCAGCCACATCGAAAGTTGTCCAACTCTGAATTAAAGATTAAGGTTATAAATAATCTGCAGAGAAAATGGTGCAGCAAAATTCTTTTACAAGCACCGAGTGTTTGGGGTTTGTGCCGGGTCTGTGGTTTTAGATTAAATGCAAAGTGTTTAAGTATGCGTGTGGATGTAGATGTGTGTGTGAGGGTATACTCATGCATGCTACCTTGGCCAGTGGACAGCAGCCCCAGGAGCCGTCAGGAAGCTGGCAGCAGGTGGTGTCGTCCGGACACTCCGACTCCTGGTCCGGACAAATGACTGCCTTTACTCCCTCTTTGAACTAGAACCAGCACAACCCATGCATACCAATGACAGGAGCACACATGGTGAGAAACTTCAAAATGGCAAGATCACAAGTGTATTTAGTACTGGAAACATTATTTATTAGTATGGAATTAGCAAAAAACACAGATTTTAGATTTCATGCATCTTTTAAATGTAACCAACGTCAGCAAACAATGACATGAATCTCACTCATTCCGCCTACCCATTTCAGCTCTTTAGTACATGGAAATCTATTTCGCATAACACTGTTGTTTAGCAGAACAAATAAGCAAAAAGTAAGTTGTCAGGCATGAAAAACAGAATTCTGTATTTTGTCAGTGATGCTCAGTGATGCATTTGAAATTGTACAATGGGTTTTTAACAGGTTTCAAGGGACCAGATTATATGAAACACACAACACATAAATTTGAAATTCATGTACGAAAAATGCCAAAACTGCACTTGCTGATCTTTTAATTACTCAAATCTAAAGGGGCACTCCGGTAAAAGAGAGTCAGTGTGCTCACCGTGCATAAATACAGGTTTTGAATAGAATCAGCCTCAATGAAGGCATATCGTATTACCATTCTGCTCTGATGAAAAACAGCCACAAGCAGCCAGCAAAATGCACACGTAACAAATCTATTGCATGACATGTGTCAAATGTACTGATTGACCCATTTCTCTAAACAATTACATTTGCATGTCCAAAGGTTGAAGTCAAGGAAACTCTATGCAGCATTGACAGTGCAAAGGTCGACAAATAGCTGACATTTCATATGCAAGGCGAGTAAAATGAACACTGATGAGACAGTGAAGAAGAGAATGATGAACTATTAAGTAAAACAAATTGTGTAGGCGAATTAGACTTGACAAAGCCCTTTTAGTATTACCTGAGGGACTAGCATGAGCTGCTGGGCAGGGAGTCTCCTCACCCAGGGTAGTGAAACAGTCTTATTGATACATTTGGAGTGAACCAGATCACACACCGTCCCCTCATAGCAGCAGTGGAGATGGTCCGAACAACACTCAGCCTGCAGATGGTTTTAAACAGGAGATGGAGAGAAAAAGGCATGGTTTACTGAACCTCAGTAAAGCAGAAATTGGTGGGCAGAATGAACTGTACACAACACTGACATACATGAACGTCAACACCAAAACTTATACAGATAAGAAATGTGCATGCACACGTATCCTGGAATTATCTGTACCATCTAATAAGCATGTATCAACAAGGAAACTCATAATTGGCACAATCAATAGTTTAATTTATATCACTGCATTTTTTGCATATTATGCCCATTTGGAAGAATAGATGTTGGTTCAAATGGTTGAAATCCTGAAGTTCATTGCACCTTTGGATTGAGGAAACTGTGGTTTTTCGCACACCTATACCAAGAGACAGGTGCATAGGAGAGGACTGGGAAGTCGGCAGAACATAAAAATCGATTCCCGCACACTGTCTGTACTTAAAACATTTATTCGCAACATTTCGGTACTGAGACTGATATTTGCCTGACGAAGGTCTCAGTACCGAAACGTTGCGAATAAATGTTTTAATTGCAAGTACAGATAGTGTGCGGGAATCTCCTTTTATGTTCTACCTTTGAATTGAGACCTTTGACAGACTGGCATCCAATTCAAGTATCTCAAGCTGCCTCACACTAAACAAACAGGTGATAGATTGGCCCAGTGGGCTAAAGAAAACGCTTCACCTTTACTTGTGATGATTACCGAGATTACTGAGATGGTTTTGTACACTGCAAGAATGCCTTACTCGAGGACTAAAGGACATATTTTTCATCCAGCACATAACCCCCCTACAAAAACATGCAGCTGCACTAAAATTAAACATTTAGGCCTGTTTTGTATGATTATGGACTTTTGAGGCTTATTGAATTAACAGTAATATGGTAGATAGTATGGTATCTGATATCTAGAACGGACAGCAGTCAGTGTGGAGAATGGATAATGAGTTGATTATTTCTGTAGCGCACTTATCACTGGGACACACATATTCATTCTAGTGCTGGGCAGTAGATATATTTGAATGAAAAATATGAAAAATGCAATATTGAAATATTGAAAATATAAATTTCAATGTATATTTCAACAATGTGAGGGAAAATAATCTGCCAAAATCGTCTCTCTATTGCTTCCCCTTTGACCTTGACCCCACCCACTTGTAGCTAGTGCGGGTCCTGGCTGTGTGGAAGAAAAAATGGAACGAGACAAGAAAATGAAAAGAAGCCCCCAACAAAGGTTACGTCACCTCTGTTGTATGGAGATGGTTTGGTTTGGTTTGTCAGATATGGAACTAACCACAGTTTATTGTAAAGTTTGCTTGAGAGAAGCGGCAACAAAGAGTGGCAATACTACAAATCTCTTCCATCAACTCTGGCAAAAGAGTATGAAAAGAAGTGAGTATTTATTTTCAATTAAGATTATCATTTATATTTTGTTATTATACAAGTTGTTCTCAAGTCTGATTTCAGTAAATAACGACATACTGTATATAACATGGAGGTACACTGTTAAATTGTGTCATTAACAAATTTTAGAGAAAATGTTACCATCATCAACGTCTGGTCCATAAATATCGCTGTATCATTTCTGAGTCATATCACGCAGCACTAATTAATTCACTGACTCACACACACACACCCGACTGGTAACTCACATTTGGTAGGGGACAGCATCCGTATCCTCCGGCAGGGTTTTTGCAGCAGGTGTTTTTGTCTTCACACATGCCACCATCGGGACAGATCAGCGCTGTGCTCAGGCCCAACAGAGCCAGACACAGGATCCCCATCTGCAGGGTCTAGGGACGAGGGGGGAGGAGGAGGAGGAGGGGGGGGGGATCAGCCATGCAGCATGATGTAATGTGGTTTTCCAGCAATATAATAAGAACCTCCATGACTTATGGTCAATAAACTGTATCTTATCTTCTTGGGTTTCTGTGTGCGCGGGAGAAGATTATTCTTCCTGGCTGTGATAAACCACTAAATCAATACAGCGATGGAGAACAATGTATGTATGCAAGCAAGCATTCCAACTGATAGGCGGGATTTCCAAACTAAAGAAACCCAGACTTTTGCTATAAGGTTCATGTCCTCTTTATGCATGTATAGCACTCATACCTCAGGCTTTATCATCAACAGCACCAATACATTGCCAAAAAATGTCACTATGCACAAGTTTTAAGGTGTATATTGTAAGTTATCAGGGCTTTAGCTCATCCAGCACTCGTAAACTTGTGATTGGTAAATTGTGACACTGTCTGACAACAACAAAAAAACATCTAGTAAGTAAACATTTCTCAAATAAAAAAAAACAGAGAGGAAAGCACCAATTGCACAATTCAAGATAATGCAGTATCTGGTCCAAAAGGTATTTTTACAGTAGCAGACAGAACAATCCATTAGCTGTTCTTTCACTGGGATAGATCACTTTTTTCCTCTCTCATAAGCAACAACTGCACAAACATTGGGTTATTAGGCATTGTCACCATATGAACACAGAGCTGAAGAAATGTGGCATGGATAAGTAGGATTTGATTAAGATGAATAAGTTAGGGGCAGCAGGGTGACCTAGTGGTTAGAAAGACCACTCTTCATCCAGACAACTTTGGTTCAAACTCCGTCTTTGCAAGCATCCGCCTGCTGAAGTCCTTGAGCAAGTTATTGAATCCTTACAGCTCCAGGGCTGCTGTACTGTAGCTCACCCTGACCTCTGACCTCCATGGAGGAGGAGAAAAGAAACTTTCCCTATGGGGGAAATCCAACCCAAGAATGGAGTTATAGTGTATAGCACTTAGCTAAAATATCAAGACTACTGCCCAGACATTTGGGTGGCATTAGCTTCCTCTTACCATTGTAAAGAAGTTGTCTGAGATGGAGGCAGGAAAAATGATATCAGCTGTTACTCAAACCTGGAACTGCAATGCATACTCCCTTTGTAGCCTGCAGGACAAGAACACACCATCAATCACAATTAACTGTGGAAAAGTGGGACCAGCATCCAAATCAGCCAAGTACCAAACGTTATAATACGATATAAGACCTGGCCACGAGATGAAACAAAGATTTAGCTGACTTAATGTAGCTGGATAGATGTTAAGCTTCCTTAAATTACACTGCAAAAAACAACCCAGCCAAGTTAGCTTAGCTGGCTAGGTGGCTAATAATGATGCTAGCTAACCCACCGGTTTGAATGATTTAGCGACACGGAATCTGTCTGAAAAACGGACACCTTTACTCCTTACCTCGTAGGTATCGTACAACAGGTCCAACTTATCACATGTATGTCGCGTATTATATCCCACTTAGAAAGCATTCAAGCTGTGCAAGGCAATTGTGACAGACTGACTGGCAGTTTTTCCCAACACAATTGAACAATCACATGACACACTCATCATGTGACTTTGCAGCTTATCCTGATCTAGTTTAAAGGTACATTACACTTACTGCACACATAACAGAAAAAGTGGGCCTACATGCTAAGTTGCTTTTTCAACACACTAAGTCCCCGTTTACCAAATAAAATCACAAATGCTGAAACGACTGTGGAAACAAATTTATTTCTATTTTGTCTCATGTACAGAAAGAATCAATTTACAGTTTACAAACAACTGACCAGGTTTATGAAGCAAATGATTTCCACACAGGATGTAGGCCTACAGTTAAAATCCTCCTGACCCTCGTAGGTACTACCGGAAACCCTACACCAGGAACAAAGCACAGTTAACCATGTTTGATGTGTCCTCTCGCGGCTTTAGTTCCTTCAGAAGTCATAACCTTGTGTAAATCAATCGTGATTGAATACTCTGTCCAAGCACAAGTTCACAACATTGTTCAAGAAAAACTCAATCTACTGAGAAAACATTTCTCATGTAAAACAAAAAACCAGCAAGGAAAGCCACAATTGCACAACTCATAATAATGTCATATCCGGTCCAGAAGGTACATTTACAGCAGAGGACAGAACAAGTCAGTAGGAATTCTTTCATGGCTGTGTTATTCTTGACACTTTGAACTACATCACATTTTCAGTTTGTACTGTAGGCTACTCACACAGGCTTATGAACAGCAAGCAAATGGTGAAAAGGACCAACAAGTCAGCGTGACTTTTATACAGTCTAGAAGATCTCCAAGGTTTTCACTTCATAATCAACCTATCACTCTCCATGACAGGCTTCTGCAAAGAAAAACACTCTCATAGAAAAATGCTATCATCTTTAAATTTTGTATTCTGTATTGGTGAGCTGTTAAGAATCAAATCCTCTTCATGATATAGTTAATACAGTTCACAGTTGTTGATGCGTCATAGGCAGTGGTGATGCTAGTTACAGCGGGAGCGTGTTGGTCAGTATGTTATTGTTGTAAACATTTACGACCGGAAGTGAATTTTGTTAGAAGTGGATTAAGGGAAACTCAGTGTATCTTAATCTAACCAAGTTAATTTGGCAACATAATTCAACGCATCAGTGCATCATATTTTGTGCCAAACATCCTGGACAATTTCAAAAAAGTTTAATTAAAAACACCCTATTCTACAGATTACATGCACATACAGCATCATATACACATAAAATCTCATATAGTTCAAGTTCATACCATTTACAAGTCTGGTGAAAAAAGGATAGATACAAGAAATTATGAATCCAAGGACATAATAGGCGCAAAAAAGTCATTTTGTTATCAATTTTGGCAGGCATGCTCCCCAGAGTGATGTGTGTTGTTATTACCGCAATGCAGTGTGCTTATTAGTGCCCGCTGATATCGACAGGTTAGTTTAGGTGACATGACCGTTCACTAACTGCATTTTAAAAAGGACCTGCATGCCTATCGCTCAATCCTATGTGAAAGAAGGCACTTACAGGAGAGAAGTGGTACAGGCTCTGTCTAGAAACAACCCCTTGTAGCTCTCGATAGAATAATGAATACATAGGCCTTTAAGTAAGTGATGTTTTTGCTGAGCCATATCTGTTTAGATTTACCCAAGTTTCTTTAGGGGTTAGGGGTTGTCTATGCAGGAGCCCAAAGAACTGTGGGGGCTTTTGGTGCCTTCTGCGTATTTCATACATTCATATGCATGCAACCTTCCTGTACCAAGCGGTCTTTCAAATGCCAGGGAGTCTATTTACACAACAGAAATCACAAAGAAGTCTCTGTCAGCCAAAAAAGTCTCAACAACAGGAGAAAGGCAGAAATGCATTATTTTGGCAGAATTGTAGATCACTACTATATATCGATGAACTAGACAGAAAGGATGATAGAAAGAGTTGAACATGATGACCAACATTTCAAATCATTACTATCTGAATAAGTAATTACAATACATGAACACAGTACAGAAGGAAGAGGAAATCAAGTACATCCCTGAAGGAGCAAAATGCACATCTCACGTTGGACTTCAAAGTCAGCATGATCCATCGACAGGGGGCCAAAAAACATTTTACACTATAAGACCATTGAGATTCTCAAGAAAAAAAAAAAAGATAGTTTGGGCTTTGGGGAGCTGTCTCCTTTTGAGAAATCTTCAACTTTTCCTAGTTACGATTTGGAGGAGAGTAGGAGAGTAGCGAAGGACACACAGGTGCACATCTACTAACGTCAATGTGGACCTTTCTGTAGAATACAAGTCCAGGGAAGGAAATGCTAATCCAATCCTCTAAGTGTCCATCATTTCCATATAAAATTGTCATCCACTTCCAAATACTGGATAAACTTGATCCATCAGCAAATTTTTAGTAAGTGCTTTATTCTTACAACTTATATTTTGCTCTGTAAAATGGCTATTTCCACAGTCAGCATATGCAATGGCTCAGACGTTGGTTCGGTGATGTATAGGTGACAAGATTCACAATTACTTGGATAGGTTTCAGTCTACAATAGATCATCTCAGTGAAAACCAATGGGAGTAATTGACAGTGAGACTATGAGAGTGATCAGAAAGTGCAAAAGCACCTCACCAGAAACACAAAGATCAAATAAAACCTGATCATTGACCAGTGAAGCATGGTTGTGCTTATTGTGATCTCTTTTGCTGAAATAACACTCTTCTTCCTACTTTTTCATTTTGGATGTAGAAAGATTGCCCATGGGAAAGATTGTTAGAGGTCCAGTGTTCAGTAAGCTGAGTTCAAAAAGCTTACTTCTTGGGATGGAAGACCATGAGAGGCCTGTCTTCAATCTTCTGCCATGGGCTTTTCTTGTTCTCGTCTTTGTCGTCAGGATCATCCTCGGGACTGGTCATGGAATCGCGGCGATTCTCACTATTGCTGCTGCGGCTGCTGTTAACACGACTACGTCCCCTTCTGGGGATGGTGGATCCTCGCGATGAAGGCCCTTCATCCAGAAGAGGGGTGAGGGAATTCTCCTCAGGTGACACTGGGCGTCCCTCACTACTGCTGGGCTCGCTGTGGTCTGGGTAGGCCAGCTTGGAATAGGTCTTTCCACCACTGCCGCCAATACCATGTCCCTTCCGTCCCCCCGTGCCCCAGCGGTCATCTTTCCCCTTCCGGTTCGCTGTTGATTTGCGTTCCTGGGCCTCCAGAGGTGGTTCAAGGTTGACATCTCGGATAGCACTGCTGGGACCCCCAAATCCACCGCCGCCGCCACTGAGGTCATTGCCAACATCTATGTAGGAGTGGCGCACATGGGCATTAGCACGACCATCCAGGGAGATGAACCACGCCCGCGGGTGCTGTTTCACACCCAGTTCCAGTAGCTTCTTCTCAGTCAGAGCCTGCAGTTCTCCATTCATCTGGGCCATGGTGGAGTCATTAAAGAGCACAGGGATGGTCACAGGCCCACCAGAAGAGTCAGAGGCCCAGCTTGGTTCCTCTGAGTCATCACCTTGGGATCCACTCTGCTGCCCCTGCTGTTGGCCCTGTTTCTGGGAGTGGTGATGATGCTGCTGGCCTCCTCCCATCTGCGCACCGTCTTTGTCTTGTTCCTTCTGGTCCTTGCCATCTTTACCAGAAAAGTCAGAGGATAGACGCATGTAGTGGGCTGGGATGACCAGGGTTGGGACCATGCTGCGGTACATGTTCTCCTTCATCTGGTCGATGGAGCTGCAGAAGATGATCTGACCCGGTTGGGTGTTGAGGGAGGTGGGTCTGGCAAGGTTGTCCGCTGCTGATGCTGAATATTCTGGGGGCTTGTCAGATTGGTTTGGCATGTAGCCCTGGAAGCGAGGTGGGGATGGAGGATCGGATGAGTATCCTCGATTGTCGTTGGCATTGTGGTGTCGGTGATATTCAGACTCCTTGTCTTCCATGGGGCTGTAGCTTCGGCTGTAGTCTTCATGCAGTAAAGGGTTGTCCAGGTTGTTGGTCTCTGTGGCGCGAGTAACCTTCATGGGGAAACTTTCACCCCTTTGGGGACCTGAGGCATTTTTTCCCTTTGCGTGCCGCAGCTTGTGAGCTGGAACATGCTTAGCGAAGTCTTCCCTTGAGCTCTGGTAGTCTCGAGCAGGGGACAAGTCAGATTTGCTAGTGTCATTAGAAGGGCCGGATTCAACATGGCCTCCACAGATGAGATTTAGGCGTGAAGTGGATGTGCCCTGGTCTCTCTTAGAGCCATTTAGATTGGAAGTGTGGGGTTTGCCTTGCTGTCGGCGTGGTTTCAAACACTTTCGCCTAAAAGGAAACAGAGACTAGAAGTCAGAAATAAACACATACCTTTTGAGGGGGATCCCAAAAAGCACCATGTATCATTTTAACAGTCTAAATTCATGAGAGCATAAAATGAAACCTACATTTACATAGATTTAATTTTGCAATCATCACCACCTAAATCAGTGATACAATCCTTTAATTATTGCTTTTAATAGAAGCCCAAAACTGAGACCTGCGCCTACGCTCCCCACACCTGCAGTAGTAGAGCAGCACACAGAGCAGGATGAGCACCAGCAGGGCCAGTGAGCCCAGGATGGAGAGCAGGAACAGGGTGTGGTAGGTGGTGATGTCCCTCAGGCCCGGGTGGCCCAGACCCATGCCTGGAAGACAAATTATGGCAGAAGCCCTCTCAGAAACATTCTGAAAGTTCACCTTGTGTATGAACTTGGTTCATACACTTCAGCAGATCTGAGAGGACCAGATGGGTGAAAGCTGCTGATGTTTTGGTGAAAAACATTTTGCTTTCACCTAACTAGTCCTATTGGATCTGTGAAGGGGGGCTGAAGTGGGAAAGGAACTTTCTGGAAAGAAAGCTTGAGAATTTGGCATGAGACATCCTACCTTGGATACCCTGGATTGAGGAAATGATGTTACAGTGACATTACCATCATCCAGTATCACAAAAACATGGATAATGTGCTATAGCAGTGTGGCTGAGCCACAAGCAATTGAACATAAACATATGAGTGTTTGAGTGTTGCTTTTGTCGTAAAATCCTTTTGACAAAGGCACCAATTAAAATATTTCCCAGTACCAATTTCAATCAATAAACGAAAAACGTTATGGATATATTTCAACTCTGCCACCACACCTGGGCTGCAATACTAAGGAAGACATTACATTATGTGTTTCCTGTTTGCCAAGGGACACACAGGGACATCTACTGGCACAGCAGCAACACTGGAGATGGAAAACAGCACAAACAGCACAGAGGGTGAGATGAGTTGCAGTACCTGAAGATGAAGGGAAGGCAGCTAACCAATAGCCCATCTGAGGAACCACAACATTCCAGACAAACTGTGTGCCTTCCTTTTTGATGTACCCAGTCCCATTCCGGACCCACAACCCTGGAGAAATATAAATGATTATCATTTGCATATATAAAAGCAGAGGAACAGAAAACAGTCAATGGAAAATATTATGTTATACTTCAATTTCAACTCAATATCCAAAGACTTCTTACATTACTGAGCATCAGCTAACATCTAACAGCTATCTAATTAAATCAAGCTAATTATCACATATATCTATGTCGGTTCTAGAACAAAGTGTTTCCATTGCATCTATATTTCATGTATTTCCCTTACCCGTCTTAGGCTGGTACACCCAAGCTGGTACACTTGTGGCAATCCTGTTGCGGGTGTCAGAGGGAAGCGGCACAGAGACGTGGATCGGATCCGAGACCTGGATGGCACTGCCATCTTTGTCAAAGAGCTGGATGCTGACCACTGCCAATGCTGTCAGGTCTGTCCACCCTATTTCAGCGCCTGGACATAAAAAAGTAATTCCTATCAGCTCTATATCCATATCATGTCATACAATTTATTTAGTCATAAAAAGTAGGGATGAGACAATATGCTTAGCTCACGATACGATTCGATATGGGGGTTCACAATTCGATACAAACATGATACGATGTAATAAATAAAAGGTCAATGACAACAAAGTCTGACTGTGCAGAATTATGTTTATTTCTGAGCCACAATATTTCTAGAAATGCCATTGGCTTGCTAGAATGTGCAAATAACATAATTTCAGTGGAGAGCTTGTGAAATTGTGATGAGCAAGCCATCTCACTTGTGATTACTACAGCAAAATAAAATGTAGCTAATATCGTAATTCATTTTTCTGCCCCATGATACGTATTGTCACGCTTTTGTATTGCGATATATTGAATTTCAATATATCAGCCCATCCCTAATAAAAAGCCATTTTATTATTGCCTTATTTTGGCAAACTTCTATAAATCGAGGTCTGGGTGAGAAAGACTATTTTAAAGGCAATCTGTCATGTGCCATTGGGGCAGACTATGAAGATAGTATATATCCTTTTTGCTTGACTGTGCTTTAAAATTCAATATCATTCCCATATAATTTTCAAAATATCTTAGATAATTCTCATGTCATCTCATCCACATTGTTTCCTCAGACAGACACCAACCTGAGCTGTTGGTCTCTTGGCCCAGCAGGTAGGGGAAGCCACCAATTTCATACTGGCTCCTGGCTGTCGTCAGCGAAGCAGACAGAGCGGTGTAGTTGGAGCTGGTTGGCAGCTGAAGGGACTTCCTCTGGAGCTGCACCAATGGCTGGTTACGAGCACCTGCAAAGCAACACTCTCACTCCCAGTCTGTGAATCCTATTATAATCCTATGCTTTTTTGGCTCCAAATCTCTCAGTAGGTGTATATTTAACACATGTTTATTGGTATTTCCGTTTACGACAGATATATGAAGGGTATGACAGCTCTGACTGAGGTGGATTTGTAACAGCTGTAGTAAAGTACTCTGCTGCAGTTGTTGCTATGGTGATAGCAGCAGCAAATAATCGAGGGTCATCTAAATGTTGAGCTGTGAATTCTATGGAGGCCGACAGACGAACAGACGTGAGAGAGGAGGGGGGTGTGAATCTATCTGCACTCTCCCTTGGAGGCAAATTGATTTGGAATATGATAGAGGGAAAGTTTAAGGGTCAAATTCCCGGGTAGTCATAACAGGGTTATTATCTAATACATCTAAATGCTGGAAATGTGCCATTGTGATTCACAAAAATTGCAATGACAAAATGATGACTCAATTCCCTGGAGTAAGTGAATGATCCTTCATAGATTTAAGGCAAGACAGAATGACGGATTTAAATGAGAATACACAACTTATAAAATAGGGTTTCCTTTCCAAAATGGATATATGTTTTTACCTGGTGACCCAGACAGCACCTGCAGGACATCATCGTACAGAATGAGCGTGCCTGGCCTCTGGACTAGGAGGTACAGGCTGACTGACGCATACACTAGAAGAGGAGAGACACCAAAGATTTACAAGTGTGATAACAACACTGAGGTGGGAGACACAAGTGCAAGTGAAACGGCTGGAGCGATCTTACCAAGTAGCTGATTGTACAGTGTGATAAAATCATCAAACAAAAAAAAAAGGCAGTTGACAGTGCAGTTGGTGCTAAATAAGCTGCTTTCTCTCGGGGCGTGGCGACTTACAGGGGATGCGGCTGGAGTGCCAGGGCACAGAGTTGGTGACGTAGTCCTGTTTGGATGCTGTAATGATGACCCATGTTCCTGCGCGGTACAGGAAGCTGACCCTCAGCACGCCGTCACCACCTGCCTTGCTGGACGCCAAGAGGGTCTGATTGCCATGGACTTCCACCTGAGCATCCGCCAAAGGTGAAAGGTCGCTGTTGTCGAACACCTGGACTTTTATCTGCACTTCTGTAAGACCAGACAGAGAACGCTCCAGTCATTTTGCATATTTTATCCCTTGTTTAATCTGTTTATCTTGTTAACTTGATTCCCATCTTGGCTCCCTGGAACATTAACAAGCTGACCAAGTATTCTCTTTAGTTTCCTTGCATCATGTAGAATAGAATAGAATAGAATAGAATAGAATAGGATAAATATTTTCCTTACTGGAAGTCTTATACAGGCTTACTGCATTAACAAGAACATGTTTTGCCATCCTGTCATAGATGAAACGTCTTTTGGATTTCTTGCTGCACTCAATCAAAAGTACAGCTTTACGATTTACTAGGCTTGTGTAGTCCGATTATAGTATTAGACCAGTAATGACACTTGAGTATGGTCCAATTTATCAAGTCACCCTTGGCTGTCTTTCAACCCCACGATTGTGTAATGATCTAGTCCGAAATGACCTACAAATGAAGGGTGTAATGGTAGAATAAAGTAACCAACAACATCAGATACAGACCAATAATTTCCAACAGCGTTGGATAATATGATATCTGCATTCACACTTTGCAGTCACTGGGGAAACACCGTTCGGAGAAATCCATCACATCTATTTTTACCCTGTTTTCCTAGGTCTTATACATCATTTTTCAGCCCCAGAACATTTTGTTTCTCATCTTGCTTCTTGGACAGCGTGGATATGGGTCACGCTGGGGATGTTTCCATGGCTACACAGTGACTCTCCAAAAGCTGGCTTGTTGTGCTTCCTAGCACGGCACAGTCCATGTAGCACCACAAGCTATCCTCCTCTAGCCTCCAGCCTTCTAGCTGCAAATTCAAACCCCTCGACGCAGAACTTTTCAGTGACAGTCTCACTAATGGGTGCATTCAGATACTAGGCAGAGTGTGTGTGTGTGTGTGTGTGTGTCTGTGTGTGTGTGTGTGTGTGCACTAGTGTGTGGCTGAGGGTATCTGAGTGCGTGTATAAAGGCTATCAGCCATTACCATAATTGGTTCAATAAAAGCTCCCTTGTGAGCGTTGAGAGGATTTCCTCAATCTGGACTCCACACTTAAAACACAGTCTGCTTGAGATGCCTCCATTGATAGAACATGGAGTGCCAAAGTGTCACATCAAGTGGCTGGGAATTTTCACTGCATCTCTGTTTATCACCCAAAGTGCTTTAATACGTGTTCATCAGGGATGTGGAGGAGGATAACTCTCCTAAACTCAGAGTATCCACCTTTTTAGGCTGACATAAATCTTTATGACCTAAATTCATAGTATGTATCATATTAAGTACTATCAAACTGATATATTGTGAGGATTAGGTTATGATTAAGTTATTAAGTTGTGAGTCTTTCAAGGAAAAAAACATCCTTTCCTTAAAATATAACAAATCTTTTGTTTATATTGGTGGTTGTTTACCTTATGACGATCACCAAATAGAGGTCATAGTTAAGTACCATATCACCACTACATCATTAGTGTTCAGGTTTCTAAGAAGACATTGTATTTGGAATACTGCTGACACACAAAGTAATAGATTCTGCAGGCTGGTAGGTGAAGCTGGTGGTGTTTCTCATCATCCGTTTACAAGCTACTGCAAAATGGGGTCAGTCACTGCACACCCCAACACATCTGAGATATCAATCAACTGAAGCCCTCATTCAGTCTCGGAGCAAATGATGAGAGCGCTGACACATGAATGATTTTCTCGGACAATCTGAAACCAAATAGAGGGTCTACTAAATCAGAAACGACAAAGGGTGCCCAGTAATGATGCAGAGAGGTTCAAACCCCAACCTCTGGAGCCACATGTGAACTGCCACACAGTGACCATCTTCACCTCCCTCCTGCCCCAGGGAAGGGAAAGTGGACTTCCCCTGCAGCTTAAATGACTTTGGGCACACATCATTTCATTACAGGACGTCCTTCAGAATGCATGCTCAATATAAACACTGGAGACTGTAAGCCTGCTGTCACAGCATTGGGTCAAATCAGTGCAGCATTTTACATCATGCCAATGCATTCAGGTCCATATGGTCACTCTTTGAATATATGAATGCTGGATGTTTGGTTTTGTAACTGACATACATGTAGCCTATAAATTCACCTCAGGCCATCTGTGTTACACTGTCATTAATGTGCAGGGGAAAAAAACGACATGCAGGCCTAGGTTACAGTAACTTAGGCCTGGCGTTACAGCTCTTACATGAGAATAGGCGATGTTGAAGACGAGGCCTATTTCTCAAACGACTCAAATTCATATCATAAACAATGCGCGTGGATTTTTTTTTTTAAGCTTAATTATTCGTCAAACATTACAGCAGCCCTGTCAATGATATCGCCCCGTGGATATTAATGAGCTGCTAGCATGAACTGACAATCAAAACTAACGTTATCCAGCGGATTCGCCCGAAAATCCTCCTCTAAAAACCTCTGTCTTTAGCGTTCGCGTGTTATTAGAGCGCGCCGCTGCGAGAATCGACGGTTTGTCGACAAAAGCCATAAAATAAAAATTGCAACCACTCCCATCTTCTCATTGTGCTGCATCCCCCCGTATGGCGAGCTTACCAAATGCTCCCTGATCTGGAAGAGATTTGGCGAGCGCCTCCCAAACCGTGGAGATAGAGACGAAGAGGAGCAAACGAGAGATGTAGTTGGCTGGCATCCTTGCAACTACATCTCTAGTCCCAAGTCGGCGGCCATGTATCCATATTTCTCCCAGTGTGCTGAGCTATTGCCTATTCAGACATTTCTCGGATGCCTATATAAGAATGGTGCTGAGATGCTGCCGTCTGTAGGTTTTGCCTTGTTTTTATTGTCTCGGGTGGAGGGAAAATTGTCCTACATTTCCCTCTACTGATCTCAGAAGGAATAGCTACCAAACACCTCCTTAATATTCCACACCACAGCGTTTCCCCCCATTGTCTGATTGGCTTCCAGTGTTTCTATAGACCGGAGACTGGAGAAGAGGATTAGGGCCACATGAGAAAAAAAATGGAGTTCTGAAATTAAACTCAGAAGTCTGTGTGTAAAGTCAGAATTCTGAGATTAGATTCTGAGAATAAAGTCAGAAATCTGTGTGTAAAGTCAGCATTCTGAGATCAAAGTGAGAATTCTGAGATTAGATTCTGAGAATAAAGTCAGAAATCTGTGTGTGTCTAAAGTCAGAATTCTGAGATTAGATTTTGAGAATAAAGTCAGAAGTCTGTGTGTAAAGTCAGAATTCTGAGATTAGATTCTGAGAATAAAGTCAGAAATCTGTGTGTAAAGTCAGAAATCTGTGTGTAAAGTCAGAATTCTGAGATCAAAGTGAGAATTCTGAGATTAGATTCTGAGAATAAAGTCAGAAGTCTGTGTGTGTAAAGTCAGAATTCTGAGATCAAAATGAGAATTCTGAGATTCTGAGAATGACGTCAGAATTCTGAGATTAAGCTCAGAACTCAAATATGTTTTTCACATGTGGCCCGAATCCTCTTCTGTAAAAATAAACCTGTCTCATCATAATTCATGGTAAATTAATTTATTATACCAGCCCACACAGAAAAATACAGTTCACATACACTTTGAAGTATGTTTTGAAAAATGTCTCAAAATCTACAAAAAAAAACATGTACATGTAGATGACATTTAAATTTGTTCTTGGTCATTTTTTTGTATGTTTTCACTCATGCTGAGATATCTATGAAATGTATTGTTGGCAGTATAAGAGTACATTCTTTCTTGTTGTTGTTTTGGAGATAAGAGAAGATGTGGTGAACCTCCTCAGCCACAGTTTGTTCTGGAGTAAGCCTGAACTTGACACTGCTACATGCAACTGTCTCGGTGAGGAAAACAACACAGGGGGTTTTTCACTCCAAGTTCACTCTAAGTTCACTCTAAGTTCACTCAAGTCCTGCAGGTTCACATGTTCAAACCAATTGTCTCACGCTATTTTTACTCTGCCTAATGTTTCACTTTCACATAAATAGCCTACAGTTCATCAGTTGAATTATAATATGAAGAGAATACATACAACCACATAATGTGTAGTTTGATACATTTATAATTTTAAAAGTGGAGAGGAGTAAACTCTCGTCTCCACTGATGGCCTGCCTATAGTGAGGTTATTATAGTTGACTAAAACGAAAGTAAGAGTAAAACTAAGCATGAAAGACATCTAAAGAGTGTATGAAAATTAAACCCTTGACCCTTTTCCACTTTTGAGTTGTCTGAAATACTGGTTACCCTCTCTTTTTCTCCCTGAAATTGTTTGACTTTTCCTCATTTAGGGTCCTGAACTTACATGCAAAGTGTGGACACACTGATGTGTTGTTGGAAGTAAATAAAAGAAAAGAAAAGAAAAGAAAATATTTGTATACAAATATGATGTTACAGGTCATTTTGACCTTGATACTTTCATGTACAAAGCACAGACCCAAAATAAAAACATGCCTTTGATGTATATTGTTTTTATGACTGGTTCTGATTGCTCTGTGGGGGTAAAAAGGAGGTTTCTCTCACTACTTCTCAGTGCTGCAACAGACTTTGTCAGGCATAGATGCTGAAAAATGAGCTTCATAAGACTGACAGTCCTATCACAGATTTTCAACTGTGATACAGAAATAGCGGAAGAGGTTTCAGAGACAGAGGACAATACAGTTGAAAAGATGCCAGGTCTGCCCCCCTCAGACAGTAAAACCAGCACCACGTGTGTACAGTGCAGGAAATACATCTGCAGAAAGCACACACTTACATTGTGCTCATCATGTGGAGAGTAATGAAAAAGTGAGGGGATTACTTTGACAAAAAGGGTGAAATCATATCTACTAGGGATGGGACGATATAGCGAAATTCAATATATCGTAATACAAAACTGTGACAATACATATCGTCAGGCAGAAAAATGAATCGCGATATTAGCTCCATGTTATTCTGCTGTAGTAATCACAAATGAGACAGCTTGACCATCTCAGTTTCACAAGCTCTCCATCCAAATTATATTATTGTCACTTTGTAATGCCATTTTTAAATTATTGTTTACATTCTAGCGAGCCAATGCCATCGCTAGAAAGATTTGTGGCTCAGAAATAAACATAATTCTGCACAGTCAGACTTTGTTGTCACTGAACTTTTATTTATTACATCGTATCGTGGTTGTATCGAATCGTGAACCCTGTATTGCGTCTGAAATTGTATCGTGAGATAAGCAGATCATCCCATCCTAATATCTACAGTAACTGTAACTGAGCTTACTTTTACAAAATACAAAAAATATATAGGCCTACTTAGGGAAATTGAAAATCTTTGCATTACGTTAAATTAAATTGAGTTATCAAAATGCCACAGCTTGTGAAAAAGGAAATATGTTTATTAAACAGTTGTTAAATATAGTGTATATGTTCTCATATTTCTTCTTTCTGAATTTTCTGAGAAGCCATAATAACATTTTACTGTTTTGACCTGATTCTTTATCTGTTTTTGATTGTATTTAAACCGTTTAAACCGGTCAACCGTGTAAACCGTCAATTTGACCCGTAACATAATTTTTTCAACATAATCCAAGGGTTAAGTCTTTTAGCTAAAGCCAAATCAAGAGAGGTGTAGGAGAGAACTTTCTAGAAATATAGTCATGTTTACTATCACTACACTGATAAATACTATGAAACTTATAAGGCAAATAACCTAAATAAACACTAAAACTGGCAAATCATGTCATAAAAATGTAAGTCCTTTGAAAAATAAAATAAAGATAAAAACAAATGCAAATTGGAAAACTATAGTATCCCATAGTGATGTGGCATCTAGAAGTTTGGCCATAACACTACACATTTATCTTCACATCTAATACTGTCGGTCATCCAGGGGAAAACGAATTTGCTCTGTCTTTTTAATGTTTTTTTTTAATGGCTTCATAAAGCGAAATTGTCTTTTTGATAGTTTTTAACATCAATCCCAGAAACGACCACAGCTGGATATTAGGCAGCCGTTGGCTAATTATATTCAGATAGATGAAAATGAATACTGGCATATTACAGAAATAGTGATCAATACACACATACTCTTAAATAAAGCTTATTAAGGAAAGTAACTACTGACTTCTGTGCAAAACTGTAAATGACATTCCTCAGCACGAAGCCAGTCCTGAAACAACCATTCAAATTCAGGGTAGAAGTACAGCCAGTCATGCCATCCTTAATAGTGAGATAATTTATGTTCCCCTATATGTGTATTTGTTTGGTTAACATAGGAGCAACCCAGCTTGGTGACATGAGGTTTGGATGAGGAAGCAAGCAAAGGAACAGAGATTTGGAAACTTTCACTGTGACTTCCTCCTTGGACAATGCACCGTTCTGCTGGAGGCCTTTCACACGATTGTTACTGTTGATTTATTTTGCAAAGAGGCTCTTCAGATGTTCAGACAACTCACGTTGTGCGACAAATAACAGGAACACTGACAGGGAATGTGATATGTGAGGCTCCGTTAAAAGCATCTCATCTCGTTCACTCTTTTTTTTTTTCTTCACTCTTGAAAGAAATGCAAAGGTGAAATGCCTTGCTGACAAAGTACCTCTTCCCCTGTGGCACTGTTACCACTGTCACATGCAGAATAAGTGCTATTCATCAAAAGCAGATGGTCATTATGCAAGAGGCTTTGTTCAGTGAGCTATTCATTCTGCAGGTATGAGAAATTATATATCACATAGAAGACTGTAACCCTCCATTAAAGACAAGACGGTGTCCAAATATTCTCAACAGGGTGGGAAATTACCACCAGCCAAATACTGGTCAATTTTGCATGTGACTGGTTAGGTTCTCCTTTAATTCACTTTAATTAGAAGCTTTTTTTTCTATTCTGAAAATTATTTGATAAAATGGTCAAATTAGCTGGTGAATTTTGGAATAAATCAGTGACGTGCACAGTGGGTGAAAAGTATAGTTTTCAGCACTGGTCTTCACTGTTACGAACACCGGTCTCGAGTCAAACAGCATTATGCTGGACTTAATCATGACAACTTGAGGTTTCCTTACAGTCTCAGTAGATGTAGGTTCAGCTATTATTATAACAGGGTCAGGCATTCTGGCAAGTTCAGGGAACATGACATTCTCCTTTCAAGATGAATCAGTCTTTTGAAGAATTAAGGTCAGTCTGAGGCCAAATGTTTGGGTTTTTCTCCACACAAGAATTACATTTTGGTCTGAGCGAATGGAATCAAAGTCACATAACAAGGTTAGGAAGATAAGTTCAAATGAAACTGAAATGACCCATGTGGGAAAATTGTTCCATCTGTGAAATAATAGTAAAGAAAAAGAGGAATATGGCAAAAGAGGGTTATATAACATATAGTAAACAACAAATGACTGAATGAGATTGCAGCATGAACTATAAAGAATGTGCAAAAATGTGTTCGTATTCACATTAACACATGAATTCACATTAACACAGGGCCATACATGTGTTCAGACTGTGTCTAGGTGTGACTTGCAGTGTAAAAACTATACAACCTACCAAATACATTCAAATTACAGATGTAGATAACATGAACAGAGCATGCAGATTTGGATAAGTGCATTATTAGCTCTCCACCTCATGAAAAACTCCAGATGGAGGCACCAGATGTACACAAAAATGACAATGGGCAAAGCACATGTGTCTGTTGTCCATATCACTATCATAATCATAACATAAGTGGGTCTGGGAGACCACATGGGAGACTCTCTGGACCCCCTGGGGGGGTCCAGAGAGTCTCCCATGTTGTCATCAGTTAGAAAGCGGGAGGGATGGGCAGTGTGTGTGTGTGTGTGTGTGTGTGTGTGTGTGTGTGTGTGTGTGTGTGTGTGTGGTAATAGGGGTCCCACTAGGCCAGTTATACCTCCATCACACTAGATGTTCTTTCCATTCAGTATCTTCTTCTTCAGCTCCTTTTAGACAGGCCGAACTGACTCTTCCACCTTAACTGCCTCCTGAAATTCATATTCTTCCAATTGTAAAGGATTTGAATGTCTTGTGTATCCACCCTCATTATTTGCGTACAGCAAGTCCAGTGTCTTGTTCTCCCTTGTTCTGAACTGCACATATTGAGTGAAGTCGGAGCGGAGGAGAGGGAGACGGGGTGAAGGCCATGAGGGATGCTGTGACTGCTCTGCTGTACGTCCTGCCCGGCTTTAATCAGCCTTCCTGCTGGGAGACTAATCCAACAGCAGGGGGCACAAGAGAGCTTGACAAATGATTTCCCGCTGATAGTGACCTTTGTCATAGTGCACTTGTGATGGTGAGAGTGCACTTGTTGAATCCATGTCGTCACTGAATGCCTCATGAGATTAGTATAATCTTGCTGTATTATCATCAGAAAGGAGCTTGTATTACTCCACTATCAACACCTGTAGTATTGATCTGAGCTTTGCCAAACAAAGAGCAACCTGGATGTGTGCTGAAAGCTATGCAGGAAGACATTCTTGGCATCAGGCTTTGACTTTTTGACCACCAGTGTGTGGGCTACACATCTCAACTTCACCCACAGCGATCCACTGAAGGTGGTTGTATAGTGTGTGAACTGACAGTTACAAATCTGTTAGCCTGCATCATTGTCAGTTTCGGAACAAAACACATAAAAGGTCAGCTCAAAAGTCTGTTCATAAAGAATCCCACAAAGAACCACAGTAAATCTGTTTTTCACTGTTACATAAACAGTGAAACAATAAAACTCTCTTTTACGAGTAAACACAGCGTGCTATCACAAACCAAGTTCAATTTAGTCCGAATGTTTTTAAACAACCACACCTGGACACACACACACACACACACACACATTCATTTGTGGGAGGGAACTGTAAGAAGAAACCATTTTGTCTGGAACATCAGCAATGCTTTTTGGTCTCTGGGAAGGCAAGTAAACACAATAAGGAGTTCTTGAACAAAAGGTGCTCCACTCAATTTGTGGTTATTAACTCGAGTTTCTCTCTCTTTCTCTCTCTCTTTCCTCTCACTCACTTGCTCTTGCATGCACACATAATGCGCATACATGTGCACACACGCACACACACTAGCAGACATTAGATGATGAGACATTATAGTCCTGGCACACACACACACCATCAAAGCAATTGCTGTGTAAGTTTTCATTTCAGGAATGTGAATTTACTTTTAAAGGGCACCATATAATTTCTGGCCCCAGCCGCACTCCAGGTGCACTGCAGCGCACACCTCAAGATTGATGGCATTCTTAACAGAAACTTGTCCAACTGACATCTACGCATAACGTGTTATGCGTGATAATTAAAAATGTGTACGCTACAGAGCCTTTTCACATCTCCTTGAGTCTCAGCAGTGCCCGCTGGGAGAGCTTTATTTTTAGCTCCTTGGTCTTTGATTAAAATACGACTCTCTTGGTGACCTTCACACCTGCCGCAGCTCTGCCAGGTCCATGGGAACACGGCCACTTGATAAATAAAGACCTGCCACCAGAACCACTGACAACCCATAATCAATTCCCCATGAACTGGGCCAGGCCTGGGCGTGTTTGCTGGGATGCCATTACAGTACAGCACCCACGATTCTGAATTGTATCTCCACCACATGCACTATCACGCATGTGGTGGAGATACAATTCAGAATCCCTTTTTCTAACATTACAAACAGGCAGCAAGGCAGGAAGAGACAGAGACAGATGGACAGGTGGATAGCATTGATAGATATAGATGGAAAGTGTAATCGGTAGATGATGGATGGGTGAAAAAATGAACAAGATAGGTTAAAGAAGGTCAAGGAGCCTGGCCTGCTGTCTCTTGTTGTCCATTTGCTGGTGACTTCATTACCGTAATGGATGAATGTAGGGCAGAACCACACTTTGGGTGTCCAAATGAATTAAGGACACAGTCACTTCAATTCCCCGTGGGCTCAGAGCATTTGTCTTTGTTGGGGTTTTTTTTTATGATGGGAAGAAAGCAGCAAAAGCCGACTTGTTTCCACGGGTCAAATAGGAATGGATGTGCACCATGTTGGGAGGGGAAGATGTAAAATCGATTGTTCCACATGACTGATTACCTTGTGAATTTTTTAATCAGCGATGTAATCTGTGGGTTTTACCCAAAATGAATAACGTAATCTGATTACTTTCAGTTACTGCTTGTGTATTGTTGCCTCCAAACCCACAGAATTTGCAGTTACATGGACAAGACACTTACAATACAATAACCCTTATTCCAGTGCACAGGCTGCAATTTTATCTGCGTTGTTATTATCTTACACAACCACTATCATCCCCATAATTTCAGGATGTGCAAAATGATGTGGCTAAAATTGCACAAACAAAATGTCTTTTCCAAATATGTTTCCGAGTAATCCAAGAAGTAATCCCCTATAAAGTACCTGAAATTAAATACTGTGTTTATTGCACTATCTAGACCACTACAATCTTTTTGTAATCAGATAACTATAATCCTGTACTCGCTTACCTCTCAACCCTGGGCTTACATAAGTGTCATTGTGATGAATATGCATGTTAAGGAGGCTACTTATCGGGGTGTAAACACTTTGGCTTTATACATGAAGTGGAACCTACTTGTATCTTGCAAAGGTTAGCGGTGCATGTAAGCACAGGCCCGTCTTTGTCGGGCGACCTTATCAGCATGCACAGTGTCATGTCATGCTTAGAAGGTGCTACTACATCCAGCGCTGTCATAAAATCAATACACCATCTTCTGAAGGCTTTACCAATAATTCATATTGGCTCTGTCCCATGCAGTGTTCAAGGACTGACTGTTGAAATTGTTTACCACATCCAACATTTCTGTATATCGGACTCAATCAGATCATAAATATATTCTTTCCAGATTCAGTGAATAAACAAAACCGGTGCTTCCTTGTTCCTTGATGCATGCTGACTTTGCTTGATCCTCACACACCCGTCGTAGTTGTGTTGGCTGAGGGTGACAATTTTTTCTGCGGAGGGGAGTGTGTTGTAGACTTCTTTGTGTTTGTTATTGTTGGGCGGTTCTTGAAGTGTTGCTCTGAATGTGCCAGCAAGGCTATGCACAGATGTGGCAAAAACTCAAAACAAGAATCAGCACGAGTGTACACGCACGAGCCCGCGCACGAGCACACACACACACACACACACACACATGCACATACTGCTTAAATATGAAGCTGATGCCTTTTTCTAGGTCACCGTCTCACTGGGTGGCTTGACGAGTTTGCGTATCTGGGAAAGCTATTTAAGAAAGGTGATTGGATGATTGGATTTCTGATGATGGGGCTTGTCCAGCTGAACAGTTGATAAATTCAAAACGTTGTCCTTGCTCTCTGTGAAGAGTATGAGAACAGTTTTCATCACCGTAGTTGAATCCTCTTCATTGAGGCACTTTTGAATTCACCTGTTTCCTTTCTTCCCATCCAAGTGTGAGTAGTCCAGTCTCCACATGCTGTGGGCCTAGATTGCACGGCTCTGGCACCAAGCACACTCATATTCAGAAAACAACAGTGCACTTATACGGACCTCTACGGAGGCTGATGGCGCATTTATTACATAAATGCACTACACCCCAATATGCTGTGAGCGCCTGCTTCATAATTGGCCTATGCAACTGGAATGACCCTTAGCACAGTGCTGCACACACAAAGCCTGCCAGGATTTGATGCCATGGAGACGTGGTAGGACGCATGACGTCTCCAAAGCTGGGATGCATCATGCCTAGATTGAAGATAAATCATGTTTTAGATTAGTCTGAAGACGAGGGCCGGTCCGTGATGAAGGACTGCTTCATAGTGGTGACCTCTTCCAGCTGCAGTACCCACTGAAGGGATTAGAAAGACTATTTTACACAACCTACTTAAACCCAGGTAGCCCGGCAACAAAGAGTCAGAAAGAGCATAGTAATACCAAAACAAATGGTTTTATTAAAGCATGCATGACAGCCCTTTCGACACCTGTCAGGTTGATTAAGATTGGATTTTTCAACACCTGAATGCTAGTCTTAAGAGACAGGTGTGTAGGATAAAGATACGCACTCACAAAAGCCATACACTGTGCCCTTAGAGGGATCGGCTACTCGTAATAAGTTGAAATTGGATCCTAACCACACTTAACCCAGTTTGCTATGGTCTTGGCTCTCCTGACTCTTTACGAGATGGCATGCTCAGGGGAGGGCACTGTCACCTTGGATTAAAGCATCTCCTGAATAATGCCTCTTTGCATGTCAGTGGATCTGAGGGAGGCTTTAGCACAGTGTGCATAAAGCATTTTGTGCATTCTAAGCTTCAATGAATATGAGAAGCCAGCCATACCTTCTTGGTGCATGTGAGCATATCGTATCTAATAAAATGATGTGAGTTATCTTCTAAAAAAAAAAAAAAATAGAGGCCAGTATACAGGGGTTGAAACCAGCGGAGAGACAGAGGTACTGGGGGGATGGAAGCCCCCTGCGGCTCTGCATGGCTAAAATCTGAGCACAGGCCAACATATGGCCAGTAAGATACCAAACAGGCAATCACAAAATCACAGGCTTCATAGTTGTTTACATTTGTTAAGTTTATTTGGGCTATTTCACAAGCACTGAAAAGCATTTTTATTTAAACCCATTTGAAATTTTATGAGATCACGTTGTATCAAAAAATCCACAAGGATGCTGAACTCTATTGACACAGTGGGACCATCTGTCTGTCTTGCTGACAACCAAATCTGTTAACTCTGGGCTTGGCGCTAATTCAACTGAAAATGGGGGCACATGTTAAAAGGGCTCCCTTTCCTGGACGCTTGGCAGTAAAAGCTTTCTTTCAGTGATGCGCATAGATCCTCCCTCCCAATTCAGTTTACAACGGGCCGTCCTTTTAACTTTCTCATAGCAGTGACGTCTAGATTGCAAGGGATTAAAGATTAGGATCTGGAACAGTGGAGAGCTGTTGCATAATTAACTCCACGACGAGGAATTGAGTTATTCCTCGGTCGCGTCGGATACTCCCAACAAAAGTGGCACCCCGTGGGCGGTGCATTGAGGAGACTCTTTTCCATCTCGGTAGACTCCAGCTTCACTGGTCAGAAGCTGGAAATGAAGCTGGGGATATGACAATTTAGGGTTACCCGAGGAGTAAACCATGCATGTAAAAGGAGTTTTGGTGCGGGGCCAGCGGTGAAGGGTATGTATCCATCTGAAGGTGCGCGTCTCCAAGGTGGATTTGGTTTCCAATCCTGTAATACAAACTGACGGACCGACTTCATTTGAGTATTTATGAGAAACCGACCCGAATGGAAAGGACAGTGCATCACCTGAAGAGAAGCTGAAACAGTGCTGCTCACGGGCGACAAGCCCAGATTCAACATTAAATTATTGTTGTTTTGGAACACGTCTTCTTCATGCCCGACTATCTGGAGAGAGCAGTTGGAGACGGGAGCAATAAATTGCGTTTCTGTCTGGCTACGAGCATTCACTGTTGACTGAAGTGACAATTCAGTATCTCTACTCCAGAAACATATCCTTGAAATCTTCCAACAATTGTGTTGTTGCGACTTTTCGGGCTGCAATAAAACTCAAAGGATGGCTTCACTGGAGTCTGCTGAATCGCAGCGACGCGGATGAAAAGATATTAGTGAAAGATATGATCAAGTCATAATGATGGACCGGGTTTGAATAAGAAGACGTTTTTTGTGACACTCCTGAGAATTATGTGAAAAAGGGTCTGGAAAATGCGTCGCATATGCATCTTTCTGGTGGAGGTAAGTTCTGTGCGTTTTGCGCATAGGCTGCTGACCACTGGCTCCTACCAGACTTCAGCCCATCTTCCCTTCCACGGCTTTTACAAATGTAATCAAGGAAATATAAGCAATCGTTTGGTTATGATGGGCAGACTTATTTCCACGGACTTCAGCTAAGTGTAACCTGGGGGCAGCCTATTTAACAGATATCATCCCATCCAGATGTTGTTTTGGATATTTGCCCCCATCTTACCACTATTTAAAAATGTTCCATTAAAAGCAAAAAGCCTTTCCCTCAGCTAAAAGGGTTGAACCACAGAAATCCAAGCCTTGAGCTTTTTGGATGTTTTTTTCATCCCCACGTTGCTCGACAGAGCTCTTAATATTATGGACAATCTGCATCATATTAATATCATATTACTTTTAAATACAGGCAGAAGTTGGGTTGCTAGTAAACACTGAACCATGGTCCAGTACTTAAGGTTAAGATGGCATGAGAACGCAAGTAGCTTATTTCCCATCCCAAGTGACATGATTCTTCACTATCTGGGACTAAAGGCACACATCCTTCCTTTAATGCTGATGCTGAAAAACCTGGATTTGGGACACTGAAGATTAAAAACAGTTCGTTAATGCAGCAAGAGCAGTCAGTGTAAAACTAATATTTTACTTCCAACACATAAATAAAAGGAAACTTATTGATTTTACGTATTTAAATGTATTTTTAACTTATCAGTCAAATTATCTCAGAAAAAAAGCTTTTCCAAGATCAATTACACTTCAATCAGTAATTAAATCCTCTTTGTTTTATGACAAACAAAATGGAGAGCCAACACAAGCAACAATAAAGACATGTGGTGTGGTGCACTCAAAAGAGACATCTCTGCTTACTGATGTTATTACAGATGCCTGAGGTGAATTACTTCATCTACCTCCTACCCATTGTGTGAGAAAGCTGCAGCACTAAGAATAGTCAAGAATCCTCTGAACCTTTTTGAAATCCCCCTGCTTTCTATTCACGGCGTGTTCCCATTGTTGTGATTTAAGACCATGGGCCCCAACTTCACTCCCGTAGGCAGCAGCACACACACCGCATGCCTGCTAAGGTCAAAGGTGAGGCTCGCTGGAAATACTTAGACCTAATCTTATCAAAGTGTTGCAGTCTCAAATCACATTAACAGAATTGCAGGCTTGTTTTAGCCTATCAATTTACATCACAGCTGCTGGTTGAGCTGTAATTACTTGGAAGGATGTGGGCGGCTAAGCAGCAGTAGGCTACTGTACCCTGATACCTGGCCAGACTCACTGAGCGTGAAAAAGAAGCAGCCGGGGATCGGGAACCTGTCTTTGAAATCTGGGGCACTGTAGCATCTTATGTGATGTGATTAGATACACTACAGGTATTTCACTGTGCTGTAATCATCAGGTATGAATGTGCATTTACACAAGAGTAACATATTTTTCAAAGCTAGTGAATCTTCATTAATATTAAAGCAATATTCCGCTTACCGCCATGAAAACCAGAATATAAACTGCTCACCAAGATCGGATGCAGCTGGACGAGTTTGTAGCGTTCAGATTTTTACTTCCCATTCATTCGAATGAGGTCATGAAAATAGCCTGAAAACTGACATTTAACACGTTTGTGAACAGTTTCAACAACAGATCCCGCTTTTAAGATGACAAAGCAGTCCTGGGTCCGTCCTCATTTTGCATTTCTATTCTTGGTTTACAAGAAGTAGATCCGGACTCCCAAACAGGAACTAGCTCTCCTATCAATAAAAATGCTATCTGGCGAAATCATCTTTTAAAACATTGGACCAACAGTCAATTGAAAATCACAGTAGCAGGATCTGTTGTTGAATCTGTTCACAAACGTGTTAAATGTCAGTTTTCAGGCTATTTTCGTGGCCTCATTCAAATGAATGGGAAGTAAAGTCTGAATGCTACAAACTCGTCCAGCTGCATCCAATCTTGGTGATTCGTTTATATTCTGGTTTTCAAGGCGGTCAAGTGCCGAATAACCCCCATGTTAAAAATAAGTGGAATATTGCTTTAAGGACCATTATTTTCTAATGATTACAGCCAAGTAAAATGCCATATGGTTACTGTTTTAGATGTTGCATTATTCATAGGTGTGTTTTATTTAAAGAGGAAACATTGGGTTTATAGGTAATACAAGCTGTCTCCTGTGCATCTGGATTACAAGTCTACTGCAGACAGTTGTGCTTCATAATGATCCACTGCATTAAGCGTTAACCTAGTTTAAAGTCACTTAGAGTAGCCAGATTTGTTAAACTAAAAGAAGAAACTGATGGCATTAAACGGTTTCCGGTCTTTTCTTTTTCTCTCTCTCATAAAGTGGCAGTGACAGATACTTACTGTCTGCCAGTATGGATCAGTGGTTTCTAGTGTTATGGCAGCAGGAGCGACACCATGCAACATGTAGTGCAATACATTTTACTCTCTGATTGGCAGTCGGGTCGCCAACCTCCCTGGATTGGACAGGAATTTCCCCACAATCAGTCTCAGTCCCCCAGGCTGTAAGAAATCCATATTCAGGCGAATTTTGACACCAAATTCAAAAAGTGAGCAGATGAAATATTAATTTGGAGCGTTCCATTTCAGTGTTAAGCAGATGTTCTCATTTAAAAAAACTTGAATATCGGTTCTTGCCTATTTTGGCCTGGGATGTAAATGGGGTCAATATAGCCTTAACCGTGGTTGGGAACCAGTCTAGTGAAAACACACTAGCACTTTTGCCACATTAAGACCCAGCAGAAACAGGCTCATGACCCATTTTGGGTTGACAACCTTAGTTATAGTATGAGCCGCCTAGAACAAGAACATGCAAGCATTATTTGAATGCCTGGTTGCATATCCCAAGTGCTTTCTCTCCTCACAGACACTAAGTAGGCTACAGTACTGCAACCAACCATGTGCTTCATCATAGCATGACTTCAGTAGCTTATGCCATTTTCTGTACGTTTCACCACACTTGAGGTATGTTCCTCTTACAGTCTCTACACACACACACACACACACACACACACTGTTTTGGCAGCAAGTAAAGATTTATATCCCGATGTGCTAACTGAAATAATTCAAATGTAACATGACATCACTCTGAGGCAGATAAGGCAACAAGGTCACTCCTCATTTTTTTATTGAACCTTGAATTCATAAACATGAAAGAGTGTTGACAGAGAAAATGATTACAGACAACAAAGTGCTTCAAATTAGGAGCATTGCATTAGGCAAGAGGAGTTGTTAATACATGCACCATCTGCCCAAGGGCAACAACAGTCTTTCCATTCAATTCACTACAACTTCATTTATTCCACATGGGGGAATCAAATGGGCACAGCGAGAAAGATTAAAAACACCAGGAAAGCACCAAGACGTATTTATGTTTTCCACTGAATCAATGAGTATCACCTGTCAATTATATGAGAATTAGATTTGTTAATGATGCTTGTTACATGCTTTGGCAATATTGTTTGTTTGTGAACTGTCATGCCAATAAAGCACCTTGAATTGAATTGAATTGAATTGATGCATTACCATTGGGACTTTTCTCTGTTTGCAGGTGTCTGCCATCATAAGCCTTCTCCCACCAGGGTCTTTGGCAGATTTGACCTGTGAAGCTCTGCTCATGCTGTCAGGGAATATGTCATGTAAGTCGAAGCCTAACATCAGGAACACATGGACATTTCCTTTGTGCCAGTACCATAACCGGCTGTTTCTTACCACAGCACAACTAGCTGTAACAAGGTTTAAAAAGGAAGTATGGTGCAATACAATCCATCTTGAATGTTCACGTATTCGCTCACAGAAACAAATGTATTGCACATGTGTACGCACACACACACTTATGCACAAATACACTAGTATTGCTACACTTGTGAGAATATTGCACTGATCTGCATTCATCCCCAACCCATAAACCTAACCACGAAATGCCTAACCCTCATCCTAAATCAAGACCCTTGTGGATATTGGCAAAAGTAGATATTTTTGCTCAATGTTTGTGTAGACCTCACAAGTACAGTAATAGACCTATACACACACACCACAGTAGCCTACAGCACACACACACACACCCCAACACACAGAAATGCACAAATGCACAGGAATGATCATTTTGTTATTTCCCCCTTGGCAATAACTTTAAGGCATCCCAAGCCACTCTTAAAGCAGCAACACTGCAGTAATAATACTATCTGCATTATATGAGCATGCTGTCACACAGCTCAGTAGTAGCTGTATATTATGAGGGCAATTAAAAAGTTTTGTAAAAATGCTGCGTTCCCATTTTACTTGTGTATAGCTTGATTAACTCATTTCAGTGTTAATATACAAAGCAAAGGGGTGAAAACGTATTGGTAAAAGAAAAAATCTCAAAGCACAAGAATTCAGCATCAAGTTTGCCCTCAAGCCCCTCCTCCTTTCCAGATCCTTTTTATCTAAATCTTCTTGAGTCATTACAGCAATAATAGCATGGACCTCGGGGCACGTCTAGATTCATATTCTCTGCTATGGTCCTGTTATTGCTTGGGGAAAGGTCTGTCACCAGTGTTTACCGTTGCCCTTTAATGTTCACCCTTTGTAGATGTTAACTTGGATCTAATGAGATTTTCCGTAGCCTCCTCTTCTAAACTCTTCAAACAAGGATCCAGGTTATTGATGAAATTCTCTCTCTGGATTGCAGTGCATTCATTGGCATCCTGGAACCAAACCTCCAGCAATGTCACA
Organism: Centroberyx gerrardi; assembly: GCF_048128805.1. NCBI lineage: Eukaryota > Metazoa > Chordata > Actinopteri > Beryciformes > Berycidae > Centroberyx > Centroberyx gerrardi. Next base: position 13,043,420 of record NC_136016.1, on the reverse strand, counting down.
GGTCAGTGGAGCAGCGGGTTCTCAGATGTGTGAAACTGATTCCTGCCCGTTTACTACGAAGTAAACGTTGTTGTGGAATAGTCCACATGGGGAGCAAGTTTGATCTCATCTCCGATTATAGGGAGTAACATCAAAGATAAGTGCAATGCTGGAAATAGACTTGGCGTCGTGCCGCAGGAGACAACGCTCAGCGCAGCGCAGGAGTAATCATTAAAGCCTGCGAACACAAACGGCTTATTCAGCTCCGCCATTTATTGCCAAGATCATTGAAGCATTGTCAGAATTTCACCAAGGCTATATGTAGTCATGAGCTATGCCGAGTATGCATGTCTGCGTCTGACATTTATGTCCCCACTCTGCAGTCCCGGGACTCTACTGTGACACCTCCATCGATGGCATTGGCACCTGCTGGCCCAAGAGCAGCGCGGGGCAGATGGTGTCGCGACCCTGTCCAGAGATGTTCTATGGTGTCAGATACAACACCACCAGTAAGTCCACAAAGTCAGCCCCCCACCCACCAAACCAGAGTGCGGCAGTGCAGCAATACTGTAGCTGCAGCGACAATAGATTCCAAAGATGATTTTTTTCTTTTCCACTCGTCTTCCCCTCGGGCAAATCTTGTTTACGTACAAATTAGCATGAGCATACAAATTAGCAAGACACACAAGAGTGTAAAAAAAACAACATGCATACACAAAGTAGGACTGCGGCAGATAATTCTTCATGGACTGCTAGAAGAAAGGAGCTCAAAAGCGTGATGCGTTTTGGAAGCGAGAAAAGTAGTGCACCCGCTGTGAGGACTGGTGTTTGCAGGCGGACTAAAGGTAAAAGTAAAGTGGGACGATACACTAAATGCGCTTCAAAACACCTTTACTGATCTCTGAAACGCTTGAGCCGGTTAAAGCCTTATTTCACCTTTAGTAGAGCACTTTAACTTTTCAGCTTCCACACATCGACAGACATTCAGGAGCAGTCAACCTCTGACATTAGCTGTCCTGGAGATGCACTAGTGGCCTTTTTACCCAGCTCTTAATATCAATAATCAAAGTCAAAATTACTGCTTGAAGCATGATCTGGAACATGGAATGAAATAATCTGACCTACGTGTAATTTTCCTTGTAGGTGTGTTAGAAATATGATTTTTAGGTTGGGATTTTGTGAAAGTAAGAAAGTGGTGCAGAGGTTTTGGTAGCTGACTATTCTTGAACTCAAATTGGGGTCTGGGGGAACCCAAAGGGGTCCTTGAGGTGGTTCCAGGGGGTCCCCCGACAAAATGAGGAATAGTTTGATTTCACCATAGTTCACTGGAACTTATCCCAATTGGACAATGTATGAGAAGGGCTATTATAATAATTTAATTCACTCTCACCGCTATTATCTCCCCAGATAAAGTGTAGGCAGTTATAAAATTCAATACAAAATCACCAACACATATCTTCCCATTAGGGGGTCCCTGGGACAAAATCGTATGAAATGGGGGTTTGTAGCCTAATGTATGTCTATTTGCGGGTCCACAGTAAGAAAAGATGTAAAATAACCCTGGCTCTAGAGCACTTTGCAGGCCCTGCAGATATAGCTTTTGGCATAAATTCAATTCAATAAAAGTATGATATAAAAGCAAATTTCTAAAAATGTGTTTCACGGTAATTTAAGGCCTTAAACCCCCATAGGACCCTTAGGAGCCACTGCGGAATTAAGGACTACAGTACTTGTAAGAGAGAGGGAACGGCTCCATGATTCAGCCTGAGCTCGCCAATAATTTGACATCCAGAGGTTCATTTCACCTTGGGGATTAACATAATCTTCTCTGTTCAAGCATAGCCTAACAGCCTAGAAAAAAGCCTGCTCATCATCTGACATTACCATTCAAGGGCTCCAAAAGACCACAAAAGGTCAAAAAGTATGCATATTCGAAGGGATTCAGGTTACAGGATGGCAGCCTATTTATGCTGCTTTATGGGAATTCTACCAAATAAATAAATTCATGCAGGATTTAGACTTATTGAATTTCACTTTCCTCCGTGATATTAGCACTGCATTGGACACCATGGGCTTGTAACAGCACTACTGTGTTCTTAAGGTGTATTTTTAGTATTAATGTATTATGAATCATCATTAAATATTTGATATTTTTCATAGAGGCGGTCAGAGGAGGCTAAGAAAGCTCATGCAAGTAATCACCAGCACCTGACCTGTTAATTGCTGCAGTTTAATAGACAAAATGGTCCACAAAATGCATTTTTCTGCAGAAAGTACATCTGTTTCAAAGGTAGAAAAATTTCCTTTATCTTTGTAGACTGTTGTAATGCACCAGTTTAGAATCAACTAATTCTCAGTTTTTATTCAAGGTCTTATATATCAAGCAATTTGCGCTGAAGCTACCAGTTCCTTTCTGCTGTAACATTGCATCAACGCAGTCTCTTCATCATAACGAGGACACAGAACTCTGAAAGTATGTTTAGATTTTTCTTTTACCATCACGCTATTCATCTTAAACACACACACACACTGAGCAGCAGAAAATGTCAGAAAGGGTCTAATTCTCTACAGACTAGGTGAACAGATGAGAGAGTTGGAGCGCAGAGCTCCCTCAGATAACTGCACTCTATAATATGATTCTCAGGGTATTACAGGCAGAAGCCTTTTTTTCTTTTTTTATAATCTGATGTCTGTCTCCGCAGCTAATTTCCATATATTTAAATGACAAAATGAAGACGGCAGCATTGTTGTTTTCATGTGAGCTTTAGTGCATTGTTTTAATTGAGTGTGCTACAAGCAGGTTTCAGATGGTATCAGTGGGATTTGAAGTAGATGATTTCAGAGGGAGGACTGTCTCAACTTTTACAGTTAAGAGGTCTGGCTTTTTAAAAGATGTGTAAAAGCTTTGCCTTTTAATTTGAAAGTGCTTGACATCTTGATGTGCCAAAACAACACAGATTGTCGAAAGATTTAATTGTGTGTCTCCCCACGCACCAGTATCCTGTCTCAGCTAAAACACTCTCCAAGGATTGTTGGGATTCAGGTTGAGCAGACTGTAACCACCAGCAATATTAGTTTCAACTCCCTTTCATTGGTAACTGATTTATTGCCACCAAGAGACAGTTGCTATCAATTTCAGTGTTTCTATGCTACAACGTGGCATCAGGAGTTAATCTACCATCTTTGCCTATTTGTTAAAGCTTATTTTTAAGCAGTTCCTGCTTTACTAGACAGCACGGTGCAAAGAGACAAGATGAGATGAAAGATGGGAGAGGCAGGATGACATGACAGAGGTCATGAACCGGACTTAAACCCACAATATTAAATCTATTCAGCCACTGGCATGCCCCCATCTTGACCTACTTGCATAAGACACCAAAAGTAAGAAGACTGCATATAATTCACAGTAGATTACCCACAGCTGGTACAGTAGGGGGAATAGTATTAGCCACAAGCCAAATGCTGGCAAATGTTGTTGTTGCTATTGTGGCTGGTAAGGTTGTCTGCATTGCCAACAGTCACTGTGACAAGTAAACAACTCACATGTGGACATTCTGCTATTTCCTAAAAATACATTTGGCCGGTGAAAAATGCAAAATCGAATTGGATTTTTTTTAATCCAACAGCCACTGTGTCTGGTGCTTGAACATGTTCGCTTCCTGCCCTGAATAGCAATAATATGAAATAGCAGTTCCATGAATCAGGATAGAGGTACTGGGCTGGATTTCCAAAATTAGATTGTGACAAATCCTGGACTTAAGTTGCTGAGCCATAGGAGCTTGTTTTCATGTTTCCATTGAGTGCATCTTTTAATCAGAACGAGTACGCGGTCCACATTTATCAAACTGGTCAAATTAAGAGAGCTGACTGAATCGCCGGCCAACGCATTAAGAGCTACAAAGGCGAACGTGCTTGGAACAGACGTCCTGCTGAGACTCTTGATGATTACCGGCCCGGAACTAAGCCTAATTGGAGCTATCAACACATGCTAAATATGCTAAATATCTAATCATTGCAAACTACTGGATATCTTTGATGCTCTCTCGGACTATTACACCGTGTTGTCAAACATATGCATGGGGGGAATGACAGACATCCAGGGGGCGTTGTCCAGACCGTTCAGCCACTGATTCGTGACAGGTGCCCATGGCGCTGCACGCCCTCCTCTTGGTTCGTGACTCAGCCTGGCATAACTATCTTTGTTGTTGCATGTCTCGCCCCACCCCCGAACCCCTTCACCATTTTTTGCCAAGCTTGACTTTCCCTTAATGGTCCCCGGAGGGAGACCAGAGTGCATTTGTATATGTGTGTGTGTGTGTGTGTGTGTCTGTGTACTATATGTGCGGAAGCATGAATGCATTTGTGTGTATGAATGCGCTCATGTTTGTTTATGTGAGTGCCCATTTCACTGACTTGCTGTGAGTTGTCGGGTCTTGCGCCAGTCAAAGCGGATGGCGGGGGGGGGTGTTTTATTTAGAGAAGTGCTCGCGGTCAGTGGGGTGGCAAAATCCCAGCCCCTGCTCATCCTTTTGCTCACTCATAGGGAATGCAATGCATCTTTTTGTTGAATGAGCTCGAGCACAGTGGAGAATTCTTTGAATATTAATTTATGAGTGTATGTGGGGGAGTGGATGGGTAACATCAAAGAGAGAAAGATAGAGAGCGACAGATAGAGTCAAAAGAGATACTGAGTGTATGCATTTGCCTGGCTGAAGCGGTGTGTGTGTGTGTGTGTGTGTGTGTGTGTGTGTGTATGCGCGCACGCCTGCGAAGGTGCATACCGGTGTTTTCTCCTTACAAACATCCTGGCAACTCTCCAGGGCCCTAATAAGTAAGCTCAAATGGAAAGTAGATTATCCTTCTCTCTTTAGACCTCATTCCAAAAAGGGCTATGCAGTACTTTGTAAACCCTAGGGGCGTCTCATTCTGCAGAACCAAACTGAACTGAGCTGTACTGCTCGGGCCAGAATACACACCCAGCGTGAAACTGGCATTGGTTCCCTTCAACATTAACTGCCCTTAATTTCTTAGGAATAGCTCCAGCCAGTTGTCCTTTGGGCGAATTCACCAGGTTTTTTATGAAAATAAGGTGGCAGTCTGGGCTCCCACCCAGGAAAGCAGCGCTGCATGTGCTTCCAGAGGGCAGGTATAACTGCTCATCTGAACACCACTGATATTTTCTATTAGTTTCTATAACTAGATGGGAGCAGTGGGAGACGTGTTTGCCCCCTGCCTCTGTAACACACTACCTGACCATTTCCACTAGTCATTTGTTATTTGCATGTAGAGCTCTTTGAGGTTTTTAATCACGAAAGACACTTATATAATATTATTAACTAGCTCCGATCACTTCATGTGGAAAGTTACAGTCATATACACACTCACTGATTCAATTAAGAAACTCACCTCAGTCTTGCCTCAGGTTTTATGTGTTGTTAGTGAAATAGCTTTATTTGTGGTACAGATAGAGTTACAGCTATAGAGCCAGGATAATTTCCTTTCACACTGACTTCCCCTGCACAGCTCTTCACTTCCATGAACAATGGCTGACCTGCATAAACAAGTCAGCGCATCACATTACATCTCAAATTTATACAGTTTGTTTTGCTCTAGATCAGCATAAGCAACATAGGAATTTGCAAACTCATTTGGTGCTCATAAATTGTTATTCTCTTCTCTGGTGGGGTTGGTTTTAATTGGACCCCTGTACAAAATACACAGAGGAGGAAGATGCTACTTAGCTGCAATCATTAATCCAATGTGTTGAGGCGCTAATCAAGTGTGACTAAATTTGGGTCAGCATATTTGCTTGGTATAGGCCTACAATTAATTTCAATAAGGGACTATTCTGTCATGCCTTGCCACTTCGGTGTCTTTTGAGGTGCACACAGTATCCTCCAAGAATCATCTTTGTCACTAAGCCATAAGGTGCTGCAGTGGAAGTGTATTTGCGTGGACAGCATTGTTTGGAATTTAAATGAAAAGGGAATCAGGAGGGAAAGAGGGCAAATCATTTAGCCTGAGGCTTGGAGGGGTGCCAGTGTTCCAGCCACATGGCAAGGACTGCTGTACCTACTGCTCTTGTTTCCACAGGGAGGATTTAGCACCTGGCACAGGGCAGTTACTGTTTTTAACACCCATTCAGAAACAACAATGTCCCATCACTAAGCAAAGATTAAAATTGATTTGTATTGTAGGCTGCATAGCTACAAACAATGAAATCCAATATCAGCCATCTAAGATAGACGAGACAAATCTGTATGTCACTAATATAACTCCTGGCCAATAACCAGCTTGGCAACAGTCACCCCACTGACTTCTCCACATGAAATCAGTGGTTATTTTAGGGGCCTTGAGCTTGTGACCTATGCAAATAGTATTTTACGATGCTGTCAATGGTTCACTCCCTGCAACCTTAGCAGGGAGTAACCTTAAAATAACTGCAATCTGATTAAGGTGTATTTTACTATAACAAATTACATTATGTATGTATTTGTTATATATGAGGTCTAATTTGACTATGAATGTTGGAGGGGAAACTGGAGAGGAGAAACGCCACTGAAAGTGTACGCTGTATATGTTCACATATAGTTGTGGGAGATAAATCGTTGATTTTTTTCTTCGAAGCCTCAGGAATTGGACTCCATGCCCTCCCTATGTTAAACACACACCCCAGGCTATACAAATGTTTTCAGATTCAGAATCTATTAGCCAATCTGAAAAAACAGGGTCACGATAGAAGTGGGAGAGATTAGCAGGCAACAAATCACACCCGTGTTTGCGTGTTTTACATTATTAAATTAAATCAATCTTAACTTGATTTACTAACTGATTAGCTGCAAGACCCTCTTCCCCTCTTTCTACACATACTGACAGGAAGCTATGCCTTAAATAAATTAACATTCATTGTCTAAAGCACAAGTTAGACCATTACTCATGACATTACTTAAGTAGCAGTTTACTTGCATGAGATCTCAGCTCTCTGGCTCCTCAGTTAATCAGCTATTTTGTAGAATACATTAATGTCAGGCTACTTGGCTTGCTAGTCAACGTTTGCAAATGAACCGTTGGCAAACATAAGTTAGTTTGTAACATATTACATACATAGCGTAGAAGCATTCCTTCTACAACATTGTGCTTTATTGTAAAATGGATGTGTTGGTAATAAAAGGGTTTAGCTGTATAGTGTATATCACCATACATCACTGCAATGGAGAAGCTGGAAGAACTTTCTCCCATTCTCCATGTGATGTCAGGTGAATTTGATTTGAATAGGAGAGGAGGATTATGGGAGCTGTGTGAATACTTGTAGCTACGGTGTGGAGATTCATAGTTTAATTTTCACCATAATGGAACTTTTACTTCCTTTTATTACTTAGATTCTGCTCACTAAAAAGCACTAAAAAACTGACAGAGTGACCTGAGTTTTTCACTGTGACCACAGAGTAATGGGTAAAGAAAGGAGAAATGAACTGAAGTTAGAGTCAGAATTTGTGTATCATAATGTGAAGGGTGACACGATGTATATAGTATAATAATAAGTGGTTGAATTTGGCTTAGAAACATGGGTTACATTTCCGCATAAGCATTTATTTATTCAGGTCAGCATCAGTTGAAGATGGCAGCAAATTCTGTTAGCTGGCAAACGTGGTATTGATGCTTTAATTGGGTGGAAAAATAAGCTGAGTGACCAATCAAAAGCCAAATTTTAATTATTTTGGAAAACCTGAAATATTACTCAGCAGAGACATTTGGGAGCCAAATAAACAACATTTTCTTTAAAGTGAAGAGAAAACAAGTAAAACAGTTGAACTTACTTAGGTCAAATTGATTACTGTATAGCATGTCTAGAACTTGTACTTGTTAATAGATGGCTCTGCTGTTTCCATCAGACATCATGGTTCAGTCAGTTTTAGCCGGCTGAAACGCATGAGTGATTTGTTTGCTCTGCCACTCAGAAGTCAAGAACGTGACCCTGTCCCACTCAGCGAGACCGTCAAGATTTTTGCATGTTCCAGTACATCTCTAAAGCATTGAAGGTCTTGAGGGATCGTCCTTAAGGAATCTAAGAATCCATTATGACTGAAACATCATATTGGGCTGTCCTGAAAGACTCAAATAGTCCTAAAAAGAACTACTGCATGGATCCTTGAGACTCCATTAGGAATTTAACAAGACTGAAAATTACATTTGTTTACAATGTAAATACATGTATCATTATGGTTAATAAATATAGTACATGTAGCAGACATTAACTTTTCACTTTGTCAGAATTCTGAACAGACAGTTTTTTAAACTCTCCCTGATTTTGCACTTGGGGTTTAGTGAATATCACAGACTAGATAATATAGATTTGGGATGACAGTCCCCTTACTCTGTCAACATGCTATTTTAACCCAGCTCATTGCACATCATTGGCCTCAGGCAACCCAATACCTTTTTATCCACTGCCCTTACCAAAAGCCTTTTCATTTTTATTTAAACGTGCATTTAGGGACCTTTCCAAAGTGCAATTATGGTCAATTTATTCCATGTAAAAAGCAGCCTTGTTTAGTGTGTTTTGCCATATTATCCACTCACGTTCACAAACTGGACACAGGGACATTCCTTGGGTAAAAGGAGCCTCTTTGAACAATTAGGGTCTTAACCTCTCATCCTAATCATGAGGATGTTGGTGCATGTTTCAGCTAACAATTTAATTTTCTTTCTGTGCCTTAACTCTTTTGATTGTGTGTGTGTGTGTGTGTGTGTGTGTGTGTGTGTGTGTGTGTGTGTGTGTGTGTGTTAGTCTTAGTCTCTTAGTGTTTTTCAGCTCTTCAGCAAGGCACCTATCTAACCCTCTAGTGGCAGAAGCCAACTGTTTTGTGCGTGTGTTTAAAGCTGCACTAAGCAAGATTTCTGGGTAAAAATACACCTGTCTTATCAGCCTAAATCACAAAGTGGGGCTGCAGTAGAGAAGAGCGTTCCACCCCCCATAATTGAGGCACAGTAGACTCTCCTTATTTGCCCAAATTTATTTCTGGTATGGACACCGGTAGGAAAAATCCTCTGCCCACAAGAAGTGACGAAACGAAACCTAAGAGTGAAATACAAACTGTCTCAGTGCTCTGTCCAGAGAAAGCTGGACTCAGCAGTGTTTTTTCAATGATTTTGTTGCCTCTCTCATCCCTTTGGTATGAAGCATCACAGACCAGCTGGGTTGGTCAACATGAGCATGCTGTGTGCAGTTTACTGATACCACGTTACATGATTTCTGGGTATCCAAAGTTCAAACAGCTTTCGAACAGTTTCCTCTCGCTGACATTTGGAGCCGCCGACATGCAAAGTTGCAGCTTTAACTGGGTCAGTGTGTAGCAGGTTATTCCTGAAAAATAGCACGCCTGCTCAGTAAAGTTACACTGTGTAAATAAATGTAAAAAACAATAACAATGTTTGGGCAGAGGGTGGTAGACTGTCCTGACAGCAGACGTGTGAAAAATCACAGTTTCTAAGACTTCCTCTAATGATATCTCTCCCTATTAGTTTCAAAAGCAGAAAAGGTCACAGTGCCACTAAGAATTGGCTTGAATTGACTTTCACCAAGTGACTGGGTCTACATTGGAGGAGACCAATTGGAAATGGAACCTTTTAGAGAAGCAGATTATAATTCCACACCATTCGTATTTATGAGAGAATTAACCTTTTAACATCAGCCTTTGTCTCCTTCCGCTTCCTCCTCTTCTGCTGCAGATAACGTTTACAGAAAATGTCTAGCAAATGGGACATGGGCTTTGAAGGGGAACTACTCCATGTGTAAGGCCATACTTCATGAGGAGGTAAGACACTGTTCCAATGTGTGTGTGTGTGTGTGTGTGTGTGTGTGTGTGTGTGTGTCCGTCACGATTAATGAGGGTTTTCCTTAACACTTTTAAAGGGCGACTGTACATAGTGGAACAGCAACAAAGAATCACATGTTAATCAACAACAAACAACAAACACAAGGTTAGCGATGAACTGCGGAAGGTTAGTGCCGCAGGTTTATTTATAGTAAATTGTGATGCAGGCCTTGGTTTCCCACGGTGCTCACAGCCTTAAAAGGCCACTTCAGGCAAAAAAAAACACTGAAAATACAATCCGTGGCATGTACTATGGCATCTGAAAGAGCTTTACTGAATGATTCTGGTTCAAAAGCACAATGAAATATTTCAAATTAGCATTGCACAAGTGCTTCCATTGTGACACTGATGTCACCCTATCCTGACCAAGGTTCAGGGGGTTTGGCTGGTCTGGCAGTGGGGGTGGGGGGGTGGCAGGGGGGTTCAGGGTGGATGGGGTGGACTTCCATGCAAATTGTTGCAAAGGGAGTGCTGTTTGTTATGTGATGAATTAGATCCTGAGCCAATTAATTTGACAGCTGCATAATTTGAGGAAATAACAGTGTGAGTGTGAGTAAGTGAGTGTGTGTGTGTGAGTGTGTGTGTGAGTGTGTGTGTGTGTGTGTGTGTGTGTGTGTGAGAGAGAGAGAGAGAGGCGGAGGGTGGGGGGTCTGAAATTGTTGTTAGAGTGTTAACCAACCTACAGCTATTTCTCTTTTAGAAAGCCAAGTGTTTAATTTGGGAAAACGCTTCAAAAAGGACTGGCAACAAGCAAACAGCAAAAACAGTGATTTTCTAAGCAGCGTCGTCCTCTGGCGCTGTGAGCCAGTTGTGAAGCCAGTTGTGAAGGCGCAGCAGAGAAGACAACATGGTTGGGTTTGGTTGAAAAGTGCTGCAGTTATGTTCCCGCAGTGCTCCAGATAGGCCTTTATCCTTTTACATGCCACTGTTTTTTTACATGCTCTCAGCTTCCACCTGGACGCTGTATTGTGATGTGCAGATGTGATGTGCGCACACTGTGCTCCAAAGTACATTTAATTAGGATTGAACAGGGGACAAAACATTCAGACAGAACAGTCTGACCCAGAATCAAGCTGTAACATTCGCATGTGGAAATTTGAAGCCAACTATTGTATGTAAAATATAAAACTACTTAACTTAACACTAATTGAAATATGTGGTATTTTTGTTTTTCCTGGCTTGACCATGTGCTGAAACATAACACAAAGTAAAGCGAATGAATAATAAAAAAGACGATTTGCATAAACATTGCAACCTCGGTTTACTCAGGTTCAAATAAGGTTTGTCACCATGTTTTGTTGTTTCCATTATTTAAGATCGTGTAATCCAAATCTGTGTTCTTTATTTTGTTTTGTTGAGTTATCTTTTTTGGTTTTTTTTTAAAGTGATGCTTATCCTGACAAAATTATGGCATATATAAAATTCAAGCTCATTATGGGATATCGCTGAGGCTAATAGCATCTTAGATGCAACGATCCAAGATGCAGTCATTTGTAAGGTTCATTTGTAGATATTGATCTATGAACATAGATATTGATCTCTGAACAAGAGGCAGCAGTGTTTTGGAATGAAAATCCTTCATTTACTGCTCATTCAGAGTCTCTACGGCTGATGTCCGATCGATCCCTGCAGATGATGGATATAGTGTATCTGACCTTTTAGAATGTGTTTGATTTTTCCTTTTCTAGCTGTGAAATAAATCACTTGATGGGGGGCTGATTGGCATCTGGGGTGGGAGGGGCTGGACACCAACTAGGTTCTCTTTCAAGTTCAGCCAGTATTGAATGGGATGTTTCACGGTCCCACTTGGGAGGAGCAGCTGAGTAGATCAAAGCTTATTGGAAAGTTTGTTTCAGAAAAAAAAAAAAAAAAAAAAAAAAAAAAAAAAATCCTCTTTCCTTTTGGGATTCAGCTCGAGGTTATTTTCTCACACATACAATGAGAGGTTTTGTCATTTTTTAGAGAGAGGGAGAGAGAGAGAGAGAGAGAGAGAGAGTCAGGTTTGATTTTCGACTCTTGTGGCCTACACACTGGGTGAGACCTGCGGCTAGTGGTGGGTGAGTCTTATATTATCCCCTTGTCATCCACTCCTCCTCAGTGTAAACTCAGTTCCCATTTCAAATTGCCGTACTATCAGCCATAAAACCAAATGATCTATTGTTAGCTTGATTCACGTCAGGACTTGTTTCTACTGTCTGGAAAATATGCTGACATTTAAATCAAATTAACTTGTCTTTTTAATTTTTCATGGAAACTTTACAGTGCATACTGAAAGACACATGGCTGACAGCCAGAACTAGAAATGTCTCTTCCGATACTACACCTGCATTATGAAACACCTTGATATAGAGATTAAAGGACTACACTGACTTGGCCCATTGGTCACCTTATGCAATATGTGACATGAGGATTGGCACCAAAATCACCTCTGTGAGCTCTGTCTGCGCATGCTAAGGCTTTAGCTTACAGTATGTTAAGTCATTGTAGGCGACTAGCATTTTCCTGAAAGTGAGAAAGTGAGAAGTTGTAGCAGCTCTAAGGCTGGGTGGTTAGTTCATTTTAATGACACACATCTAAACCTGCCAGGGTTGATTAGGAGATTGGTAAAATAGATATAAAATTCAACAAAAAGATCCACTTTCAATGGCAGATCTCTCCTGCAAGACTTCGAGTGTAACTAAGTTTTATACACTGTTGACTCATAACGGATTCACTAATGATGACGATTGAAATTTTGTTTTCAGAAGTCATTCATCTACAGGCCATAGAATAAAAACCAATACCAACTTTAACTACTAAAAAGGTCTACCCTCATACTTTGAATAATGCTAATCACCTATGATTACTTAACATGCTGTATGCTAAAGCGTTAGCATTCACACCGGACAGAGCTGTCTACCAGACTCATGATTTTGGTGCCAATCCTCTCGTCAGATATTGGGTAAGGTGACCAACGGGCCAAACTCATAAAGTCGGTGTAGTCCTTTGATGTAACCATGTGGGGGAAAACAGTTGGCATTGCTGGTCTTTGTCCACCGGACTTGTAAAGACTTAAAGATATGAGCTGGTGAATGGGACAGATGACGTATTTCAGGGTGGGTGGGGCACGGATTAAAGATGCCCACATTTAATCTGGGCGTAGACACCAGTGGGTTACATAAATCCACTTACAGCGAAGATTACTGTTGGTAGCGTGGGGGAAATCCAATCACAATGGATATCTGAGTCACAGACAGTGATCTTAGGGACTGATTTAGTCAAAAATGTGTCTATGTTCCACTGGTAATACCTTCCACTGCAGTACTGCCACTGGAAGGCCCCATGTGTGTATATATATGTGTGTATGCGTGTGTGTGTGTGTGTGTGTGTGAGCAAGAGCATCCATGTATTCATGTTTCAGATCACGCCAGTCAGTTCTAACAAATTACATTATGCCCAAAATAGAATAAAGAGGATTCTGAATCTTTTAAGCCTTTTGTTATCGCGAATATATTGTTTCTGTAAATCAAATGTGACACAGAGAAGCGACACTCAGAGAAATGCCCTAAAGACTTACACAATTCTGTATTTTTTCCTTCCGTTTTTTTTCCTTCCAGAAAAAAGGCAAGATGCACTACCAAATAGCTGTGATAATAAACTTCCTGGGTCATTGTATTTCGCTGGTGGCTCTCCTCATAGCCTTCTTCCTCTTCCTGTGTTTGAGGTAAGTGTCAGTTCCACTGTCACCAGGCCACTGATAATCCTTAAGACATCCTTGATCTGACAGAGACGTCATATTCTCAAGATCCCTCGTTCAAAGCGCCTCTCGTTCTTATTCAAAAACCGTTTGGTCATGGGATGAAACCTTCCCTATCTCAATCCCGCAGATGTAAAAGGGTTTAGAAGCCCACAAAACTAGGGCACATTTCCCCACAAATGGGAATAATAGCCCCATCTCGGAAAGCAGCAAAAACCAAAACAGTCTTGCGGCGGCCTGGTGGGACAGCGGTGGAGGTGGAATGGGTTTCTCTGACAAACAGGAATAAACCGTGCGTTAAGGAGAGAAAGGTCTTAGCACCGTCAACAACAGCCGTAGCTGTTATCGATCCCCAAGACACCCCCAGGGAGTGCTAAAAGCGTGAAAGGGCACAGAGAGACGTCATAAATAGAAGCTCTACAGGACAGCGTTTATGCACTACTTGTGTTTGTGGGCCACAGTGGTTTGGACAGAGAGGGAGCGAGATGGACGAGGGATAAGGGTATAAATGGCATTTTGGTATAGTCAAGCAGTTTGGCATTCATTACTCACCTTCTTAACTTTGTAATGAGATTGTGCTGAGAAAGGCCAACCCTCCTTTTGAGTTTGTTGTTGGTTGTGGATGGTGGCGCGGGGAGTTGGAAGGGAAGAAGAAAGAGAAAGAGAGAGTGGGATTTTCAGAAGGCATTGAACCAAGTTCATCTTTTAACAAAGGCCCATCTGGAGAAGTGTTCAGCTTTCCTCTTAATTAATACGCGTCAGTCCGTGGTGGCCCCACTGGCAGGCTGCCAAGGGAAGTGAGGTCACGCAGCGTAATGAATACGACTGTTTTAAAAACTTCCCTCACTGCCCTCCTGGCAGTAGCTGCCTCTGTGATACCAAACGAATCGCAGCTCCAATAACACAGTGGGGGTAAATTAGCTGCTAGATCATAGGACACCAGTGATATATGGTCCGCTTTATGTGTAGGTTCGCATGTTGGACCCCCAAGGGCTGCTTTTATACTTCTGTAGAATTCTAATTTATTATTATAAACTGTGTACAACATCTCCATGTGGTTGTTTCTCTGTTAATAAGGTTGTTTTTCCCTTATAGAGTTCCCTAATTTATACATTTTTTTTCCATTTGAAAAGGAACAAAAGTATGATGCCACTGGAAAATTCTTACTCATGTGTGTCTGCACAGTTAGCACAAAGCCGGTGCAAGTGATACCTATTAAGAATTGATGCATGCTAAAAAATAAATCATGTCATTCATGGTTGGCAGAGGAAGAAGCAGGCTTTGCTCACTGATAATGCCGTCAGCTGGTGACAATAAATGAGACTGTCACTACGGTGACCGAGGTTGGTTTGTTCTGTCCGTTCAGTCGTGTGCTTCTATTTTCAACCACACGCTTTGAGGCAGTTGGGGTAGATTTTAATTGTACCCTAAGGTCAATTTATGTACAGCATTAAAAAACATCAGACTCTCAGGACATGACAAAAACAAGAGTACAAATAGTGGGAAGAAAATGTTACTTACTATGCAGAATGCTACTTAGAGGCTACATTTCTTCATTATGAATAATTTTCATCTACATTTTCTGTTTATTTCTTTCAGAGATTTCTTTATGAGTGATCTGATTCAGTAATAGCTAATTATTTTGAGTTTAATTTCTGAATTCAGCTCGCACAAACACATTAACACTCGCTCACACGCACCAGAAGTTGTTCAGGGAGGAGAAAGCGTTCTTCTTCTTGTTCCCTCTCCCTCACCCAGATAGCTCCAGCCGGTCTGGTCACAAGCTCGCTTTTAGGTTACGACTGTCCCAGAAGATTTGCATCTCTCCTCTCAGTATGAAATCACAAACTTTTCCTCGGCGCAATAGGATGTTGTGTAAACGCTGGAAAGAAGCAAAAACGTGTACAATGCCTGAGGTTATTGTGTTCCTCCCCGTCTCACAGGAGCATCCGCTGCCTGAGAAACATCATCCACTGGAACCTTATTACTGCCTTCATCCTGAGGAACGCTACTTGGTTTGTCGTCCAAATGACCATGAGCCCCGAAGTACACGAAAGTAATGTGGTGAGTGGCGGTCTATGGGGTTGATCTTTGACTGTACAAAACAGAAACATTCTCTTATTCTCTATAGGTGTATAGTAATGGGCTGTAACAGGAAGACACTCAGCCAACACTGAACAATTGTCCAACTTGCTCTCACACCCAAAGACATTATTCCTATCACTTAAAGTTTAAGTTAAATTGATTTCTTGATCCTGCAAACATACCTGTGGGAGTCAAGTCTCTATCTCATGTTGCATAGTTATGTCTAAAAAACAATAAGAAATCCCAGATCCGGATCACCACCAGAATCTAATCAATTGTTCCTTGGCCCAAGGCTGATCTGTCCACCAAATTTAATGTATTTAAATCAAATTTAACTTAATCTGATCATAAGTTTTGGAAATATCCTGCAGACAACCAAACAAACTAACAGGGATGAAAGCATAACCTCTTTGGCGGACGTAATAAGCAGCGCAGGCATCATATCTTCAATTTTTCACATCATTTAACACAATACACATTCTCTTGCACAATTAAATAAATCAGCCATTACTCTAACTGTGAGAAACGGTTAACAAAACGATTCATTCTGTAGGTTTGGTGCCGCCTGGTCACCGCCTCCTTCAATTATTTCCACTCCACTAACTTCTTCTGGATGTTTGGCGAGGGCTGCTACCTCCACACCGCCATCGTCCTCACCTACTCCACCGACAAGCTGCGCAAGTGGATGTTCATCTGCATCGGCTGGTGTATGTACATGTCATTTAAAACCGCTACAGCTGTATGAAAACCTTGTAATTCAAAAATGTTGATGTAATTCTTTTGTTTTTTTACTTGTTAAAAGCAGGTTTGGGTCAACTCACTTTCAGCTGAACTTACTTTAAACTCAATTTAAACAAAAAAAAATCCACTTTCTGAATAGACCGAATTGAAAGTCTGATGGGTCCCATGACTAAACGTCCTGACCATAGGACCGCTTGACTTTTGGACATACAAGGATTTCCTCTGGCAGCTGTGAAATGTATTGGTGTGGAGTTCACGAAACACCCCTTTTCACACTGTCAAACCAAACTATGTGGTGCTGAGATTAGGTGTATTGTGCCAGCTGGATTACATTTCCCCCAAGGCAGTGTGAAGTCTCTTTGGAAATGACAGTGTGAACAGGAAATGGCAGAATATTTCAGCACGGCTGTGAACAAAATAAATAGGATCAATTTTTATTTGCTTCACTTAGCTTTAACTCTCAGGCCTCCAGAGCAGAAATATTAATAAGACAGAGACAGAGATATGGGCAAGAGATAAGAAAGAAAAAAATCCCAGCTTGTTCAAGCCATCTGGGGCTGTGAAAGTAGATTTCCCTGAGGTTTAACACTGCACTTGTGGACCATACACTATATGGCTAATGAAATGCATTGTTGCCAATGGCCAGAGACATAGATGACAAGGAGGATGGCAAGGTCTTCCTGCTCCTTGTCAGTGTAATTTGGCAGCGAGAAATGGCAGTTTGTCCGCCTTATTATAGCCCTATAAGTCAGCAAAACAGAAAATCACACTGCATTATCATCAAGCAGAGTCCAGCTTTTCATTCATTCACAAAGAAATATTCAGCTGGTGACAGGTCTTGGCTTGCATCTGTGGATCACAGCACACAACCGACAATTGCTTTTGGCAGCGCTTGGCAGGCACCAGTGCTGCACTGAAAAAAGACAAGGATTTGATATTCCAGTGTGAAATCCCTGGAGTGGTATTATGTGATTTCCATAGCTAAGAAAGATGAAGGAAACTGTCACTTTGTCTTTCGCCTCACAGGTATACCGTTCCCGATAATTGTGGCATGGGCCATTGGGAAACTGTACTACGACAATGAGAAGTAAGCCCTTTGATTTGACTCTTGATGTATTTCCTAGACATGCAAAGAGATTGAACCTCTTCCTGTTTCCCTCAGCACCCATACTGAAGGACGAAGGCAAAGTCAAAGTGTATTGCATTAAAGAGATGAATGTCCATTAATAACCTGCTGTAATCACATTTACATTGTACAGGATTCTTAATGACACATTACCCCTGCAGCCATTTTCACTTTAATTGGCAATGCTCAGTTTGATTGATATTAGTAGTCTCTTTTCGCACCTATTAGATGGGCGATAATCGATTCAACATTAAGGACTGTGATATCTAAAAGGGATTAAATTTGTATTATTTTAAGTTAAGTGTAACTTTGAAAGAATGAATCGCCACTAGCCAAATAAGAAATCGCTCTATGTTTCCCTAACTCGTGTTTTGGGCAAATTGCCAATTGGCAGCCATGTGTGATTGAGGTGTTTGTTCAGCTAAGCCATTTTAGACCCCCAGAGCACAAAATGGGAAATTAATGCCAACACATATTGGACTTGGAGGGGCATTTATTATTAAGGAGGCTGAATGACAATGCAAACACACCTGAATGAGATGAGAAGTATGCATGGCTGATTGCTATTGTTGACATTTCAGGTGCTGGTTTGGGAAGCGAGCTGGAGTGTACACAGACTACATCTACCAAGGTCCCATGATTCTCGTGTTAGTGGTAAGAGATTTTTCCCCCAATAGTGGTTCTAAGTGCAGAGGCTGCCTTATCTAGAGCTGCCCAGTGATATACAGTAGTTAGTCTTCACACTCTCAAAGAATGTCGAGCAGACATGAAATGTTGGATGTGCCGAAACATTCTTCATCTCCGTAACGGTAAATCTGAGGTTCTAATATTTTGCCTACCAAGTGTAACTTATAAATCTTAGCCACTTGGCAGTTTATATTAAAATGGCTGCCAAAAATATGGGAGTAATTTTTGATTCTGCCCTGAATTATGAGAATCCGATCCGTCCAAAGGGATGTTCAGTCTTGTTTCTACCTGTTAAGAAATATCTCTAAAAATAGGTTACTTCCATACTTTTCACACTTGGAGAAAGAGATTCATGCTTTTATTCCATCTGGTATTCACTATTGTGAATCTCTGTATTCTTGCTTCAACCATAAAGCTCTCTCTCATCTACGACTAGTTCTGAATTCAGCAGCTAGGCTTTTAAGTACAGATAAGAGGAGAGATCATATAAGCTGGACATCCACCCACCACCTCAATCTCAAACATAACAAGACTGGGCCTAATCCTGCCGTCTGCCGTCTCCATCAGCTGCGACAACACCCCCGTGTTACCCCGACTCCTCCTCGCACCGCTAAGAACCTCCATGTGATCCTAGACAGCCAACTCTTCAGCAAGGCTCACATGAACGCCGCAGCCTGATCCCGTAGATTTGCGCTCTACAGCATCCGTCAAATCCGGCCCGGCCTCACCGGGGACTCAGCCCAGCTCTTTGTACAAGCTTTAGTCATCTCACGTCTGGACTACAGTAACTCCCTCCTGGCTGGGCTCCCAAAATACTGTCTTCAGCCCCTATAACTCATTCAGCACACGCCTGACCAGTGCCTCTGCTAATACTCCCCCCTCTGCAGCAACCTGGCCATGTCTCCGCTCGATTTCGACCCCCGCTGGGTCCCCAATGGTGGAATGACCTTCGCATCCCAGCCAGAACAGCGGCTCCTCTATCTTCTGTCGCAACCTGAAAAACTCATCTCTTCAAGCAGCACTTCATGTTCGCCTCTCCCCTACCTTGCCGTTTCCCCTAAAGCACACACCCTCCTCCTCCCGTATCACCCTCCTGCTTGCACTGAAAATTCGCTACTCTTGTTTACAATAATCCCTTCTGCCTGGCTCTTATTTCTTTACCTAGCATTTGATCCTGCAGGATCATTCTAGGGTCACAGGAATACTTGCGGTATCTGTTGTCAGGGTGCTGTGTTTTGAACCTTGGCTTGCTATTGGTAGCTTTTCACAATATGTTGGCAATAAAATTATCTACTACTATTACGATTATGATTACATAAAGGAAGTTATTCAAATGTTAATATGAGCACTAATGTATGGGGTTGAGTAAAGACTAGCAAGATGGATAAACCCTGAAAGATTGTCAAGCATCTGCTCAGGCCAAGGTCAGGTCAAGTGGACTCGGAAAGTATTCCTATAGCTATTTTCTCTGCCATGTTTCATCATTCACACCTATACTGCTCCGTCAAGGGGATCACTTGACGCTTTTAATTTTGTTATTGCACTTCGAGTACTTGTTGCATTGTGGGAAAATTACAATTAACACTTCAGGTACGGTAATCGAAAAAAACAGCTTATTAGCATTATTAGCATTCACTGAACACAACTGATACACTGGCTGGTAACTAGTTGAACATCTGGTGTATCTCTATTACAGACTTTCTCATCAATTTACCTGAGGTCTGTAAAGGGAATGGAGTGCATAGCAAGGAACAGTCTCCTTAGGCATACCACTGTAATGTCTTTATAAAGAATGACACAATGCTGTGTCTGATTTCCCCACAGATCAATTTTATTTTCCTCTTCAACATCGTGAGAATCCTCATGACCAAACTGCGAGCCTCCACCACATCTGAGACTATTCAGTACAGGTAAATTGAATGTGACTTCAAGAGAAAAATTGAAAAGAAAATGTTTGAGATACTCCACTACTTTTATTTTGATGAAGCAGTAGTGTGTGTTTTATACTTAATCTTAATCAATGGTGTGTGGTCAGGGGATGCAAGAGGGCCTTTTTGGGCCAATGCAGCGTGGGTGAAATAAAATATTAAAGACAGTAAGACAAAGTAAGACAAAGTGCTATCGCCATTCTCCATTCAGAAGGGTTTTGGTGCCTGTACAGATGTCTGTGTGTCTGTCATGGCCGTCTGGTCACCGGTCTCCTTATCTACAGGAAAGCTGTGAAGGCCACACTGGTACTTCTTCCTCTCCTGGGAATCACATATATGCTGTTCTTCGTCAACCCGGGGGAAGACGAGATCTCTCAAATCGTCTTCATATATTTCAACTCATTCTTAGAATCCTTCCAGGTATGTTTTAGTTTGATTTAGTTAGCACACACAGTGCATTTGTAAACGTTTGAACATCCAAAAGCTTACAGGGATGAGCTGCTATTACCTGAGTATAATGTCATCTTTTTGTGTGGATGGATTTTTTTAAATGCAAAATAGACAGTAATTGTAATGAGTGGACAGCGGAAACCATGCTCCTCTCAGGAAACAATTGAATAAATGGAGTGTTTGTGATAAGCTGCAGCGTGTGCGATTAAAACGGGATTAGAGTTGTTGATGCGTCGGATGCCCTCCATTTGATGATGTTTTGTTCCTCTCCTTATCTCCCTCTCCCTCTCTTGCAGGGCTTCTTTGTGTCAGTATTTTACTGCTTCCTAAATAGTGAGGTAAGCAGAATCACATCTGCTATTGATCTAACATTTTATGTTCCCTAGGCTCAGACCCTTATTTATATTTCCCAACTTTAGGCCAATTCCCTGCTCCCTATTTAGTGGCTGTTGCTGTGTGTTAATGCTGAGAATTGGGTGATGAAGCTCGAAGCACTTGTATTTAGGGCACAATTAAGACTTGTCATGTGCCAACATAAGTGACATCAATTTCTACACTATGACATTGTCAGTCCTAATTTGTTTCCATGGACAAATCGGGGATGAAACTCACTCAAAATAGCACAGAAATATTAAGATACATGCAAAATATGTCAGCTCTAGATATTCAAGGTATTCTTAAACTAGGAGAAATATGTAAGATTAATTTGTATAAACAAGCAGTTCTGATGTTTGCCATTGTGTGAGCTTGGAATTATCAGGTTCTATCTGACCTTTTTTGTTTTTTGTTCTACATACTCTTAATCTTTGAATGTTACTTAATGCGTATACGTGTTGTTATTTTTCTACCACCAGCCATGTCCTGTAAAATAACAGATATATAAAGATATATAAATTGCATATTCATCCAGTTTCCCATTGAAACTGAGGTTATAAACAGCCAGATAGAACCTTACAGAACCAAATCCGGATAAAACCTAGATAAAACCTTATATTTCCAATCTCACAAATGAGTGCATTTACATGTACACCAATAGCGCTGATTTGGATATGAGCTACGATATGAGCTAGAATACAACATGCATGCAAATGAATTCATTCACCAATAGGTTTACGGAATGATCAATCAGCTGATTGACCAGCCAGCTTCCAAATTCCTATGGGTTGTTCTCGACAGGTACGGTCAGCTGTGAGGAAGCGGTTTCACCGGTGGCAAGAGCAGCACTCTATCCGGGCCAGGATGACCCAGGCCATGTCCATCCCCACTTCACCTTCGCGGGTCAGCTTTCACAGCATCAAGCAGTCCACATCGCTATGAGAAAGGAAGCCAGCCGTGTCCTAGATGCGTGCTTTGGGAGAAACCTCCAGCTATGGTTGTCATCATTTTCTGCCACATCACTGGAGTACACTAAAGCACTTTCTGAGCTGGGACAAGGCTAAGAGAGTGAGAGAGACTGCATCAGTCTCCCAGAACTCAGGAAGGACATTAAGCAGACTTTCAGGGAAAGATGGATGGGGACAGGGGTGGAGGACACTGCAGACTATATGATATACGAGGTTAGTGGATCAAAAGAGGCAAGTGACCAAGTTGAGTTTGGGTCTGTGTCACTTTGAATTTGGGTCTGAACATACAGCTCTCAATACCTTGTAACGTTTGCCTGCCATAGAAATGTTCTGTTATATTCCTGCTTGCACTGTGGGGTTTTTTTTTTTGGGGCTATTTTACATCAATGGGAATTTGGAGCTTGTGCCGCTGGACTGCACTGAGCTGAATTCCGTCCCAGCGGACACTGGACTCAAATGCTATCTCACTACAGGGGCGGTGACTAAGTTATTACAATGAACTTTTCTGAATGTTTTTTTTATTTCGCTGTCACAAACAATTGTCCGGTCATAGTGTTCGTTACTTTGGTGATGTGCGATCTTTCTCTGTTCCCTATCAGCTCGGTACACTCGTGCTAATTTCATCAACTTTCCAGAAAGGTTAAACACATTCCATACTCTCCAACTGAATGAAGAAATTTGCTATCACTGCCTCTCTAACAACAACAAACCAATTATGGAGTATCTCAATTAGCCGAGAAGGATACATCCAGTCAGGATATCATTCATCTTTTTATCTACCATTTACAACTGACTTTCTGTGATATTGAGTGGATTGGAAGCATAGGATTTGAGCGGACTGTGCAGAAATTTTGTTACTGATTTGTTGTACATAAATATCTGTTGAAATCCAATAGAGTTGTCATAAATATTAATTAAACCAAACAACAACAAAGCGTACACTGTAAATCATATGGGCACAGTATCCATGTGATCAGCACATGGATCCAATTCACAGTCCACATTCCTACCATGCCAATATGCCTAACACCCATGCATTTTTCTGAACTGCTGTTTTTGTCAAACATTGTACATGGACCTCATCTTTCTGTCACACTTAAAAATCATGATGTCAATTGTTATGGATTTTTTATCATCCCTTTCAAGTTATATGTGAGCTTTGGTTGTCAAATGTGAAATAAAAATGTCTAATTATTTAAAAAAAAAAAACATAGAATTTGAGATGACACTGTAATGCATAATAAGCTGAACTGTGATGTTGTGTATTATCCTAATGCTGACTGGTTTATAAATTCTATATGATGGCAATCAGCTGTCCTAACTAAGCATTCTGTGTAGCTACTTGCTGAGTGATCAGAAGTTCTGCGGTACAAGAACACTAGAGGAAGTGCTCAAATAAATTAAAACTCTTGGTATCAAGTTTTGTTTTGTATAAGAGGTTGCCCAATAGGACAGGTTATTGTCACGTTACCCTTTTAAAGCACAGCACCCTTAAGGATAAAAGATAGCTTAAGATCTGTATTGGCAAGAATAAAAAGCATAAGATGTTCATGAATTAGTATCTATCCAAAACAGTAAAAAGAATTGGGTCAAATATAGAGAAAATGTAACAATTAATGACACATTTTTCATAGTTCTGTGGTACGAATGGTTAATATGGGCCGAACAACTGAGTGGTCAATCAAAATTACAATATTAATTACAATATTATTTATTATTATTTATTATTTATGTACAATATTATTAATATTACTTTTGCACTTGAGTGTTGCTTTTGATAGAATGGAAAATTGAACAAATGGCTGAGATGGACACACATTCAACTCCTGTTACATCAGGTATCTGCTTAAAGCCTTTGCTCTGGATGACATTGGCATTTGTCTTTAGACTCCCTGGAGAAAAAGGAAACAAGAAATACGTTTTGGGCATTGTGTGATCCTTTTAAGATTTGTGTATATGTCTCAGAGGGGAGTACCGCTGAACTTTAGCTTTTAAACATGATCCTTCTGCCCAAGTGAACATCCACTATTTTGTCCCATAACCAGGAGCAATAGGGAAGGGTTTGTCCTGCTTCTTAATCTGTGGTGTCGCACCAGTGTACAGAGAATGAAAGAGAAGAGAGAATGAAATGGGGAAGAATTATGAAAAATGAATGTAAGAGTATTCAGGGTGATTTTCAGAGGATCGGGATACTCTTTCTGATTCAGGACTTAAGGGACTAACATAATTTCAAGCTCATTTGGATGTAAAAGTGCAGGCAGACATTTGAAAACACAAAGCCAGTCATTGCCTATGGAGCAGCTGCGGGCTACATATTAGTACAATTTTATGGATAAGATTTTTTTAATCTGGGGTTTCTAGCTTTGGGAGAGAGTTCACAATTATTGATGAGATTGTACCAAGTCATAATAAAAAACATATTTCAATTTTTAAAATTAAGTTGCATTCTACTTGTGCTTCCCAGTCTGAGTTGCTTTGATGATTGCAAAATGCCAATTTGTCTGGAACAGTAATATAATCAGAACCAATGTGAATAAAAGCAGTTGAATGATCTGTGTAAGGGCAGAAAGCCCATTTGAGAAGAGGATCCTGATGAAATCTTTGATGCATGTCTGCTGCATTTCAAATATAGGCTATGTGATATGCTAGATAGAGAGGACTGTCCCATGAGGAAACTGTCATGCCTAATGGTCGAGACTGTGGGTCTCATGGCTACATTTATATTCACAGAGAATTAAACTCTTAACCTGGTTACTCAAGTAACCAGATTTGGGGTCGACTGATGTAAACATAATAACTCAGTTAGGATAACCAAGTCAAGCTCATACTCCGATTGTGAGAAACTCAGTCACGGTGCCTGGCCTAAACCAATATTAAATAGGCTACTGTTACATGTACACATCTTACTCCTTTCACTTTTGGTTTTCTCCCTCTGCTTAACTACTTTGTAGCTGGAGGACTGTTCTGTATGTGGGCAGGACAACACAGGCAGACAGGAATATGCTGCTAATTGGTTTATTCATGTCAACAGTAATACTCAGTCGCAAGGTATAAAAGGTGCATGTACACAGCTTAATCTGAATAAGACCTTACTCCGTGCATGTAAACATAGTCACTGTCAGAGCAAGCTGCCTTCAGCCCTCATCAGGTTCAACAGTACGCTGAGGATGTTGTGTCCCAGCTCCATCTAGTGTTGTTTCACTACAACTACACTTGAATCTTTCCTGAGTTTTCAAGCAAGCCTTTTCATACAAGTTCTCCTTTGGGAGGCAAAACTAACAGTAACTGAACTTTGAAGATCCACAAATGTTTAGAATATGGTGGGGAAGAAGTCTTGAGCAGGACCACAACTTGAGAGAAAAAATGGGAAACCATCCATCCAAAAATACTGAGGATCAAGGCCTTGGACTTACTCTTTGACATCACTCTCTTACATGAGCCCTCTATAAACTGCTATCAACAATAACACTACAGCAAGTGACTGCAGATGCCGCCAAGGCTTACGAGTGAAATTGGGCTGAGGGATGAGCTGAAAGAAACACTGAGAGGTTGAGGAGAGGGAAAGGTTGGGCCAGGGATGAAGGGAGGCAAGGGACAGAGGATGGATGGAGAGAAATTAATGGGGCAGCTTCAGGCTGGTGGTATGAAGGGCCAGACTGAGGGACTGGAGCAAGATAGCCTCAGATGGATCCTGTGGTGGTGACTGGAGAGATTCTCATGAACTGAAGATGAGAATAGCTCTCTGCATAGCAATGCATATCAATAATGCATATCAGAAAAGCAGAATCATGTGTCTGATCTCAGAGTTATGCTTTTACATTCTTTAAAATTGAAGAGATGGTGCCACATCTCCGTGGCAGCTTAACGAGAAAGGCCTAAATTAGGGAGATGTGTTTCTACATGTTGAAGGATAGGCCTAGTAACTACACACACATTTTGGAAATGTCAGAATCACAGTTCACCAATAGAACACGGACGGGTGTGTATGTGTGGACCTGTATTCACAAAGCATGCTGATCTACAGCCACTATAAAAATCACACAAGATATTTCTGATGACCTTTTGATAAAAGTAACACCCACTCCCACAAAGAGAAGGGTAAGGGAAAGTACATTATTAAAAAAAAAATCATTAACTATATTATTATTAATAAGTTATTAACTATATGAAGACACTGACTTACAAAATAGTAGCAATTTGAATGTGGAACCGTCTTTAATTGTTTTTTTCAAATATTGATTTATGAATTTAAGGTAGCAACATTTTGAGATGGAATACGTCAATTTCTAACCTGGTAGATCTATCTTTCATAATGGGAACACGACTTGATCAGTGACCCCGTCATTCCTGCCCTACACTGTCCATCATCATGCCTAACGCAGCCAGAGGAAAAGATAAGACAAGCAAGCAGGTGTTAGCAATTTATGCCAAGGAATGTGTAATGCTTGAAATCATAGTTGCAAGCAAGGGAGCGATATTCCTCTGCGCCCATCTCTGCTACACGTCTACCTGTAGTTATAATCTCAATTACTGTGTAAGTCTACTTCTGTACTGAGCAGCTGGCCTAAGTTGGTTGAATGTGTGTTCCTCTATTTCTACAAGGAACGTCTGACTGCCTGATATTTTGGGTGGAACGCTTTTCATCTGATTTACACGGCCACAGTGGCAAGAGGACAGGCATCAAGAAAATAAATATTGTAGGAGGTGATGGATGAACCAAAGCCACTTCATGCACATGCAGTAAAAAAAACAACAACGTATCAGAGTAGTAGACTAAATAAAGTATGAATAAATATTCTGCAAGTGAACTGTGATTCCTACATTTCCAAAATGTGTGTGTAGTTACTAGGCCTATCCATCTACACGTAGAAAGACATCCCCCTAATTTAGGCCTTTGTTGTTCAGCTGCCACGGAGATGTGGCTCCATCTCTTCAGTTTCACAGAAAGTAAATATGTAACTCTGGATGTGACCAGAGATCAAACACACAATTCTGTTTTCCTACATTATTGATATACACTGCTATGTGGAGAGATGTTCAGTCGCTTCATGGGAACATCTCCAACAATCACTCCCTCAGAAATAATCTGAAGTTCTCCCACTGCAGTGCCACAATCTGGCCTTTCATACAGCCAGCCCAAAGCTGCCCAACTGATTTATATCTGCATCCATCCTCTGCCCCTTTCCTCCTCTTATCTCCTGCCTCACCAGCTCTCCAACCTCCGTCCCTCCAGCCACAACTCCACTCACAAGCTTTCTTGGAAAGCATGTTTCCTTTTCTGTCTCAAGCTTATGTCCTACTTTGGTGTTCTTCATATTCTGATGGGGGGAAATTGATGGGCAAAGAGGCCCATGTCCATCACATCTCATTTCACTGGCAAAATATGTGTGGCATAGGCTACAAGAAGAAAATTATTGCAATTACCAGCATTTATCATGTGGTGATTTTAACTGTCCTGCGAAGATCTGAATAAATAGCTCATTAATGCGTAATGTCTCAATAACCGATCATTTAAAATAATGCATTTTATACATTATATAGAAAATGTATGATAAAGCTGGACTGTACATAGCTAGCATGCGTGTTGTGTAGGTAACACTCGGCTAAGGGCACAGCAAATGCACTGATTTAGAAATGATTGTGACCTTACGAGACAATAGAATATGTTTCAGAATTGAAACAATATTTTGGATAATGAAGTTTCGTGCTATGAACTTTCGTCCACATTTCCGCTGTACGGGTATTTGCCAAGATTGACAACTACGGAGGCCAATAGAAAGCCTGAATTCAAAGTACTGACCAATGGCAAAGCTAGAGGAGGGTTGTTATCAAGTCGTCAAGGGTTAGTAACAGGACAAGCAGGTAAGTAAGATTTTGTCTTATAATTTTGTCAAAATAATTGAATGTTCCCAGTGTCAGAAAACCAGCTCGTTCAGTTCAACCTTCTGACATTTGCTTTGAGTTGGTTTGGTTTTTTTTGTACAGTTTTCTGCAAAACATTAAAAAAACGGCAGTCATCGGGAAGTCAGTATGGGATTGGGAAGCAAACAAGCTAGCAAGCGTTAGCTTAGCCTGCTAGCTAACTTGGCTGTTATTGGTCAGCCCTTCGGCGCTAGCTAACGACGTTGGTGTAGCTGCCTTTGCAAGCAATCTTAAACATTAGCTGGGCTAGCTAGCTTTTGGAGAAAGTACTGTTAATTGTATCACAAATATCACTGGCAAGACATTCAGTGACATGATAGTCAACTTAGAAGCCCTTTATATAACTTGCTTTTAATTTTCTAAACTCAATATTGACACTCTATAACATCTAAAACTTTTTTCATAATAAATTTGCAATGATAACGTTACTCTAGTTAGCTAGCTAACGTTAGCTTGCCAGCTGGACGGAGAAGACCATTGAGACCCGTACCGCAGCCAAGTCAGTCTGCAACTTTATCTGCTGAGCTTGGCTTTGTGCCGAAATATTTAAATGCAATTAAACTTATGTTTGTCTGTTTATCCTTTCTTGCTTCTAGGTGGCACGTTATTTCCACGTGTGATAATTGGGATTATGGCCTCTTGGATTTTTGCAAGGAGTCTTTCAATAATGGAGTTAAAGGTATTTATAACTTAGTATTGTTATTACCTTTTTTTTAACGTTTCTACCAATTAGCAATATAGCGGACTGCCATGAATACAGCTCATTGGATGTAGCTATCAATAACAACGCCAGCAATTTGATTCCCGACACCTGTTGTTTGCCTACCAAGACATTTTGCTAACGTATTATTATCATGTTTGGGACAGCTAGACAGTCTCTCTCTCTATCTCTCAGATAATTTGTTTCTTAATCTACATGTCCACTCTGGTAGTACAATGTAATGCGCAGAGGTCATGCAAGCCCTGGAGGAAATAAGTCACATTCATTAATTTGCACTACCACTTAACCCAACATCAGTGCAACTCACAAGCATTGGCTGATCAGAGGTATTGAACTCAACTACAGTAGTTAGCATGAGCAAAGATAGTCAGTAGGGCTGAACAGACAAAGACTGGTGCCTGCAGAAACTCAAACCTCATCAACAGAAAATTCAAGTTAAAAGATGTCATAATACTGGCCACACTGCTTGTGAATTGCTCTCTAGGAAGTGCAGCAAACACACCATTGCAACGATCGCTTATCGACAAAGATATTGCTAAGATAAAAAAATAAATAAATAAGGATCTTGTGGATTACCCAGTTTATATACATTTGCTTGAAAACATTGTTTTTTGTATCCCTGAAAGTTGCCACAGTTGCATAAAATTTTAATCATAGTATACTGGGTGAACAAAATGTATCAGCTAGCCAAGTTAACCTCCATTATCATTAAGACACTCCTCAGTACTTTATGAGGATAGTATCCCAACCTAGGTAAAAAAAATATATTTTATGTAGATATTTTTCATTCTACAGATTTAGCCTGCAGCATTCAACAGTGACATTCTCTGTATGTAGTTGCTCAGAATTTATTTTCACTATTTGAAAACCAATCCAAAATAATTAATCATTGATAAATAATTTTTACTTTACCTTTGAAAACTTATACCCCCTGCCCATATTTCTAGATGTACAGAATGAACCACCTAGGGAATACATTTTCTCATTAAGAAAACTATAGAGAGGAGTGTTATACAGATATATTTCTGTTATCCAAGCAGATCATAGCACCATGCACTCTGAAAATGTTGGAGATCTACAAATTAGTAAGTGTAATTTAACCCAGCATTACATTTTCAACTACATGCAGAATGCAGTGTTGACAGACTTTAAAAATGTGTGTATTTTGTTCGATCATGATGTAGGAAATTGATTTCCTCGAAGGCGTGCAAACTGACAAGCTCTCACAAAAACTGAAAAACGTTGTGCTTTATTTAGAATGATCAATTTTGGGTAAGAGGTGCCAAAAAATACTGAGCGCACAGAGAGTGTGAAACATTAGGAAGCTGTGGAAATTCAAATTCCTCAGTGGGAACAACCGAGAGATACGGCTGTATAATCATACCTCTGTAGTATATAGAACAACTTTATTGTTAGACCAACGCGTTTCGGCTTGTGGCCTTCATCAGGGTCATCATGAAACACATTACAAACAACATTTAAATACCTATTTAAATGTTTAAATGTTAAACTCCAGCAATACTTGTAGTATATAGAACAACTTTATTGTTAGACCAACGCGTTTCGGCTTGTGTAACACATTACAAACAACATTTAAATACCTATTTAAATGTTGTTTGTAATGTGTTTCATGATGACCCTGATGAAGGCTACAACATTTAAATACCTATTTAAATGTTGTTTGTAATGTGTTTCATGATGACCCTGATGAAGGCCACAAGCCGAAATGCATTGGTCTGACAATAAAGTTGTTCTATGTACTGCAAGTATTGCTGGAGTTTTGACCTTTTTAGACCTTTTTCCCTTCTCCATGCACCTTGGAAGTAGGTGAAGTTGTGCCAGAAACCCCTACTCTAATCATACCTCTGTCTAAGGCCAGTCATTCTCATGTAAATAAATATATCTAAGTCTTAAACCTTTAGTCTCGGCTTTGAGCTAGACTATATATTACAAAGTTATAAGGGATTATTTCTCTTATCAGCCAATGCACGCAAGACCACATACAAGTCAGTTGCCAGGTCTAATGTCATGCAAGAGCAGTCAAGAGTAGTGCCTGTTTTGTGTCAATATATTCAGTGCATACTGTTGAAAACCTGTTGCAATTAGTGATTCATGGAGATGGAATAGGTTTTGCTTGATATAAGTTTGGTGGGATTCTACGTTTTTTCCCCCCTCTCCTTACATAATATAGGTTTTATTGTTGTTGTTGTTCAGTTTATTTGGACTGACTGATGAACAGTCATTTTGTGGAAGAGCTCCTTCAAGTGGCCATGGGCTGTACCTTCATAATGTTGCTGTAATGGTGGGCGATCTAGTTCCTGTGAACAGTGCCATGGAAAGGCAGGCAGTCTCAACTCGGCTCAGTTTTCCCAAGGGGGCTGTCTCCTGAGACATTAATTCCCTGCACTTATTATTATTACTTAGAAGAATAACAAGATGTATGTATTATAGGTTATTCTAATTCCCTGTAGTACAATTGTGTGCAGGTGGTGTGTAAAACAGAAACGGCATGGATGGGAAAAAAATATTAGAAGATTTATGTATAGTTGGAGAGTCTTACAGTACCAATGCTTCCAGTGTAACCAAAACTACCTTCATGACTTTGTCTATCCCTAACAAGTGCAAAATTGACATTGCGCTATCTTTTGGAAGACAATGCCCTCCTGTGGTATCTTCTTTTGAGCTTTTTATGTCGTTTTCTTATCTGCCCTTTACTCTAGTGGCGAGTATGAGAAATGTCTCCCGCCTACCAGCAAGCAACACACACACATACATACACACGCACACACCACTTCTATGTTTGTCAGACTCAAAGCCGAGGGAGAGGAGCTAGCCGCCATTTTCTAAGCGTCTCTCCCTAAAACGAGAGAAAAAGGCTCGCGATAAACTGGCATCTGGATTACCTTTCACTTATTGAGAATTGGACTTTTTGGTAAAGGATTGTTGTCAAATTACCTACATTTGAAGTAATTTGGAGTAGAAAGGACCGTTTCCCGGCCTTGCCTTATATTCGCTGTAGCGGCGAGGCGAGCTAGCTGGCGAGCAAGGTGTAGTTCGTTGATTCGCCCATTGCCTGAATCCGGAACGAACCCGAGCGGCTCTGTAAACCGGGCCTTTTGGTAATCTGGTCGCATTTTTGGATTGATTAATGGCAGAGTAATCGAACCAATCCGTGTTTTTTGTGATAATACCCTTGTTTTTTTCACCAAAACTGCGGGGGATTGTTACCGAAATTCCCTCGGATAGTGCAACCTCGTCACGTGGTAGGTTCCTCCTTTTTCTTTGTTAGCGAGCTAGCAAGACTGGCAAGGTCTACTCCCAACTTCTCGGCTTTTGACATATCTGCATTACGTACTATTTGATTGCCAACCAACTAGTGTAACGTTACTGAACCAAGACAAATGAGTGTTCACATAGGTTTACATCAGCTGACTGCCTGTGTATTTTTTCTCTGTCTGATTGCAACGTAACGTATATCATGTCTGCACTCTGCAATAGGTCTTTACGCGTTGATTAAAATAAGTTGTGATCTATAACGCTGTGCGGTTTTATTTTACAAACTACTAACGCATGCAAAGTTGCCGATTCTGAATTTCACTCTGTTAACTTAGTGCTTGTGGAATATTTTGTTCTAGCCTTTGGTAAATAATGTCGCTCTTCACGTTATTAATTTAACATGTATAAACCATCGTTGAAATGAGCATAACGTAGCCACTGACTAAAATGTTTACTTGGCTGTCGGGGTTAGCGAAAAGCTACAAGTTCGCTTTCGCAAGCACAGAAAAGGCATCACGTTACATTAGCTGATAAATCATATAAAATGTGATGTGGGTAGGTAACGTTAACGTTAGTGTTAGACTGCAATTGGCTTATTACTCCTGCATGCTAGCTTGCTAGCAGGCTGTGTTTCTTGCATCAGCAGCTTTACTGAGCTAACGTTAGCCAGAAACGAAGCGCATTAATTTGCACGCAGTGTATTGAGTGACATGGTTTAGCTTGATATTCATCTTTGATCCTTCGGGTGTTTTACATTTGGTTGATATGTTGATCGACTACTCATGTTTACTGACAGGGCTCGATAATGTTAACCCGCGATGAATCTTGTATAATTTTCCGCGAAAGCTATTGAGAATGCATGATCATGAAATGTTGCAGTCGTAGCTTCTCGGGGCTGGAAGACATGGACAGAGGCGCCAGCCTACCCATAAATTTACAAATATTATTGTAAACATCAGGGGGACATTTTGGTGGTTGTGGCTGGCTAACGTTTGATGTAGACATTTTTGTCGCACCTCTAGCCAGCCAGTTAATAGAGAAATTGCTGTTGTAACACACTATGTTTAACACGATAGGCAAGCGAATGATGATTATGCGTTTACTAACGTTAGTTATTAAATTACCACTGCCGTTGATGTGAACAAGTTCGGTGTATTTGTCGGAGCGGAATGGGCGGTTTTAGGTGGATGAATTGCATTGCATAATCTCCTTCGGAAATACCAACATGGCGTAGTGCGCGCTGACTAGAAACTGCGGTGAAATACTGAGCCCCCCATTCATCTGGCCTGACAGACGATACGGGGAGAAGCAGCCCGCTTTCATCTCTTGCATTATTTGGAAGGAACGTCCCTCAATTTGATATGATTGGACGGGCAATCATTTTGACCGACATGTTAACCCGTAAAAGAGTACTTTCCCCTGAATCACGTCGTCCTTATTCTCATTACATATGTTTGTAATTTGTGAGCCATATCTGTGCTGTCTAAATAACATTTGGGAAATTAGAAAGCTTTGTTATGTACATCTGAAATTGACACAGGAAGCTAGGCAGGGTGACATCATGTGCTTTGGACTAATACTGAGGCCTAAATCCACCTACTTACACACCCTGTGTGGAACCCTGCTGCACACTGACTTACCAGGGCACATGTAGGGCAGTAGGGTTTGAATAATTTGCATTGGCTTTGCCTGTTTCTTCCCTCATCAGCTAGTGTTGAATTCAAGAGCTCTTTCTTTGAGGAGGAGCCTTGTGAGTAAATGACAACGAAGGCTTGTTCACACAGGCATGGGTGTAGTGGGAATTATTTATTGGCCTGGGATTTAGCTATGCTGTCTGCTGTTATCCTATCTATTGCTTTTGCACCCCACTCCCCAAGGTCATTGCATCTCATTAATTCGTTCATATTTAACAATAAAGTCTTGGAAGAGGGCTCTATGGACCAATATGCAGGCCTCATTGTGCTCATGATTGTATCAAAATTTTATTTCCTGCTAGAATGTTGTGGGAACTTAAATGTATAGTTTAGCCTATAAGTTCAAGTAAATTTGATCATCACAGATGTACCTCCTATTCTCCTGCAATGTTTTTCCTGGTGCCCTTGCAGGATAATTTTTAGCGACAGTAGCAGCCAGCAGGTCAACAAAATGTCAGTGAGTCACCAGTTCATTAGATTAGGCTTTGAACTAGATTAGCATTGTAGACATTCACTTTAGCTTTATATTTCAGTCAATATGTTGGACTTCATGTTAAGCTTTAGCAGTGGCAATAATCCTTTTTCTTTGTTTCTAATTTACCAAATATTTAAAAAATTGCCCTTTGTCTTTTGGCTGGTGTTTTGTAATTTTCCACTGACTGTAGAGGCTTAAAGAACCTGTAGTGCGAGGATTCCAATTGTATGTTTCAATTTAAATGGGTACATACTACATGCCTGTTGCATTTTCCACTCCAGACATATCAGTGGGAAAGATGAGCAAATATTTTTATTGGTTCATTTAAGTGAGAGCAAGTTAGAATTTTTAAATCTGCTTGGCCACAAAACAGTCTCATGGTCTTTAATTGAGACTGCACTTGTTGTATTTGTATACACAGTCTTTCTTCAAAATATGCCTAGGCTATTATTGACTGCCTTTTTTGTTTTTGCTCTGAGTAATTGTGGTTGCACACATCCAAATCAAACTGTAGGAAGCTGCTGGTTTCATTGTTAAATTCAATTCTTGAAGCAAAAATATTTTAGGTAATTTCTGGATTTGTCTCTTTACACTGCTGTTTTGTGGGTCCATCACTGGACAAGATTGTGAGTGTTACTTTTGAATTGTTGATCAGAAAATACCTGACACCTTCCCACACCCGCCAGGATCAGGGCTTGATCTGGTAACCTTTTTTGTGCTTGAGTTGCACAGTGGTCTACCTTGTTTGACTTTATTTCTTGTCTCCCCTCCCTATTTCTTTTTCTTTTTGTTATATCCAGGCTGTCCTCTGGCGGGGCAGTAAGCGGGTGGTGTGGAGCAGGCCGCGGTGCCCGTCCCTCTGCACTGCATGGCTGCGATGGCGCCCGCTCTCACCGACGCCCCAGCCGAAGCTCACCACATCCGCTTCAAACTGGCTGCCCCGTCCTCCAGCCTCTCACCGGGCAGCGCAGAGAACAACGGTAACGCCAGCAACATCCTCATCCATAGCAGCGGCCCCGCTAAGCGCAAGGCCGCCTCCGAAGAGTGCCCTCTCGACTTCTGTGGCGGCGACCAGGAGCAGCAGCCGCAGCAACAGCAGCCACAAGCCGACTCCGCGGCCCAGGCCTCGGCCCTGGGCAAGCTCCAGCCACTGGTGGCTTCCTACCTATGCTCTGATGTGACACCTGTCCCTTCAACTAAGGAGTCAATCAAGCTGCAAGGAGTCCTCATCAAACAGTCTGTGTTGAAAAGTCACAGAATCCTGCCCAGCTCCCTGCTCAACGGCGGAGGAGACTTCCTGCTGAGGAAGAGGCAGGCAATAGAACTGTCTGGCGGCCAGCTCAAAAGCCTCATGAGTGGCAGCACCAACGGTGGTGGCCAGCCCATGGCGCCCGTCAATGGCCTGGCCAAGAAGCTGGCCACCATGTCCGGCTCTGGCTGCGTGGTGGCGGTGAATGGTGACAAGCCCTCTGCCGCCACAGACTCCCAGTCCCAGAACCTGCCCTTGGACTCTGAGACCTTGACGGGCACCTTATCGGGGCACGTCCTGATGAAAGGAACCCTTAAACAAAAGCATTCCTCAGGGGTTTCTCGAAACACAGATGGAAACAACCTTGAACCACCAGTGGTCCAGTCTGCTGCACCTTCCCCCTTTGCCCACGACAACCCCAACTCTAATGAACAAGTGAACTTGGAGGAGTCTGATTCACACACGCTTACCAATCAGCCACAGGGGTCTGATAGAGAAAGACCAGGTAGCAGCCAGCAGGGTTCTCCAGCATGCTCACCTGCACCACAGCCTCCTCCTTCCTCTTCTTCTTCCTTGGACAGCCTTGATGCCCACGTGAGGGAACGAACCCTTCTCAACAGCAGCCGCCAAGGTGAGATTGAAAGCCGTCTGCGGCGCCTGCGCAAGCGTCTTCAGGTGGTACAGGCCAAGCAGGTGGAGCGCCACATTCAGCAGCAGCTGGGTGGCTTCTTGGACTCGGCTCTCAACCGACTGCTGGCTGGTAATCGCAAACCAGAGACGGCAACCCCCACAGCCACATGGAGGACTGGACGCCACTCCTCCTCAGGCAGCAGAGACAGCCTGGGTCGCTTCCTGAAAAGCGGCGCCATGCCCTCAGAGCTGGAGAGGCTGTACCTGAGCGGAACGGCCAACCTGCATTCAGCAGAGAGCGCCTTTGACTCGGATGTGACAGAAAGTAGCTCTGGGGGGGACTCTGACCTGGAGGAGGAGGAGCTTGCCAGAGTGGACATTGAGCAGCGACATGTCAAAATGTAAGTAAAAGTGAACTCATTGGTGAAATCACCTGGTGTAGACTACGGTTGGAATGAAAACCTGCTTACTGTTGGGCCGTGATGGGCCGATGGCACATGATTGAGAATCACTGGTCTAGATTAGTGTGTCTTAAACCAGTTGTTTTTCAATTATGAATAAGTGGTTTTCAATTATGAAAACCACTGTTTTCACAGAGATCTAAAACTTGTACCTTCATTAAAGCTGTACCGATTATATTACATGATTTTGCAGTGGCTATTGTAGGAGCAAAAACATGGGATGGTTGTCAAAAATGCCACTTTTAATGAAAAAGCAGTTAGTGTTGTACCTCCTTTTAGAGTGTTGATTGTTAAGACTTGGCCATACTGTTCTCTATGAAACCACATGCCATTGCTATCAGAGGCAAAATGCCCTATGTTAAGCAAAATATGTAATTTTCCCAATCTGTTGCCCAGCTGAAGATGGCAAATCAGGCTTATTGTAGATGGGAGATGTAGACAGTACTTTTGTTGCCAGCGATTACGTTCTCTAATCTTCATGGTACTAAGGGTCCCCCAGCTGTCATGTAAAAGTCCCTGTTCCAGTCTCTGCAATCTGCTACTTAGGCCTAGCAGGTGCTAATGACAATTATAACTGCCTGGTCTGCCTCAGTAGTGGTACGGTCAAACTCCAGGGAGGGGCAGAGATACCATTCGCTCAGAGAGCTTGTGTAGTTGTGTGGGTGGTACCATCCTGTGGAGAATACACAGGCTCGAATAGACTCAAAGTAAAAAGCTCTCTCCTCACACAGTGCTTCCTCCTGCGAGGGCCAAGGCTGAAACTGAACATTTTGTTTATCTGCAGAGCGAACAAGCGAGCGCCCACAGAGCAAGTGAATGTTTTGATTTCAACTGAAACCAGGAAGAAACCTTGGGTGGGGGGGTTGGGGGGCAGGTAATGCAGAAGGTGTGGGTTTTGTGTTTTTGTGTGCTGCCTGTTGTGATGTTGGGTTTATCTCAGCGGGGGCTTGCAAATGTATTCCATGAGAAGTTCAAATCAAAGTAGCCTACACCTTTCTGTGCCATTAAAGTGTTGGAAAGTAAAAATATTCTGCCAGGTGGGTCAGCAGTGTTAATGGACTTAGTGACCTGTGTAGGACTGGGTAGATTATTAACAAAGCAGCTAAGACCACTGATTTTTATTGCCCTATCCTGTGTTGCCTTTGGACCTTTGACCTACATATCTTTAACTAAACAAAGAGCTCCGTTTGTTGCATACATGACCCAAAAGTGGAGAAATTGGCTGTATTTTGTCAGGACTATAATGTTGGCATTGTAATATGATGTATTCAAACTTCTGACTTGTCCCATTTAAGGGCAAAGGAATGATTTGAGCGTTGTTTTTTTGGTAACTGGCCTATAGCATGTAATTTTCAAAGAGAATGGGTTGTTGGCTGAAGGCTGTTTGATGGGCTTGGGAATGTAGGGGGAATGAGAGAAATTGATAGACAACCTAATTAATGCAAAACCATGAGTAGTACACATGGAGGTATGGTCAGGGATTTTATCGGTTCCCATTCTGCTTATTGGTTCTGATCTTTGATTCTAAAATACAATTTTCATAATTTGCTCATCTTTTTTTTGTTATTGTTAAAACCAGAATATTTTGTTTTAAGACTTTAAACAAGTATGCCTATTCTGTTCATTGTTGAACAAATGGATAATGGCCAAACACAGTGAGTAATAATGACTATTTTTGATGCCTTTGTATTCAGATAAAGGCTATCACACAAGGCTGAAAAATGCACAACTAATTTTGCACATAGTAAAGGCGCATATTTCAGTAAGGCAGTTTGTTTACCCAAATATGGGGACTCATTGTGGAGAGAGGATGTGGACCCTAAACCAAACCTTGTCGTCATTGTTCACACGCTCACACTCTAGATATTTTCTTCTTCCCAGCAAAAGTGAAAGATGTACCTTTCTAGAGGGGTTTGGAGAAGGCAGAGTTGGAGGTTGTAGCTGCTTAGTGAATTAAGTACATTTATGTACTGGTAGTATATATTGATTCCTAAGTTTTTGCTTGCAAGCAATAGTGAATGAGTGCTGTCAGACTATCAGAGGGTGAGCCATATTGGGGGCATGTTGCCATTTATAGACGGCAACAAATCAAAAAACATCGTCACATTAGGGATGTAACGATTAGATGATGTTAACTATCAAATTTCATAGATTGGCACATTTATGATCAATGCATTTTCATTTTGAATATGGTTCTGACATGTTTGCATAAGAAGAAAAACCTCAGACCAAGAGCATCCACAGTATGGGAATATTGAAAGTGGATACAAAATAGTACGGTGCTTTGTTCAGTGCAAAGCTGAAATGGCACACTAAAGCAGCGACTGCCATACCTGAAAGGATCAAATCTCAGATCCAGGCAACTTGATGTGCATAATGGAGTAGTAGCATGATGAGTGTTATTCATGGTAGATTAGCTACCTATCTAGCATGTTATGTAGCAAGGTAATGCCAGCTACTGCTGTTTGATAAACAGACAAATTGTTGCTCTCATATACATCCTTGAAAAAGCTGTAGTTAATGATTGTAGGTTTTCCATGAAGACCAAATCCTTAGGCCTTGTATCCCAGTCCACCTTTTAAAAATCAGCTCTTTGGCCAGAACAGCTGTAATACAGTAGATTAATAGGATTGCACACTGGAATGTACACAGATAACCATAATACAGTGTCATTTGGGCTCTGGACTATAACTTACTGAAATGTAGATTGGTTATAATGGCTTATTCCACATGGAAATTATACAAAAATGTCTAAGCTTTGAATTCATTTTATAAAGTAGCTGCCTTGATTAATAAAAAAATAGACTAATCACTAACAGTAAACCTTAGATGCAGACCAACATTGAAATATGCTGAAGCAAATGTTGGTTATTCCTGCTTTGTAGGGAATCACTTTCCTGCAGGTGTATATACCAGTGTTGTTTTCACACTCATAAAGCTAAGCCAAACTTTAAAGCACTTAGGTTCAGCCATGTTTTGTGAAGGGAGTGTTGTAGAGCCAGCTCTACAGCACTTATCTGTCCCACAGCTGTAAAAAGTTTAAAACCGGTTCTCAGTTCCCAACCCTACACCGAGGAGGGACTTGACCTTGTTGTGAACAAGTCATTTTTTCAGGAAGTAGGGTGTGTATATAACCATAATGCCACATCTTCACAGCTGATGTCTGTCTCAGTTGCCAATTAATGGCTTACAGCAGTACAGCAGTCAACACTAAAGACAATGTAATGT
Source organism: Centroberyx gerrardi (assembly GCF_048128805.1). Classification (NCBI taxonomy): domain Eukaryota; kingdom Metazoa; phylum Chordata; class Actinopteri; order Beryciformes; family Berycidae; genus Centroberyx; species Centroberyx gerrardi. The sequence continues at coordinate 13,003,814 of NC_136016.1, read as the reverse complement.
CTTCTTCAGGCAGCAGCACTTCAATTATTTAAAGTCAGCTGAGTTGGTAGCTGTGTGGAAAATACCTATTTGAGCTGCTTGTTTGGATGCTATGTATTGCTTACTACTAATCCTGTCACCCAGCCTATACTGTAGACGTGGTTTCCCGTATCCTAGAGGATTGGTGGCCAGCCAACATCTGTTGCTGTGCTTATGCTGCAGGGCCACTCTGCTTTAGCCAGGGTGTCTGTGTGTGTGAATGTGACGTCCGTAATGGCCTCTACCAGGGTGTGGGTGGTGCTAGCTGCTGAAATGACTTCTTTGAATGTTAATGTCCCAGACAATATTAAATCTTTATACTAGTCAGAAATGACTCTAATTTGGACATGCATTGTAGATGCATTAGAATCAGGTATTCATTGGATGTCTTGGATGAGCCGGGCTTGAAGAGCAACAGAGGGAATTGAGTGGGCACAGTTTCTTGTTTCTGAGGCAACAATAATGCTCATCAGGAAATCACAGATCTTACATAAGGGCTCACAGACAGACAGGACTTCAAACAGTCTGAAATGGTGATATTATCTGATCAGGACCGAAATGTTCCCAGGTTTGCAGGTTTCATCTAGAAGTCAAGTTGCCATCCAGAGCTAGAGGTTGAGAGTAAACGTTGCTTGCCTGGTCTTAATCTAGCAAGGCTGTAAAAATGCCTATCTGCCTGCTGCTCTATGAATTAGGGTAACTGGGTTGGCTGAGACTACAGCGTGCCTTTCATGCTTATGGCTCAGCATTACTCTGCAGTCTGAGTAGCTTAGTTATGTTTTTTCCTCTCTTCCCCTTCCTCTGTGTGTATATGTATGCATGTGTGTGTGTCTGTGCATAGGTTTCTGTCCTGTTTGACACATCTGGATGTGTTTAGCTCGGCCCCAGTTCCTCAACATGAACCCACAGGCGTTACATAACCCCCCTCTTTTATGTAATGACTGCTGCAGCTCTCTGGCTGAATTTGACCCTCTCTAGTTTTTCCTACCCCACACCCTCTCTGCCTGCCTCACTCTCAGTCCCGGCTCCCATGCAGTTTCTTCCTGCAATTCCTCAAAAAGATGAGTTCAACCAGCTGTGTTGTGAAACACCAGTCAGCGTTCATGGCAGATCAGAATGAACCTGAAAAATCAGGCCATCGTCAGCCTCGCAAATTGTTCCCATGCTTTGGCTAATTTTCAGCCCTCTTTTAACATGCTTTGAAAACCCTTGACTCTAGAGAACAAAAGAAATTAAAATGACAGCTGCTGCTGTGATTTTCCCTGTTCTTGCTCCTGAGCATGAATGACGCCTGAATGGTTTGTGATTTGTAATTACGAGGTGATATTATTTTCTTTTATTTGGGTGTGGAAAGGTGAAATGTATGCAGGCGGTTGTTTTGCCTTGCCTTTATTCAGGATCGTGTTCTTCTTTTACTCTGGCAGACTTTGTACTTGGAGCTCACTTTTTCAGAATGTGAAATTGGGTATCATAAAGTCGGAATTAATTAACTGTGATTAGTTTTCAGCTGATGCAAATCACAGATTTCTTGATCAGAATACTTGCCTGTACAGGTCAGACGCGGATTAATTCGTTTTCGGTGCATTTGAAAATTCTTTCCAAATGAATGCTTACATTTGATGCAAGTAGATAAATTTGATCTTGCATGTTCTTTGCTAGTAGCACATGTTATGGAAAGCAGCACTCTTCGTGGTGGTGTAGACATGATACAGAGTGGTCATTCATGCATATATTTGTTTATGTTTGCGTCATAAAATCATTTAAATATTTGAGGTCAAGCACTAATCTATCAGATACTGATAGTGATCCTGACATAACCACCTGAAGTAGAGAGGTTGCACATTTGTTCTGTTTAGCTTCCCGTGATGACAGAGCAGGATAAAGGAGCATTACCTACGCCCCTTCTATTCAGGGTAGATTTCCACTGAAACGGGAATATCAGGTGTAGACTGGTTGACGGGCTCACTGGTCGGCTCTCAGCCTAGGGGCCTGTTGGCTTTTGAAGGAGTGCTGGGCCATGTTTGGAGCAGTGTTGTTGGTTTTAGAAGGGCCTGTATGGTATAGGAGTGCCTAGTGCCATGCAACATATGTGCTGCGTCCAGAGAAGCACCACAATGGAGAATGTGCTGACAGCCAGAAAACGGCGGCTGTAGTGATTGCTGCTGGTGCTTTGTGTGTGTGGGAGTAGGGGGGAGGAAAATATGTGCAGGGTAGATGGGGGGGGGGGGGGGTGGAACTCCTAGTGTCGGGAGGGGGGATTTTCCCAGTGCTGTTATTGACCCCTCCTCATCCTCCTTCCTTCGCTCTGACGATTAAGGTCATTGGACTCCTAACAGCTTGTGTGTGTTTGTATTTTAGCCTCTCAATTAGAGCCAGTTTTAGCTCTTCCTGCTTCCCTTTTTCCCATCACTTTGTCCTATACCAGTGGTTCCCAACTCCAGTCCTTGGGACCCAGAGCACTGCTGGTTTTCTAGCCTACCAGGTATTTAATTGCATTCACTTGGCATCCCAGGTCTAAATTAGTCCCTATTAGATGGCTAGAATCAAAACCAGTAGTTTAAACCAATAATCTGGGTCCTGAGGACTGGAGTTGGGAACCGCTATCCCCACCTTTATTTAACTTTTTTCCTGACCAACGCTTCACATCCCTTGTCTGTGACCTTTCTGGACAGCCTTGCTGTGCTTTGTTAGCAGGCCAACGCTGAGATGTCTGCTCATGCCTCAGTGGTTTGAGGATCCTCACAGTGTATGCCCATCCCTCCCCGTCATAAGGAGCATGAATCACCTTGAGATCATTTTCCAGCCCTACCTCAGGGACATTACACCGGCCTGCTCCTCCCCTGGTAGATCAATTCTCCGCCTTCCACTCTCAGAATCGTAGCACACAATCTTCGAGTGATTGGTGCAATCGAATGTGTGACACGCTCTGCGCCACCACTGTTGTTTTGAGAGGAGTCCCTATAGGGACACACACAGATGCAGATGAGTTGCCAGTGCATTGATCTGGTGGATCAGCCAGGGGCGTGTTCAAGAGTGTTGCAGTGTTTGTGAACATTCGCCACCCAGATAGATGTTTTGTAGAACAGGCTTGACTCTGTACAGTAGCAGGAAACGTTGTCAGCCGGATACAGTGCAGATGTATTTGCAGCAATGTCCTTTTATAATGTGTTGCAGTGAACAAAACACTGATGGTTAAATGGTGCTGGTGAATGAGTTTGACCAGGGGTGAGCGAAATAAGGATTCAAGACAGCAGCTTTCATATCACTAATGGGTCTTCAGTGAGTTGCTGTTGCCTGCGACAAACCACACAATAACCCCCCTTCTGCGCAGCCCCACAGTAAGACAGGATTCCTGCTTGGATTATTGGAGTCATCCCAGTGTCCGCCGCGCTGCTCCATGACTCCAGCCCCACCCCCGCCAGCACCCTGTGGCCTATAGATTGCTTTTAAAGCCTGTCTGCTGCTCTCCAGGCTGGCAGAGTCTTCCAGTCCTTATTGTCCTTCTGTTACGCTCTTCTTTCTTTCCTTCCTTCCAACCTCCTGTTCTGCTGGTCTTACCAGCAGCCTTATTGCACTTCCTCCATCATGGTGGAGCTCTGGAAATTGAAAACAGAGAGAAGGGGGTGGGGAGGAGAAGGCAGAGGAGTGCAAGGTCTATCTTTGTCTGGCATCTGAGTCATTATTTTCATTGTTCCGCCACGGTCACTGCGGCCCATATTTTGATGAAACAGCGCCCTCTGTGGTCGTTGCTCCACAGTGCAAGAGCAGACATTTTCCTCTCTTCTCTGCCTTTGAAATGCCCATTCTGTGTGTCATACTGGTAAAATGGAGTGCTCTGCTCTCACTGGGCATTCATTGTTTGCCATAAGAGAAATCAGTTTAATGGAAATCCCCATTTTTATCTGTCTTCTATGCTCATGATGCATGCCTGGCTCTATTGCTTTTTGAGATTAGAATGTTTTTTTCCAGGGTGCCTGCAATTGTCAGTGCTGGCAGCTTTGTATAATGCTGATTCACTGACCTCTGCAGTCTGGCAGGGGAAATGCCTGGAGGCTTGCTGGATAATAATATGGTCTAAACGATCATTTTGACTGAATGCTAAAACATTGTGTGATATACTTTGTGTGAAAGGGTGACTTATTTTGTTTGATAGGATGCTTTTAGTGTGATGTTGGATTTTACTTTGGCAGTAAATACAATTGGAAAATCTCCCTTGAACTAGTGGAATGTAATTGAAGTTGATTTAAAAAAATAATAACACGTGTAGGCCTATGTGTGCAATCTCTGTGCTGGCCCTGAACAGTGCTTACAATTGCATAAATCTTTGAGGAAAATCTGTTATTCTGCACATTAACAGAATATATGATTTTGCATTACATTCTTAGTTCAATGAGGCTGGTCAGCTTGTCATTTTAGACATCTCCTCGGGAACAAGGTGACTGGTGGCTGTACAATTCCATTCAGAATTATTGTCATTTGTTGACCTTAAACGCTCACACCCTGTGTGCTCCCCAGATGGAAGCGGGCGGAGAGCCGCTACACGGTGGAGAGAGCTGCCATCATCAGCCACTGGAACTGGCTCCAGGCCCACATCTCGGACTTGGAGTACCGCATCCGACAGCAGACTGACATCTACAGACAGATCCGCGCCAGCAAGGTCAGTGGCTCGCCCTGCATTGTGTCAGATATGTTTGTGTTCGGACCCGTTTGTGTGCCTATTCAATGCTGGAATGTAATTCAGCAGTGCCTCTGTTCTGTTTGCTTGTGCAGTCATGTCAACAATCACTTAGCTGTTTTATCACTGGTCACAAGGATAGAGAGCAATGCTTTTAAGTCTTCCCTTGGTGTCGGGATGATAGGAGAGCTGCTGTGGTGTATTTATGTCATGTAACTGGTACTTGGTATCACTGTCTTTGGGGTGAAAGTATAACCCTCGGGTCTCAATTCCATAGGGCTCAGTAGAGTTGGGAGGTGTCGCCCCCAGTGCGCTGCCTGCTGGTGGGACAGAAGTGAAGGCAGAGCCTGTAAATACTCAGGTAAGCAGAGTGAAGGTGAACAGAGGGGCGTGTCTTCCTGCACAGCTGAACCATATTCTCAGCTTCTTGGGACTTGAAATGCAAACTAAATTGATTTGCAATGTCCATGCATGTGAAGCCTCCAAGCAGACTAGTCAATTCAGATTCATGAACAGTTTGAAGTGGTTCTGAATTCATATAGAGTGTCTATTCCCCAGGACTGCTTAGTTGGTATTATTGAGTATTCACGATTTTCTGCTAAAGCCTAACCTAAGCTGGTAATGTGCAGGGTGATATGGGGATTGAAATTTGGAAAAGTCTTTCCAGTTTCTTAAATAGTCAATTCACTAATGCTTCTGACACAAACAATGGAAAACAGAAGCCTGTTGTTACCATGAAGGGGCAAAGTGATGTGAACTGTTGAGTCTTGAAAGAATGTAGCGTTCTGATTTGATGACCACCTTTCTCCCAGGCCACATATTCAGGACCTTGTAAAGAAACTAAAGCTGAAATAGGGTTTTATTTCAGGAAGTCATGTTTATTTTGCTGCTAAAAAGGTCACTGCCTCTTTAATACCAGTATTTGATTGAGGCGATGTTTTACACTCACATCTCCTCCCAATGTCTCTGAGCCTTGGACATTTCTTATCATAAAGCACTGAGATTTATTACTGTTAAGAAATACACTCATACCTTGTAAGTTCAGGTTGACTGACTTGCCCTGTCCACTTACAGGTTTATTCATTGATACATGATCATTTATGAGACTGTTCAGCTTCCTTATTTGTTCTTATAGCTTGGTGGAAATTACTCTTTACAGTCACAGGACTTGATTCTGTTACCCGTCTGAAATTAATCTGAAATGACATGAAGGTGTGAAATGAATCAGGCAAAAGGTCTGAAATGAATCAGGCAGAAGAGCTTTCATGTACTGCACTCCTTCAGCGTCTCTGACATTGCCGCATTATTTAAAGCTGGAAGAACTTGTCTCTCTGGATAAGTTTAAACTGATTATGCTAATGTGCGTTTGCCAGTATCTCTGCAGGCCTGGCCCCTGATCTTTGTAGTTTGCAATTTGGCTACTGCATTTTGTGTGGTCATACAGTCAATTTTCATGTTCCACTGACCTTTTTTATGCTATTTTGTGTTTTTGCTGAGGTACATTGTTTTATCTTGGTCTAAAACAAAACGTCTGCCACTGACGCTGCTTTCTCAACCAGGTCTCTGTTGAAAAACATTTTAAATCTTTAAGGGGACGGCTGAATAAAGGTTAAAGAAAAATAATGAACTGGCGAGTGTGGAACTGGTGAGAACTGATTCCGCTCGCTGCAAGTTGATTTTCTAGGCTAGCACAACCCAGAAATGAGAGGGCTGTGGGTCACACCCTTAAATTGTGATGGCATATAGTTGAGCAATTTAAAAAGGACAAGGGCCCAATTATTGGTTCAGGATAAATGAGGCTTTGATGGGTGTAAAAGCTTAAACAAAGATTGTAGGAGCTTTAAGCCATGCATCTTGGTCACATTGCAGAATAGGTTTTTTTAAGCATTGGGAGCCCTGCTCTTTTCACAAATGTAGACTGAATAATTCAAGGCCATGGGACTGGCAGGTTTCAGCTGTATTATGTAGTATACCCCTTTTTAAATATTTTGCATTTGCTAAGTGCTGTTGGTCAGCCAGTGTTGTGCCGGTTGACATTAGGTGTAGCCTCATTGGCTTGTCTTATCTGTCTGTCCAGGATGGTAGTTCAGAACGGCTGGAGCACACAGTCACCGCCCACGTCACCACCACAGAGCCTGGCCCCTGGAAAGGCCAAAATGGACGGCCAGTCAACGGTGTCCTCAACAGGTACCGCTGCTAAAGATGACCTCATTCTACAGTTCAGGGCGTCTGCATGCTGAGGAAGAGAATGCTGCTGGGGGAATTCTGGATAATCATGAAGCTTAGGATTTGTGATAAAAAGATGCTAAAGTTACTGTTGCCATTACTGTTGTCATCTCAAACTGGGATTTTTGAGTTATCAATATCTTGTCATTTAATATCCTAATGTTGATTCATAGCTAAATGGCATGCCCACTGGCTTACCAAAATAATGACAAGATAAGATGATCACTTGTGTCCGTAGTTCATGTTGAATTTCCTTTTATCTTTTAAATGTTATTAATATGTCTTTGGTTAACCAAGTTATTCGAGGCACAATTCCTTGAGCTTACTTTGAAGATGACAGCTGTTGCTTCATTTGCCCTGTTGGTTTTCCTTATGATAGGATGGCAGAGAGTGCGGACACCAAGCACCAACAGCCCTTGGCCTATGACAGCACATGTGTGGCTGCCCGCACACGACCCCTAGTCAGCTGTCGACGACGGCGGCTCATTCAACCCAACACTGTGCCCAACCTCAACGGCAAGGTGAGTTTCATTGTGTGTATGTTTGTAGGCATGTACATGCTTATGTTACAGTGCAATTTATATAGTTTCCAGTGTGATAATGCTCAGAGCTGGTCACTGAAGAAAAAAAGACAACAACAAAAAAAAAGAGAAGTAGCCTAGCTCAGAACTGTTTAGGCTATCGCTGATTACTGAACAAATGTATGCCAAGTGGAATATGTGGTTTATAGTGGAGTGTAGCAGAGGCATGCACCCTTGCAACTTAGTGCAAGAATGATGTGTAGTCACATGCATACGTGCATGTTCTTGCTGGTGCTTGATACTTCCTTGTAGGCCTTCACTGTTAACAACTATCACTTTGACATTTTGACAAGCCCACGCACATATACAGACATATGCACTCACACACCATACACACGTCCCACAAACGCAGCTCTGCTCCCTGTGTGTGTTGCCAAGACATTTAGATGTTTCTCCATCTTTTCATGATATAAAGTAAAATACGTTTCTATAAAAAATTACTCAAAACCTTACAATTCCGCTGTGTTCTGAATTTATTCCATTTTTAAACCCAGATTCCATCATTCCATCCACAGTCAGCAAAACGGAAAACATACAACCTTGGAATACATTATCAGTGGAAAATTTGGATAAATTCATTGCATGGAGCAAATGTATCCCAATGCAAATATGCAGTGGTAACAATTCTCATGTAAAATTTATGTAATCCTTTCAACTGACAGGGTGTGACTGTGGCGTGAGAGATTACATGCTGATGTGTGCGTAGGTGTGTTCATACTGACATCTGTATGGAAGCGCTGCTACGGGTTTGGCTTTATATGCTTGGCCACACATTTCAGTGCAACACAATGGATTATCATTCTCAGTCAACATCCAGCATGTTTTAGGCTGAAATTCCGGTTTAGTTTCTTGCATTGTAACACAATATTTAGGTAAACATGAGATGGATGACTTATTTATGAAAAAGTAGGGCATCTTCCTGCAAAGGCAAACAGACAAGAAAGTAGAGTAATCAACCTTGTGACAGCTCACAAGTTTTAGTTGAGGAAATGGCAACATGGGCTGATGAATCATCCTTTTTCCCTTTTTCCCTTTTTCCCATCCCTTATTGGTCAAGGTATCTGCAGGTCCTTAGTGTGAAAAAGTCTAAATTAAAATCTAAATTTAAGACCTTAAAAACTATTAAAATGTATTACATGTAGTTATTAGAGGGCTTAATTTTCCACTATGCAATCACATGTCTCTAAGCGCTGCATGTCCACACTTGGATTAATACAGAACAGGGTTAGATATACAAAAGTTTATTTTCCCAATCATATCTGCTTCACTAAACAAAATTGGACTTCATGTCCCTTGACAATCTTTTCTTATACTGCCCATTTATAGTTTCAGAACTTTCATTAGCTAAGTTCAATTAGAGAGAGGCTGATTTGCCGGTTTTGTTTCTTACTGTGGTTGTTTTAATTGGTCTGGAAATAAATTCCAGGTACAATTTAATAAGGTCTTAAAAAGTCCTAAATTTGGCTTTCTGAAACCTGCAGACACCCTGTCGCCATGATGCCAATGGCATCACTGCTACACCTGTGCGCTAACTTCATCACTGTTTGCAGCACTTAAGAGAATAATTTTCTACACATTATTTCCGCTCTTTATTTAGTAATATCTAATTAATACAATTAAGTAAAAGTTGTATTGTGGTGAAAATTGAACTATGAATCTTCACACCTTGCCTTCACAACTCCCACAATCCTCCTCCCATTTTAAGAACTGTACATCATTGCCATGGGACTGCACAGAATCTGTTCTTGTTTTCTAACAAATAGGTGTTAAGTGGGGTTTTTTGGTGAGATCTTGTGTTTTGAGAAGTTTTCTCTGTGTGGCAGGTGATGACCTTGCCATGCTCGTTCAGTGTGCCGTGTAGCAGAAACACCGCTTTACTATCTCTGACCCATTTTTGTCCACCGCAGGCCCAGAGAAGCAGCTGTATCCAGTGTAACTGCAGGGTCAACCCCAGCTGTGTGATGTGTGGTGGCCGGCCCACCCCCAGGGAGGACCCTCAGTATGAGCTGCCCACCCTGGAGCGTCTGTCAAGACTGGATCCTGGCGTCCATCCCATTCTCTCCTTCCCCGACGGTCAGTACGGGACGACCCCGCCCAGTGGGAGCTCAGAGTTTACACAGTCATTTCCTATTTTACATCTAGAGGGGAAGAAAAACAAGGAGTGGCTGGGGAGATAGCTCTAGCCAGAAAGTTCTCACGTGCGCAGTGAGAATTTTCAGTGATCCGGTTAATCTTTTTTATCTGAAACGGGTATAATATGGCCCTGCATATGTGTTGTACCCCCAGTACCAGGCTCCTGTTACATCCAGTGACGATATTGCCCTCTTTCCTGTTTTTTCCTGATAGTTATAATTGTTTTCCCTTTGTATTTTAATTCATTTGTAAAATGCAGGATTTCCACAAAGCCAGGAATTTCTGGAATATGGTGACGTGTTGTCCCAAAAAGACAGCCATGAAACTCTTAAAAATGATACATAGTTGAGACTAAGCTGCATTTACAACAACGCATTTAGCATAAGCTCATATATTGCCCATGGCTTTCTGTAATAAGGTCAAACTGCAACTGGCCAATCTGTTTGAAGTATCCAGCTTTCCAGCACCACTGTATTAGAGACTAGGTTGTTTGTGTTGAAATCTCCTAGTTACATGTTTGCTTTTTTATACTGTTATGTCTAACGCTTGGTGTATGTCTTCCTCAGATGTTTGTGTAGGCCTGCGTCTGCAGCAAGTGATGAAGAGCCAGTGGCAGACCAAGGCGCTGGAGAGGAGCAAGCCGCTGAAGAAGCTCTCCCTCAAACACAAGCTCTCCACCTCCAAAGAGAAGCACAAGTTCACCAACTCACTCATGGCAGTCAGTAAGTACATGTGCTGCAGACAAGGACACAGTTTCTGACTCCTTGAAGAACACAAGAGACACATGCAAACTCAATAACGAATCACGTCCTGCACGTCCTGAAAAAGTCTTAAAATTACTTAAATTATGTTATATAAACTCAACATGGTGTTGATGTAGCACTTAACATCTCAGATTTTTTAGAGGTCTTAAAAATGTTGTGGTTTCTTGGTGGGCTTTGGTTTAGGCAGTTTTTCTAATAAGAATCAGCCCAGTCACAAAGACCTTCTGTATATTCAAACAGGACTGCAAGCGTTTTCATTTTCACCTTTATTTTAGTAGTGAAACTGGTCACATATTGCATTCCAAGTGTATTTAAACGGTCTTTAAAATGTCTTTTAATTTAACTTGCTGCAAATGAAACGTGCAGACACCCTATGAATGCACATTCCTTTGACATATTTCAAGGGTATACGAATGCCAACTCTCTGCCCCATGATAACCTGTTCGGTGCCCCTTCTTGCAGGACTGGGCCACTATAAGAGCCGTGCTGAGAAGCCCAGGACAGTGGACAGCGGTGTCGGTGGCAGCGGCAGCAGTGCTGTTCTGAGCGCAGCCAGGATGGAGAGCCAGGCTGTGTGCAAGACCGAGCGGCTGCAGGCCCTCTCCTCCCCCTTAGGGCCCTACGACAAGAGCTACAGCCGCAAGAGATTAAGAGAGCACTCACTGGACAGGACTGACCGTGAGTCATGATTTTATAAATGAAGCCCTGGTTCAAGACCAGGTAATGCATTTGCAGCGGAAATGCATTTATTATGAGGACCTTTTTTAATATATTAAAGGTTCCTGGGGTGAAAAATGGAACTCGACCCTATTTATCCCCTGAGCCTCCCACCATTTTGGGGTTTTGGCGCATTTTACTCCAGTCCAGTCATGTGCATGCACACAAGTTGATTGTTTTGTCATGGCTCAAGGAAACTGGGTGATTATCTTAATGCGAATCTGTTTGTCTCTCGTCTTCCAGCCTCCCCTAAGCTTTTCCTGGACTCAGGCAGCCCCTGCTCGACGCTGGCCAACATGCACTCGTCCCTCCACAGCCCCCTGACGCGCCAGCTGTCCACCTCTTCAGAGAACTCAACATCGCTGGGCCCCAACAGCCAGAGTGTCCCAAGCACACCTGTAAGGAAACGGTCGCATTTTCGGTTTCGGTTTCACAAGTGTTAAGAGCAGAATGGGGTTGAGGCATAGCGATAGTAATGTTTTATGTTTATTTTGGGTGCTGTAATTGACTGTGTTTGCATTCAAACTTGGTGTTTGTCAAAACTACATCTAAAAAATATAATGCTGTTTAGCACTGAAAGGGTATTGGTAAACTACAATCAACATAAATCAATGCACCTATGATGCAGCACATGGTATTGGTCAAACAGTTGGTGCTTTGCTGGCATGTAGGTCTACTGAATAGAGGCAAAATATGAAAATTAGCCTACACCATATATTGAGGAGGTAATGAATTTGTAATTGGCTGCATGTTGTACTTGCAAAACTAGCAAAAATCAAATGGGAGTATAATAGTCAGCTGACATTGCATTAGCAAGTTAGCTAATGATAGCCTAATTAGCTTATAGTAGAGTTGAGACTTCAGCGACTGAGCAAAGATGAGATACTGAGCTTGTAAAAAATACACGTCAGCAAAATTGCAGCCTGCTTTCATTTATCTACACACACACACCTGAAAATTAGTCAAAACAAATTTGCTATAGTTGATGGGCTCATCATCATGTCCATCATTATTTGAATAGATAAAGAACATTTCACAAGTTATTAATAGCATGTTTTAAATACCACCGCTACTACTCTGCTCTCGCAATTGGTTTAAGAGTGGACTGATTTCACTGTTTGTTGCTGAGCAGACGGTATTGATTTGAAATGGAAAATTAACCAGAATGTTAAAATACTGAGTCATTTTAGTGCTCTGGGCTAATGTTTTCCACTGGTGCCAGTAAACTGTTCATTTTGTGTCACCAGCAAATAAACAAGTTGCATCAGTAGGTCCCAGAATGCTTCACACCCAGTGATGACTATATTGCCTATTGAAATGAATGTGTAGGGCCTAGTTTGGATAATATGGAGTATAGTTGGGAGCTTAGTTCACAGCCTCCTTAACCAAAGTTTTTCATCAATTAGTGTTGAAGAGATGGACTATTTAAAATTGCAAATTTATTTTTCTTTTTAAACAAAAGTGTGATCCCAGTCAAGCAAAACCAAGTTGCTTTGCTTCCGTCTCTCACACAGTCTAACCAAACTACAGCTGTTGATGATCTCTGCGATCTCTCTGCAATAGTGAAATGAGGATTTGAAACAGGGCTCAGTTTATAGCATAGAATACTGTTTTTTGTTTTGTATATGTGTGTATATATTGGGCCCTGACATGTATGTGTTTTTGTCCCCCAACAGCAGCCCATCAAGAGGAGGCGAGGTGAGAGCTCGTTCGACATCAACAACATAGTGATCCCCATGTCTGTGGCCGCCACTACCAGAGTGGAGAAGCTGCAGTACAAAGAGATTCTCACACCCAGGTAACTTTCCCCACTGGAGCCTCTGCCCCACTGTCAGGCCAGGGCATCAGGCTTGCTCTGCTTGTTTTGACAGCAGTAATTAGTTGATATTTCTGATGGATATGTAAGAGACATGGGGTTTATTGCTGCAGACGATACAGAAGCCACTGGTTTCTTGTGCTCACATTTGATATTTTTTTATTTGCGTAGTTGGCGAGAAGCGGACATCTTCTCCCAGCCCATAGCTGAAGAGGAGAACGAAGCGGAGGTAAGTGATTTGATCTGTTACCGGCTGACTCAATATCTCAGCTTTGTCTGGGGTGATGTGTATTAGGTGTCCTAGATTAGGATCCAGTAAGCTTCGTCTTTCGGCCCCCTAGTTCCTCATCGTTCTACTTTAAAATGTGCAGGTACTTTAGGAGACGTATGGATGTATTTAACTGTTTGATGCACATTTTCTGTTAGGATATTTAATTAGAATTCCTATTTTCTTTCCTCTCAAATACATGGCAGAGAGATTTGATAGTGACACCTGGTGGTCAAACTGTAAACACTTTTTTAAAACGTTACCTTTTTTTAATGGATCTAATTTAGTAACCTTCAAGCTAAAGCAGGCACGATTCTGTTGCTTTTCTAGTTATAAATGAGCCACTCGAGGACCTGGTCACTGAGGATTTTAGATCAGTATTCATGGACCCTGATGCCATTTTGTGTGCGTTTGTGTGTAGGTGGAGGACCTGTCGGATGCAGCCTTCATCCAGCTCCACCAGCCCTGTGAGGACCAGGAGCGTTCCCGCTGGACCTGGATGGCCTTGGCTCCCGCAAAGAGGAGGGGCAGCAGGTCGGTACTATAGAACACACAACGACATGGGAGTCCTTATGAATGGAACTCAGTCAGGAAAAGGTGTCCTGATGTATCTGATGGTAGATTGTAGATGTGTCTCCCTCTGGCTTGACACTGTCTTGTGCCTCAGGTCGTACAAGTCTGTCGATGGGCGGACCACACCGCTGCTGTGCGGGACCAACCCTCCCACCCCTCAGCCTGCGTCCCCAGACCCGGGCCACTGCCCTCTGCTCCACGACTACAGCCATGTGCCCTCGCCCATGAGTCCGGCCAGCCCCGACGCCACGTCCAACCCCCACACACCCTGCTCCAGGGACTCCCATCGTCTGCTGTCCAATGAGGACACACGGTGCTCTACGCCCGACTTCACCTTCGAAGAAAGGGTATGTATTGGTCGCTACACAGTTCATTCAGTCTTTTATTGGGCATTAGTATTGATTAATTACTTCAATTGTAAAGGATAATGCCACTGTTTTTTGGTTTGTTTGCTTTAAGTTTGTGCCAATCATCTAGTTGGAAATAGACAATTTTCAAGTCTGTGGAAGTTGTTTTTCATACTATACAAAAATGAATGGCAGCAAAATGTTTATGAGCTAGATAATCCATCACGCTAAATGTGAAGCCTTAATTTGGTTTTGTCCAAGTTTCTCTGTCTTATCACATCTGTTTATCGATGTGCACATTCAGAGACTCTCACTGGACCAGAGAATATTTCAGGCTCTTTGGTTGGATGAGCAGGTCACAGTGTGTGTCATCATGTAAATACAGGATGTAGACAAAACCTTTCACCAGTGGCTGACATCCTTTGTGATTACATCACGCTCTTTGTTTGTCAATCACCTGACACCCACAGGAAGCAATGAAAGGCTCCGCCAGGAAACAATCCCTCAAAAACATGTTGCCTTACAAATTTAGTTGTCACATCCATTCCCTCTTAATTGGAGAATCTTTGTTAGCTGGGACAGCAGTTTATTTCAAGCTAGGTGTGAAACTGTGAAGTTTGTATTTTAAAAGCGAAGAAAAACCAGTAAATGTTGAAAAAATCTAATTGTAGACAGCATGCATTGCAAAATATCTGGGGAAATGTAAATTGGCTCTGAATGACACCACTATTTACCTTCAACTAGTTCTCCATTGACAATTTAATTCATCAGGTGATTGAATTAAAGCTTTGAAATGCAATTTGAATTGTTGATTTAAAAGTGTTGTCGGTGTTTCCAGACGGTAGCGCCGTGGGAGCGTCGAAACTTCCCCCTGTCGGAGGACCCGGCCCCGGAGCCTGAGGCGGAGAGCGACCATCTCATCAGGCCCAGAATGCGCAGCATCTCGGGTTGCCGAGCGACGGGCTACGGAAGGCTCGACTCGGACGACATGGACTTGCCTTGTGACGATGACGGCCCCAAACACAAGGCCGCCGCCCACCGATGAATGACTGACAGGCTGAGGTCCCCCACTCCCTCCCCAGCCCCTCTCTGGCATTAACAAGCAGAACCTCAACGCAAAATAAGATATTAAAAGGGTTCCTGTTGTTTGATATTCAAACATCAGTCTAATACTTTTCACAGTTTTTAGTGAATATTATGGAGATAGAAGCCTTTCCCTACACTTGTTTTTGTCACAGGAAAAAAGAATAAATGTTAAAAAAAGTATAAAACAACATGTTACAAAAAATGATTTCTGTAGTAGGCTAAACAATGTACATGGGGGCTTAGTGGTGTTTCATATGTCGCGTGTACACTTGTAGCGCACTATGTAGCGGACTCCTCAAAGTATGGCCAAAGGGTGTTTTCTATTGACTAGTTTGCTTGTAATTCCCATGTACATTTTTAGTGGAGTGACAAATAACAAAACATGAAAAAATATCCTCTTATCCCCCATCCAAATAAACAGGTACATTTGAGATGTGGTCTCCCTCTCCCCCTAGAGGTCGCCTGAAATCACCAGAGCTCTTCTCCAACTGCCAAGTCCAGTTTTGTTGGTTTGCTTTCTTTGTTTGTTTCATTCCTGACACTTTTTATTTGTATCTGTTCTGTCTGTTCCAGCGTAACACATTCTTTGTGTTTTGAATGGTAAATCATTCCTTTCGAATCTCTTTGGAGAGTGTCCAGCTCCTCTCTTGCCCTGCAGTCTCTCCCAGTTTTGTTAGAGGGCGAAGGCACGGAGGGCTGGGGTGTCTTTAGAGCACTTGCCCTACAGAAAGCGCTGCTGCATGCTGAAAACATGCTAATGCTAGTCTTATCACAACAGCACACAGAAGGTTTTCCACTTATGAAAAAATGCAGGTAATGGGGATAATCCTTTTCCCCTTCACACACAGTCATTGGTGTATTATGTTAGAAAAGTCAAATTGTGGCAAAATAATAGAAATAACACAATTTAGCCCCCTCCCCACCCTCTGGTTGAACTTGACAAGAATAAGAAGTGTTCTCTTGCAAACATTTCAAATGTAGCAGCTCTTACTTAGCTAGAAGCCACCCCAAGCTCAGGTTTTACAATTTAAGGGAATATTTTCTGATGTTGAGAATATTTTCACTGCTCAGATTGATCTGATCTATAGACTACTCTGTTGCAAGATTAATTTTGTTTTTGCCACCCCACAATGTCATAACCACACTATTGCCCCCTTAAGTAACTAATTGCTATGCAAAATCTATGGTTGTATAATTTTACACCTGTGTTTTTATGCCACAGTCATTCAATCACTCTGTTTTTTCTTTTGTAGTTAAGCAAGATGTCAATGTACCTGTTTGATTGTTGCAGCAGTTAACCTAATCAAAAGCAGAATTGTTTTTTGTAAATAGTACCATTAAAACGTTTATGTTTAACTTGGCATAATCGTTTTGGCCTCAACTCAATCGGTGTGAAACATTTTGTTGTAATTCTTCTCTTTCAGCTTGCAAAGACAGTGACTTGATAGCATTTATTTTCAAATACACATACAGCAACAAGAGTCATCATAAACCAGTTATTGATAAAATGCACAATAACGATAACAATCACATTTCCACAACTGTATAGCGTCAAAAATAACCAAAAGGTGATGAGATTTGTTACTGCAAAATCCTCTCCAGTAGCTCCGGTGCAGAGGTACTTGGAGAGAACCACCAAAGCACAACCTTTTCCCAACAAGTTTCTTCCCCACTGTGCACTGGGAGCAACGTCCCGTCCCTCACTCGCGTCTTACCTTGCACACTCAGATGAATGTTGTTTATTAGTGATGAAAAATAACCAAGAATTCAGCATGCAGATTATCATGTTGCAAGCACATCCTTAAGTCCTACACGCCTGCTCTTTAGTGAGCCTTCAACTTAAAGTAGCATCTTGGCAATACATGTCAAACATACACAGCTGGGAACAAAGTGTGGGAATCTTTGTCATTTTGTGTTACCAATTCATCTTTGTCCCCGCCTATAGGAGAAGGGTTGGCCTAAAGGTTAGCCCCGCCCACACACACACTTTGTAAAACCTAGTCCTAGGTATTCAGTATATCCTTCCTAATAACTTCAGATATTAACAGGATATACAATGAGACCACTTGGTGAAAGGGAGGCAACGAACAAACAGCTTTCTCTTACATGAGGTGCATGCAAGAAGTCGTTTAATTATGACAGCTATTTATGAGATAAATAGTGATGAATCACCGTAGGAATATTGATCAACATTAGGATGGAAATTTTTGAGCACAAGAAAGGACCACTTACTTTTGCCTATTACAAATTGAGGAAACAGCACAGGCAAAGGAGAGGGAAAGTGACAACTAAACTGTGGCTGGTTGCGTTCATTCAATTTGACAAATCCAAAATAATTTTTCCATGTACAAGTAACTGCATGAAATTCACCAGAAAGATCGTTTTTGAGGACTATAACATACAGTAAGTTTCTTTACAGTAAAAACTCAATTTTAATAATTACGATAATAAATTTAGACTTTATATTTCAATGGATTCACTGTCATGTCTGATCCAATGTATTGTGTAATATAATTACATATCAAATTCTCTAGCAGTGATTCCCAAGGTGGGGTTCAGGGACTCAACTTGCAAAATGAGGAATACTATAATTTCACTATTTCATTTGAAGATAGGACAGTGAGAGAATAATAGAGTAATAACTGTTCACTCTCCCTGTTACAGTATAAACAGATCAAATCTTTTCTAATGGGCCAGTGTGTGTCTCTGTGGGGCTTTGACATGAAAAAGCTCTACAGAGAGCTCGGGCCTTTTCTCCCTGATGTTTGAACGCAACCAGCAGAGTGCCACATGACAAGTCCTGTGTTTTTACAAGTTCAATGCCCAGGTACAGAAAGGTTTCTTTATGTTGCGCCTAAGCAAATGACCACATAGCTATACAGTTTCTCTTGTCACTCAGTTTAGCAATGCTTGCCAAATCCCTCATCTCGACTTGCGCCCCAATCATCATCATCTCTTCGCTTCTCAAGACAGCCATATTTTGTCCTGGGTCAGTCATTTAATTATTTTTTTCTAGACTACTTGTAAATTGACTAATTTTAGGGAGTTCTCTTCAGCCTGCAAGACTATTTTTTGCAATAACTGCAATGAACACCATACTACCTACCTAGGTAAGTGCACATGAATGCAATTGACTTGTAATACTATAATCACTGATGAGCTGGACATGGCCCGAAACCTGTGACTATCACACACTGATCCCGCCCCTGTTCATCTCTTTCAAACACTGGGTGTTTTGGCCATGACATTTACACTTAAAATGCCTAAGTATAATTTTCCACCTCATAAGTCAAGCTTTAGCGCATTTACAATAGAGCAGTAACATAAAAAATAAATTAACACTGACAGTAGCAGGCACAATACAAATGTTTTTCCATATCAAATACATGTCATATCCACAGAATACAATTAGAAAACTGTGCCCAACACAAACCACTGTTTCTACTCTAGCCATTCTGTTTTTGTCCCTCCTCTGAACTAGCTCGTGGGCAGTAAATGTAGGGGCTACACAAAGCGAAGACAGCAGTGAGGTCTGAAAGCATTTTACTGTCTTAAAGAGAAACTTCACTACTTAGCCTAAATTTAACAGTTTTCATCCCATCCCCCTCACCATATCCTGTGACTGTTTCATGTTCCGTTTCAGTACAAATTGCACCCCTGCAGTCTGCACCCTCTGGTTTCCCAGGTCGTTTTCTATGTATCAAAAAACCATCAGGGGACACCCATCAAAGATGATTTGTACATTGAAAACAGAACTCTCTAAGAGGTTTGAATTCATGGTGACAGTAAATTGGCTTGTCTAACAGGACATTAGAATGAACAGGATGTGGATGACGTTAAAACAATTATCCAGAACCACGAGGAGGATTCTGCTCTGCTGGGGTGCTTCAACTCTTAAAAGGGGCACTTACAAAAGGTACAAATAATGGCAAATAAGAGATCAAGGACCACAGAGAGAAATAAAATAACATATCTTGGCCTACTTTTTTAAATCACTTTTTTTTTTTGTTTTTTTTGTTTGAAGACCTCTGCTAGTAATGCCTCAAGAACAGTTTCAAATGTTAGTGAAGGATAAACAGTGATGGGTAGCTAAAAAAGTCCTGTGAAAATGACGAGGAAGGCATCACAACTCCTCTACGTGACAGTGTGGTTGAGGGAGGGGGAGAGGGAGAGGGAGGGGGAGAGGGGGGGGGGGGGCGGCTCGTTAACAGTGTGCATTCACAAGCCTTGTTTGGCCAGTGAGGCGGACACCTGGTCGGCCAGCGTGGAGAGCTGCGGAGAGTCCGCCATGTTGATGCTGCCGGAGGAGGACACGGTGCTGAGCTGGTGGGGGGAGTCTTCCAAGGACACGATCTCAGCGCCGTGGTCAGTGCGGGCCTTGGCTGTCTCGCGGAAACTCAGTTTGTGGGACTCAATCTGTGATGGAAGGCAGAGGAGGGGGGGGGGGGACAGATCAGCCGTTACTCATACAGACGAATCCTGCTGGGTGAGCTGCATGGGGCCTGTGTCCAGTGCAGAGATGTGTGGATATTTTGGGCATTTTTTATTTATTTACTTTCAGTCAGGAATTCAGACAGAAAGTTGGGGCTCTGTTACGTGACGTACAGCGCCCTCTGGTGGGTAAAAATATGCCACATCTGGTGTGCTGGATGACATGGACACTGCTTGAGGATGGGAAATGGTTTCTGCTTTCTCGTCTCGATAGGAGTTCATATCTCGAACCCTTTTCCAGTGTGTTTTTCACATGTAGATAATTTTGAAATGAAGTTGTGCAAATCACTGCCACTGCCATTGTGTAGATAACTGCCAGTAATTACTGCCATTGGCTGCCATTGCATTAGAAAATGCTTGTTCAACACCCTGAAACCTGTGAAAATCTCCACATTTGAAGAATATGCCATGTTAAGCAACTTTTCAGATAACGTGTCACCTAAGTTAAAATGTCATGTCAACAATTTTTCGGAGGGTAATGAAGGGAGTTTAAGGTGCATTTTTAGATACACTGAAAGCCTTTGGCAGTGCTTAATGAGCGTAAAATGGTTACTAGAACCAAATATACAGTGGAAAGAAATGGCAAACCACAATCTCTAAGGAATTAACTCCAACTGCATTTCAAAAACACTAGTATTGTCCCTTAAAGTTTGTGCTCTCGCTGTTACTCAGGATTTTAGAGAAAAAAAATGTTGAGAAGCATAGCTGCATATCTACCAGAACTGGCAGTGGCACACCACAGAACACACAGCTTGTCAGTACTTACAGGAGTCCTCAATCTTTATGAGGGGGTTCGTCAAGATGGGTGTGATGGGTGCTGAGGGGAGAGTCTGAGGTGACTGTGGGGGAGTGACAGCGGGGGAGGGGTCGAACATGTCCCCATTTGTGGGGCTGTCTGAGGAACTCCCTTCTGCCTCCTTCCCCTTCTCTCTCTACAGAGCGAAGCCCCCGCGAGGGAATGACAAAGCATGCAACAAAATACACGTGATGGCGTCAACAGAAATCAAAACGCAACACAACATGTGAAAAATAAATGAAATTCCGCTGAATGACAATAAAAAGCAGATAATGACAAATGATAATCAGAATAATTTCATGATGAACTGACAGTCAAGTTGGATGGTAAGATATTATAGCAAGGATGGAAGCGTTTGAAGCTTGCTATCGGTTGCAGCAAAATGGGAGAAGAGCGGGAAGGTGGTGAGTGGTGAGAGAGAGAGAGAGGGCGAGAGAGAGAGCAGCAACACCAAAGGAAGGATGAGAGAAGGGGAATGGGAGCGAGCGATTAGGCAGCCACAGTCACCTGGCAGGCCGAGCAGCGCGCCTGGAAGCTCTGCAAATCGCTGTTGTCATGTGAAAACCTAACGCCAATTTCATTTTCTAACCTCAGCTGAAGGATGGCAAAAGTCTACCAGCCTTGGTCTTATGAAACATTCAAAACCTATTGGATAAACTCAAAAAGACATGCTGAAAACAAGGCTGTTTTTCTTAGTTCCTGAAAAGCTGACATTCGATTCAAGGTTTTCACCGGACAGCAACGAAATGTATATATTTTTATTTGATTTCATTTTTTTGTTTCAGTTAACATTGAGATTATTGTCTGAATGTTCAGAATAGATCGTGTTGCGGTGTGTAATTCATGCTGTCTGTGTTTTACCCAGTGTGTAAACCCCAAGATGAGGCTGGATTAATGAAATGAGACAGTCTATAAAGGAATAGTCTATCTGCTACTTAAACTGCTTTAAAGTTAGTTCTGAAGTCATGTTAGGATTATCATCAAAAATGATTTTCAAAGGAAAATGGCTGAGCAAGCTCTCCTGCTGTGCAGACAAAGCTTTGGGCATGCAACAGAGAAAACTGGCAGAACAATATAAAAAGAAGAAATAGGCTACGCTATGGCTAATAATGGACACGTAATCTAGTGACTTTAACCTGGAGCACTGCTGTCTTGTCTTACCTTCCTCTGCCCACCTCCAGCCACATGGCCGATGTTGTCAAGAGAGCCGACCTTGGATTGGACTTTGAAGTCCATTTTCTCATGCTTGATCTCAATATTTCCACCACCTAAATATAGAAGAAAATAAACATCAGATACAATTGTAATTTTAGAATAAAAGGTATGTAGAAGTATGTGAATTAAGACATTATTTCAAAGTATGTATTGAATTTTTCATTTTAATTACTACATATTTTAGCAGTACAGTTCCTGTTTCTTTTTTTTTTTACCTGGCTTATGGCGAATGTTGTCTTTCGAGCCACACTTAGACGTAACATTGCTCAGATCAATCTTTTTGTGCACAATTTGAATCTGTGCAGGGGACAAAAGAGAGAGAGCAGAAACAGAGTTTTAGTTCTGAAGAAAACATGTCGCTGTAAACTCGCCTTGCATGCAACCATAGAGGAAGTGGTCCCATAAACTGGCCTGTTAGTTTTCTAAAGGTTACACAGAACAAAACACTGTTAACACTATAGGACACACAGAGATCCATATAACACTAATCACACACTGATAGACAAAGCAAAATACACCCACAGGGACTCAAAGGAAGCTGGATTAGATGTGAAGGTTTTGTACTTCTACCCATGAGGCTTGCAAGCTTTGCTAGCACTTCAATAGGAAGCTAAGAAATGCAGAAAAATGATCAAGTTTCAATTGTATGTGTCAAAAAAACGTTTACTATTGAGTTGAATGGATCATAATCTGCATTCTTTAACATGCACTGCCCATGCCCTCATCACAGGCTCCCTGTCCTGACTGTTGTCTCTCAACACAAAGTGCTCAGTCTCTCTCAACTGAGGTCATCACATTGTTCACTACAACAGGCGCAGTTCAGTGGAGAGGAGGACAGAGACTCTTTGTTACTGACTAGAGACTTCTTCTCCTTACGTTTCATGGCACGATTTGACTGCTTTAATCATTAGAAAAGACACATGACTGATATGGAATTGATCTGTTCATCCTTAAAAAATATTATTAGCTCTGCTGAATTAAAGGATAGATCGGTTTGGGCTCTCAATGAATGTAAACATTCATATAGAGTAATCATGCATGTTGTTTTGGGGACAGGTTTGGATTGAGAAATATTTCTCACCACCAATCAGTAAAATTAACAGGCACAGTTTCAGAAAATATTTATCAAGCTTACATTAGACCATGAGCATTACATAACACTATTAGTTGTTGCAATAGACGTGTTGTGTGTAATACACAGTACCATGACAGCTTACTAACAAAAGCATCACTTTAAGCCAGCTAGCCAAGCAAGATAAACATGGCACACAGTACATACTGCTTATAAAGAGACAGGATTACCAGTATCTCCTACAGTTTAGTACTATTGTAGCTTAAATTATGAAATGCTCATGACCATCCATAGGTTTTATGACAACACTGTTAATGGGAGGTATTAATAATTCACAGTTGGGTAGTGGGAGTTCTGTGGTCACAGACAGACATGGGTTGAACAGAGTACACACAGGAGGTTTCGTGCAGTAGTGTCTGACATCCTGCTCCTTGTTGAAGATGCATTCAGTAGAAGCAAGGAAGGGCTTTGGCAAGAGCTGCATGACTGCAGTTAGCCATGGGTTCATCATTTAGCTACTCACATTGCCACCACCGGGTACATGTTTTATATTATCTTTGGAGCCACACCGGGACTGCACATTGCTTAAGTCCAACTTCTTTTCAAGAATTTGTACCTGGAAAAAGTCAATACGTAGGGAAAGAGACTGTTATCCTCGAGAAACTAATAGCAGCAGAGCTGCGGATGAGGACCTTTGGTAGAGAAGAAAATTAGGAGCATGAGTTGTAACTAGGAAATCTGTCTGATAAAGAGGGATGGGAAAGGACATTTTATTTTTTTACCAAGGGTTGGTTTGATGATCATAACTGTAGAGACACTCAAGACTCTGGTGTTGAGTTGATCCCTTAGTTACTCACATTGCCCCCACCAGGTACATGTTTCATATTGTCTTTGGAGCCACACTTAGACTGGACATTACTAAAGTCCATCTTCTGATCCAGTATTTTAACCTGGAAAAGTAGAGGTCAGGGAAGAGACTGTTACCCTTGGAATCACTGAAAGCAGCAAGGTTGAGGTGAAGAGAGAGATCAGCAAATCTATTGTAATGAGAGGAATTCAGCCCCATGCATTTGAAGCTAAATGAGATTTTTGCAACACAAAGTATTGTAGCTACTGAAATTTGCAGTTGCAAATCAGAATTATACAGCAGGCTATTTGAGGAGGCTGACTGGACTGACACACTCCATTGCTTTTATTGCGAACACTTCCTCTACTTGTGGCAGACGCACCATCTAGGTGAGTCCAGAAAAATAGATTTTGGACACATCGATTTAAGGACAGTTATTTTAAGAGGCTTGATATTCAGGTGAAAGTCAAACATAAGTCAGGTCTATTTCCAGATTATTTACCTTGCCTCCACCAGGTGTGTGCTTTATGTTGACTTTGGAGCCACAGCGAGCCTGGACGTTGGTTAAGTCCAACTTCTTATCAAGGATTTGGACCTGTAAAATGTGAAAGGAAGTGATATTCTTTATTAATTAAAATTAGAAAGGCTGCGGCAGAGGACCAGGCCAAAAGAAGTAAGTAAGTAAGTAAGTGAGATGTTGTAGAGATGTGGACTACAGATATTTGGACTCACGTCATTAATGGGTTAAAGCAGCATGTTGTTGGCTTACTGCACCTTAAATAATTGAGCTTTTAGCGTAAGAACTGAGAACTAACAGAAGACAAATTCTATTTAAATTTCTTATAAGTGATCGTTCTAGCGAGTCCATCTTCTGATCAAGTATTTTAACCTGGAAAAGTAGGAGAACATTTTCGATTTTACCAAGGATTTGTTTTGATGATCATAACTGTAGAGATACTCAAGACTCTGGTGTTGAGTTCATCCCTCAGTTACTCACATTGCCGCCACCGGGTACATGTTTCATATTGTCTTTGGAGCCACACTTAGCCTGGACACTACTCAAGTCGATCTTCCGCTCAAGGATTTGTACCTGAAAAAATGTAGATGTAGGAGAAGACACTGTTAGCTTTTAGCTTTTGAGAGGAGATTAACTTTTGGTTTGACTCATGAGCTTTGAGTAGTAAATGAGAGGTGGACCCTAATGTTTCACACACAGTCTAAAGTCATGTAGTAGGAGGTATGTTTGTTTGATGTAAGAACACATTTAACTGCCACATTTCAGCATGCAGTTTGAGGTGACCTGTCCAATACAAAGAGAGAAAGATAGAACATTGGGGCTACTTCAACCTGTGCACTGGTACATCACAGATTGAAAATCATGTATAATTTCTTTTTTAATCTTCTTGTTATGCCTTGATCTTGAAAATGTGGCCAGGATTGCAGCTGATAATACACAATGTTCTGTTTTTCCTTTGAGCTGCTTTGTAATGACACTTCAGTATTTCCTCTCCCTTCTGCTTTTGATGTGTAATTTACCAGCCTACCATTTCCGAGGAAGGACCAAAGGACCAAATAAAATCTCAAAGAGGATCATTGGGGCGACTGTTTGTAGTAGATGGGAACATTTAAACAACTTGTCCTTCCAACACAGGGAAGTCGTTAGAAACACTAGTCAGTTAAACTAAATTTAACCTAAAGCTCTAAATTTTCATTGCTCAGAATCAAAATCAATTCAAATATATATTCATCAAACTTGATGAGGCAAAATTAAAGTCATCATTATTCACCTGGAGTGCTAAAGTTAGCTCCGAATGTTGTCTCGACAGCAAGTTTGGTGATTTTACCATGTAAAACCACAGTAAATTCAGACACAGCCCGAGGGGAGATATTACAGCTATTACTTACTTTTACAATTGGATAAAGATCTGATCTTGTCTGATCTGAGCAAATAATTAAGTTTGTGACAAATATGACTACAAGTAACATGCTGTCACTGACCTTTGTTAAGGGTGAGGGCTTTAAACAACTGAAGTTTACTGAACCACCAGATTCCAGACATAATGGAAAAGCAATTGCTTTTTACTTAAGTACGCTACAATTAGGTTGCCAGTGTTGTAGAAACAAATGTCAGGTATGCTTGTTTTGACATATTTCAATGTTTTTAGACTTGTCATTTAAACAGTTTTGTATCTGTCATTTAAACATCGGTGAAATTAGTGAGATTCCACTGTGTGTGTTTCACAGCAATGTATTGAAAATATAGATAACATCTAGCCTACACAAAATCTTGCAGTGCCTTTAATGCTAAAATGGACCCCTCTCTCCTCACACCCCACCACTGCACGCACCTGCATGCATACGCAAGGATGGAAGCAAATTGTACTGCAGATTGGATGGCAGTGTAAAGGTCTGGAGACTGCAGAATGGAGTTTTAGCTCTGGAGGCAGAAATAATCTCAATGGTTGAGTTTAACCTCAGTGGGCGAAGCCAAAGAACCAGTTTTTCTGGCTAAGTAACGAGACTGACGTCCAGTGAAAAAGGCAAAGGGTAAGAGAAGAGGAAGGTAATATTATGAAGCTAGCTCTCATGAAAAATACAATCTCGCCATACTAAGTTATCTAGGTTAGCTAGTTAGCTAGCATGCTGACCTTCAAAGATCATCTATGCCATGGTCATGAATTAATGAAAAAACAACTTGCCATTTATGTTGTATTTATATGTTGGTCCTTCTGGTGGCTAATTCTCGACACCCTCTGCCAATTCCAGACACCTTTCTCCAAATCCAACATACACATCCTTTGATATAAAATTGAAATTGTAGCTTCTTAAATATGTATGATTTCACATCACTTGCCTTTCAGCAGTAAACTACAAGCAAGACTGGAAACCACATCAAATAATGTGTGTCCAGAATTGGCCACCAGTACATTAGCCAACTTATGCTGGTTCTTCGGTTCCACCCATTGAGGTTTAAATGAACCAATAACATTGTTTCTGTCTCCAGAGCAGCTCTGCCTCTGAGAAACGTTTGTATAACTAAAACTCCAATCTGCAAACTGGAGTAGAGGGGTTGGACTGTGTGCCGTCTGAGGCCCATGGTGTAACACTAGAACTAGCTGCTAGACTCACCTTGCCACCACCAGGCTGGTGTTTCATGTTCTCTGTGGAGCCAATCTTGGACCTGACATTCTTCAGGTCTGGCATGGGCGCAGCAGCGGCCAGAGGAGCTGGTGGGCGGCCCTTTAGGGAGCCAGGGGACTTGGGTGCAGAACGCACCACTGCGATCTTCTTCACTTTATTGGCCTCAGCCACAGACTTTGCAGAAACTGCTTGGCTAGAGGGGGATTTGGGAGTACCGGGGCTGCTCTGTCCACTCGCAGCATCTTAAACCAATTGGATAAGCAACAGCTCAGAGGTTTTAAATTCACAAGTCATCAAAAGGGCATTAATGAAAGAAAAAATAAACAATAAAAAATAAATTATAGATGAATACAAATCTAATTTTAAAAGTTCTAGGAATTCTACTGCTAAAAAGCTGACCAAGTTTGATCTAGGATAGACCAGATCAGACTGTGGTTGTGGCATTGTGCTGATCAAGTAGCCTAGGCCATGCAAGCCTAAAAGTGGTCTCTCTCAGTGGTATGTGTATTTGCTTTTTTACCTTTGTCATTTTTTGGAGTGGGAGGTTTCTTGGCGCTAGCTGGATCGCAAAAATATGACACGTTATACATAATCCTTAGTTTCTTACTCCATATAGCATGTGATGGAAATGGTCAAGTCATAGTTACGTACCTGGGTGAGCTGGAGTTTTGGCAGGAATCTTGGTTCCTGGGGCTTGAGGCCTTGCACCGCCAGGAGTCTGTAAATTAACAGAGCAACCAAATAGTAATTTACTTTTCAGCAAACATGTTGGTTTTATCGTGGAAAGCTGCAGGTGCTTTGATTATGCTGTCATTTAAGTGCAAGGCAGTCAGTTACCATCAAGAAATGTCTTGACAGAATAATCACACCAGCCATCACAACAACATATAGCACAACTCATTCTAATTAGGTTGAACTAATAAGTGCCAAAACTGTTATCACTGATGAATGGGAATGTGAATTGATACAAATACATCAATGCAAGCTAGGCTGCATTCAGATTGTCTGAAAAATGTCAGTTTAGCATTTCCGTGACCGCTCAAATAAAATTTTTATCAGAGGATCGAGGAAAAGGATAGAGGAAAAGAAATGGTACAGTGAGCATCCAGTTTGACAATCTGAACACAGGCCTGGTCTCGTCTAGACACTCAGACAGAAGCAGGGGCAGGTCCGTCCTGTACTTACTCGGGGCTGCCTGTGCTCTGTGTCGCTGGCTTTAGTGGGGATCGAGCTGGGACCATTTCGGGAGGAGGCATGTGTTTTGGTGCCCTTGGTGACTATGGATGGTCTTTTAAGGGAAGAGGTTGGTCTAGCTTTGGTGGCGGTTTGTGTCTTTTTCATGAAGGGGAAAAAATGAATGAAAAACAATGGTTCTAACGATGATCTATCATGAAACAAAGGCATGATTTCACAAATGGAAAATGAAGGAAAGGAGCTAGCTTGATGAATGGAATGTTGACAAAAGAAATGAGTTACATCTTTTTTGTGCTTGTTCACATACCTTGTTTTCCATAGTGTCGTTATCAATCTTTGCTTGAGCTATGGGAATGAGGGAGAAACACAGACTTCAAGATTTTGAGCAGATTTTTTTTTCTTCCAGCCAAAATTGTTTTCAATCATTTTTCTTTTGTATCCACCCAAGTGAAATACAAGAAGACAAGTATTTTATTTTCAAGTGTGTGCCTGTATGCGTGTGCATGGCAAAGAGAAGACCAAATGAAATCAACACTTGGTGATGTAGGGCACGCAGCATGCAATGTGACATTTTGTATACATAGTGCTTGTATAAATCAAAAAGTGGCTACAGGGGCTGCATAACCAGCAGAGTGAGCAAGATGGATAGATGAAATAAAAAGCAAACGTGGGGAGGGAGGACAACAAGCTTCTCCTTTGGGTCAAAGTTAATTTCCATAGAAAAAGTTTGAGGGAGAGTGCTGCATAACATATAGAAGCTGCTTTGTAAATTAAAGAAGTGGAAGGAATTAACTGAAGAGGACTGGTTCTGAATTGGTGAATATGACAGCAAACAGACCTTTGAATATAGCGATCGGCACCAATGACTTTCTGGCTGGAGAACTTTGGGGCGTTTTCTGGAGTTCAGTTGCACTGGTGCTCTGAACCACACTGCTCATCTCTGAGTCATTACAAATGTCAGACTTTGAATAGCTGGCTCTATCTAATAATGAGTCAGTTTTGTTGTTTTCAGTTACTACGTCAGATGGCATTTTTGTTAAAAGGCTACCGCTCTCAGAAGAGTTCCTATTGCTATGTGCTGGATATGAGGAATCACACACCCTCTGAAGATCTTCTGAATGATAAGCAAGGCCAGAATCAAAGCTAGAGCATGGCAGACTTTGGGTATGAGGGGACAGTTGTCTCTCTGGGGTGATCTTATTGGTTCCGGCGTCCCAGCCACTGCAGGACTTTAAAGTTGCCCCATCTAGAGTCTCCGCGTTATCAGCAGTCAGTCCGCCTTTCATGTGTTCACTTGAGATGAGCTCCTCTCCCTGATCAACCCACAAGCCTCTGTCTCCGATGGATGTGAGGTCTTCCAAGGCTGTGCTGCGGACCAAAGCCGTGCCAGACAGATTGCTTATTTCAGCCAGACACTCGGAGGCATCAAGGCTGATTGCCCGCTGAGAATCCGCAGTACCCGTCCACTCCGGGCTCCCCCTGCTGGCAGGCGCGTCCCATCTAGTCTCCGCCCCACGGCTGAGGTCTTCAGAGGCCCATAAAGAGTCACTTAGCCTCTTCCCACACTCTCCCACCCGTGCCCCATCCAAGCATGAAGCTGCCTCATTTCCTGGGTCCAGGGAACAGGACGCTCCCATGCTCATGAAGTCAATGCCCTCCCCATCGGCTCCGTCTACAGCAGGCTTTGATCCATCGGCCGCAAATGCGAACTCACTGAGGACCGCAGTGCTGGGCTTCGCTAATTTGTTTGGAAAGCAGATTAATGATGACATTCAAAGCACTCGTTTCCATCTCCCCATTGAAAATAAATCAAGAAGTAAAGAAGTGAACAAAACTGTGCACTTGATGTCCATGAGGAAAGTTTAAAAAGTGACTCCTAACTGTTGTCTTTCATTAAGGTAACAAAAACTGAAAACGATAAAAGGTGATAACGCAAGACCATGAACTGAGAAGTGATCAATGGTGGTTGCTTTCTTAAAAAAAAGATACTTTAGTTCACATCAAAATAAAATGAGATGGAAATGGACAATAATGCATCGCAGTTGGGTGAAAGACAACAGAGGAAAATGACCTTGATGCATATTGATTCCAGTGAATGTAATGAACCATCATACCACTGAATTATGCATATTCATTGTAAAAAGTGCTCAAAATGTGATATTCAACTTCCCTACTTGCTTCTGACAGTGCAAAATAATGCATTATCCATGATCAAAACTTCATCTTTGAATTTCATCTCAAGCAATGAACTTAAACTAAATGTTCATTTTGGATGCAAATTTTGACATAAAGTAAAATACTGAAGAGTTAAATAAAATTAATAAATAAGTTTAGTATAGTATTTGGATAATTGGACAACAATATATGATAAATGTACTAAATTATGGAACACATTTCACAAATACATTACATACCCCTCTGGGTTATTTCTGGTGCACCTAGTAGTTGTAATTGTATTCATATCTGACTCATAAGTAAACAGTCTAAGTGCAATCAATAAAAAATGAAGTACCTGTTGAAGCTGCTCCTCCAGCCGCTGATTAAACATGGTGAGGCAAATGGGAAAGACACAAGAGCATAATCAGTTATGAGTTTCTAAAGCAAGCCTGTCATTCATTACTGTCACTGCAAAGAAACCAAAAAAGGCCCAAATACTTCACAGCATGTTTTCAGTTATTGCACAAAGCCCACAGCAAATCACTGTTAAAAAAAATGTTAGATCAATGCATCATCCAAAAACGGTGCATATGCAGACAGACTGCGATCAGGTTGAGGTAGGTGCTGAGGTTTCCACTGTTTTCATTTAAGTCGTACATGGTCCAGCACCACACCTAACCTGGTACTCCATATGGTACTTCAGCTGTTTTTTCCATTATTCTGGCATTCCCCATGTCTGGGAGCTCTGCATCTGTTTAACAGATCACATGAATCTAAAATCTGCTTGTGGTTTGGTCATTTCTTTCATTCTGAAATAGCCAGGATAAGATATAGCTTTTAAATGGCTGTGTTTGCCTCTTGACTCTGGTAATGATTGTGTTGCAGTGGTTTTGTGAAAGGACCAGAGTATTCCAATAGATCTGGATCCGTTTCACTGCTCAAAGCAAACAAAAAAGGCTTACATTGGCTGTGGGAGCATTCTAATGACAGAAAGTTAATAAAAACAAAAAGAAGTTAAGATTAGATTCCCAAAACTAGAAAACAGAGCAAGCATGAAAACAACTTCAGTCAGCAAACCAAATACAAACTCAATCCCATTCATGGCGCTGAAATAAAACAAGGTAGTGAGCTTCATTTTACAGTCAATATGTACAGTACACATGAGCGTGGCAGGCCGCTATGGTCATAAAATTATAAGATGCTAGAAAAACAAATTTTGCACAAGCAGCTGAAAAGAAGCAAGAGCTCAACGACAAGAGGCATACCAAGTTGCCCCTCATTTTCACCAGAGGCACCAAGTTGCACCTCGTCTTCACATGGGCCGCTCTCTAATTCTGAGAGCTCAGACTCGGCTTCAACAGCCCTTTCCTCTGCAGATGGTTCAGCTGTCTCTGCTGTAGGATAAATGGATGCCCACTAGTTAGAAAATAGGAAATGTCAAACCCTAACCCAGACTTTCCACAGGTTTACCCAATACTTGCTTAGTCTGCTCTAAAGTCACAGCTCCTAACCTCCTAACCTGTTTGCTGCGGTGGGTCAGCTGCGTTCTCTACTCCTGTGGTATTTCTCATGTCCAGGGACTCAGGAGCTGTTTAACAGATCAGGGAGCCCTTTCAACCTGATGAATGTCCCTCCCACCATCCTGAGGACAGGCTGTCATGCTCACTATTCATGATCAAAGGATGCTTGACCCAGACTGGAGTGGGGCTACAGTAGCTAATTCTTACAAGCACAGAGAGCCATTATTTTCCATGTTAGTCAGTGATCTGTGGCTCTAGTACAAACCTATTGTGAAGGACACAGTGTTTCTGCATGTTCCCTAAATAACAGGCACATATTGCACATTGTTTATGAATTGTTTGTAATGACAACACAGCTAGAAATGCCTTGCTATCACCAGTGGGCTATAAATACCATGTAAATGATAAAGGCCTCAAAGCATATATTAGCATACAGGCAGCAAAATCGAAGTAGAACACCCACATTTAAACCAAGAGACCAAGAAAGCCTGGGTTAGAGTTGGAAGGCTGAAAATAATAACAACTGTGAGGCAAAACAAAGCCAACAAACCAAGATGAATATTTCTCTGGTTATATCTCTGAAACAAAGGAATGTTATTTGTAGCTGATAACTTGCAATGTGCTAAATGAGGGGTAAGAGTGAAAAATATGTGTTAATAAGGTCTTTGGTATTCAAGCTTCATGTAATGAGTGGTGGAGGGGGCATACCAGGTTGCACCTCATTCTCCCCAGAGGCACCAGGTTGCACCTTGTCATCATAGTGGGCGCTCTCTAGTTGTGAGAGCTCATTTGCAGCTTTAACCCCATTCTCACTTAGCACTGCTTCCTTCTCTGTGAATTAAAGGTTAGTTGGAGGTCAAGCTTGAGGTTAATCATGACAGAAATTTACATTTCCAGACAGATGATGAGTGCAGCACTGGTGAGGTTCACCAAAACTAATTTTCATGTGAGAATTCCCAAAGGAAGCTGTAAAATGAAACTAAAAATGCTTTTATTAAAGAATTAGAACTTTAGCAATAGCCACTGTTATTTAGTCGTTAAATCCAAGATTACTGTGAACCCTTGACCAACTCTGTTTCAGGAAATAAGATGAACGTTCACCTCTGTTGTATTATGATTTAACTCATAACAAGAACAAACCATCAAAGACCTAAAACACTTCAGACTGAACCAGTCTGACATGTTTTAAGGCAGGTCCTAGACTAAAATGGCTGTTTACATGATGCTTTCACAGACATGCCTTAAAATGGGCCCAAATGTAGGTAAACTTACTGCAGGGAATGACGATCCAGGACTAAATCAGGGATTAAGTGATAATCACTATGGGCCAAATATTAAATCCCACCAAAACAACAAAATGCTGTACATCTAAGTCCATCCCTAATTAGTTCTTGAATATTTTAGGCATGGACTCCATAGCCCAGAAGTAACTAAACCAACGTTAAGCCATATCCATGAAAGCCACTTAAATGTTCTACACTTGGTTTAACCCATCCATATCCACACAAGTAGCCCATAGACCTCTACACTACAAATACTACACCACAAATCTATTTCCAAAATCACGTCTCCTACTCTATTATTCAAAGAGGTAAGTGGGATACTCACTATGTGTCGCACCGTGGATAAAAGTGCCGGAACCTGAGTGTGTGCTCTGCTTCCTGCTTGAGCGTGGGGCGATGGAAAGTGGGAATGGGGAGAACGACTGCACTAGTGAGGGTTGTAAACTGGGGAAAGCTAGGCTACGTACTAATTGGCCATATAGATAATTGGGTTAAAAGGGATAAAAAGAAATTCCTATCATTGTTGATACAGCAGTGTGTACTATTAAGTCAACTATCTGACTGTACAGTTACTGTGATTATTTCTTTTGCATACTCTGTACCTAACAAACAAGAAGGGAGACATAATATAGACAGGGCTCTTCCCCTGTTTTCCTTCCCATACATTTTCTGTTTTGCCATTAATAACCCTTTAAATTATGAAATGTGCCTTTTAAAAAGTTGATGCTCTATGTGTGCTGCTAAAAGCCTGATTGTTTATGAACTGAATTGGTAGCTAACAGTGGCGCAGGATGGCGAGACAGGGCGCACTCTGAGGAGGCTGACCCAGATGCCTGGATTACACAGCAGAGTGCAGCTGCAGTTAGGGACTAAGGGCCAGTCAAGCATGCCTTGTATCCATTATGTAAAAAGGGATTAAAACAAAGCACAGTTGAAACACTAGGCCTTCGGCCTCTGAACCAACTCAATATAGACTACTACGACTTTGAGGAAATGGTATGTGGAAATTTAAATCCTTCTCTTTAAGACATTCAGATTTGGATTAATTGGAAAGCTGACTAATACTTTTTTTTGGAACAAAGCCCAAAGATGCCATCATATATGGCACATGAAGCTAATGATGTCATTTGGATGATGTCATCTTACTCGGTATCATGTATTATGTATCATATCATGTATTTATTTTTACCTTTCAGTCTTCTTTGCTCACCCTTCTACTTTGGCCTTGTGTTAGCCTTGATAAAATGCCTGGATGTTAATTTAGAAAAGCATCTCTTTGATGGCTGTTGCTAGTTTATGAGTATTTTTCATAAATGCCTGGGTGTCTGACCTTTCATTTTGGCATCTCCAGGGCTTCTGTGTCCCATCTGGACTCCATTCTCCTGGTGGTGCAGGTCGTTGATGGTCATCCCAGCTAAGGAAGCATTCATGGTGTCTCCAGAGCTATAGCTGTTAGAGGCGTTGTTCATGTAGTCCTGGTGCTGATCCATTGCCAGTCGCAGTTCAGGCTACAAAAGAGCACAACCCGAGCAAGTTAAATAAACCAAGACGATGAACATAGTTCAAGACAGAATTAAATTGTTAGTCCATCACGTTCTTTTGCGAGTGTCAGATGACTGGGTTAAATATACTGCAAATGAAAAGTTGCGCTTTTCCATGAGAAGCAATTGACAAAAAAGAATACCTGGTTTTAAGGAGTAAATATAATTATGGCGTAATATATGGACCCTTTGTCTTCCGGGCTTACACAACCCAGTCCGTCACCACGAAATGTAAACAGACACTGTGTCTGTGAAAACCTAGTTATTTATATACCTTGACGTGGGGTCCGCGCTTCATGTTACAGGACCATGGACAAAAATAGTCCCTTCTGCCCATGTGCTCTGCGTCCTCACTGTGATAAGTTTGCACTTCCTAAACAACCAGTGACCAACTCTGGTTTCCTCCTTAGCACCGCTGAACCTGTTCAGTCTGTGACTTGACAGAACCAAAATTTCACCCAAGTGCAGCACTTCCATTTTATGTACTGCCATATTTCAGCTATGGCTGACAGAAAGTGGGTAATTAAGAGGTTTATATACTGTACCACAGGAAAAACCTTACACAGTCCAGACATGCTCATTCAACCAGTAAGATGTGAATCGCTTCAAATCTCATAAAAAGAGGATTACATATCAGATTAAATCCAAACCTCTGGTTACGTCAGCAGTTTTCTGTTTATATCATATTTTTTCACTGCCCTCTCACACAGTCTCTTTCTGTAACACACATATACACACACACATATAAACACACAAACTTACACACCAAGCCAGTACTGAAGGCTTATGGCATAATCAGTCTCGCCATCCAAACTGCTCTTTCAGTGTTTGCATCGTGATAGAGATTTACCGGCGTCTGATCTTTATTTTCACCCTCATGCCCACTCTGGCATATAAACATGACTGTGTTTTCATGTCTGAGAGCTACGGCGCAAAGCTTGTATTGACCTGAAGAATTTTGTGCCAATAGTATACAATTAGTCAGAGGCTAAACCTATGTTATCACTGGAAATGAAATTGGCATTGTTTAAAATTGAAATGCACATGAAATGCTATTTGGGTGCCGCCACCCACAGGATTTCGGCTAGCTCTCAAACAGCATGCATCGATGTGACTGCACCTGCTCCAGTTATGACTTTACGGGCAGCATAGCCTAAACTGTTACCGTGGTTACTCCTCCCAATAAAACCCACTCTATGGGCACAATTGGCTCAGCTATTCGACCTTCCCTTGGTGTACCTGCATATCTCCTGACCTTGGATGTTTAAACAACATTCCACATTCAAACACATATGCCAAAAATGGGACTTTGTGCCAACCAGATCAGGCCAGCAAACACCTAGAGGGAAGAACACAGATTGGGTCATATTCTATAGGAAGCAATATAGCTTCATGCTCCATCTGGAATATAGGCTAGTTCTTGTACAACAATGTAAAATGTTTAAGCCCAATGGAAAAAAAGGCCAAAATGGCATTAAAAAAGAGCTCTGAATATATTTTAAATGGTAGTGTGATGTTTGTGTGTCCCATACAAATTCGAATGAATGGTCTACTCTCAATCCTCAACACAGCTCCCTGACAAAACTCCCATTGTAGCATTACACATGACAGAATCCAAACAAGCGAGCTGCGCCCATGCCAACGAAAACAATCCCTCTGAGAGGCCGTTCACGCTCTGCGTCCGGGAGCTCCGGCGGTTAGAGAGCAAATACACTCAAGGTTGATAAGAACGGGATTCCTTATCTGATCATCTTATGTACACTAGATATCATGGTTATGTTACAGGACATAAGAGAATAATTTCCTTAATGTTTACATAACAAGACACAAAGAAATATTTTTGCTGTGTTACAGGATGCAAAATATTTTCCCAAAATATTATTGTGCTTGGGATATTTCTTAGCATGGAGGACTATCTCAGTCCCTAACTTAGCCTGTCCCATATGCTACTGTATCAATCCATCTACTAGTCAAACATTTAAAAACTTTTTTTTTTTATCAAGACATCTGTGTGTCATTCATTGTGGTGGGTCTAGATTTGACCAAAAGCCTCTTTAGTGATTTGCTTTGGGACTAAACACACACACAAATTTTACCTAGTACATAAAGGGAACACGACAGCAGTCTTTGTTGAAGCTTCATGAGGGGGAAAAGGCTCAAAGGTCTGCTGATGCAGCTTGTCCCTCGGAGGGGCGTGTGAAAATGTAATCTTGGCACAGGCCCTGGCTCTCAAGCAAACCGCTTAGACGGCTCTGGAAGGAACACGGTCAACAGAGATATTGACATAGCTCCAAACATGCAATAAGACACTGCCTAAATTTCCCTGTCTTTTGGGAGTGCCTATTTTTTAACCCAGATGCACTACAGCGGCGACACTGAGTGGTACACAATTTGGTAATGGACTCTCACAGCAAGGAAAATCTTGGTTCCAGCCAAATGAATAGATGCATATACATAAGCCCAAGCAGAAAATGCAATGACTCAGTAAGTGAGAGCAACCAAACACTGGGGCAATGAAGGTGACTTTAGGTATATTACATATGTAGCTATACACAAGAATTAGCTGAGATTGAACTGGAAGAGTTCATATTTCATGCATATACAATAGATCAAACACAAAAACAAATGGTTCGCCCTGATGCAGTCTCTAGCCTGCTCACCAGTGCTGCTTGTAGTTCAGCTGAGAGACTGGGATGCTGTCCTCATGCTTGATTGCCTCTGTATCTCTGACCTACTTTCCTCATCATTCTCTCTCTGTACACTCCCAGCCTCCCATCCTCAGGCAGGGAGAGACACAGAAAAAAAAAAAATCTCTGACTGACTCTACCTTTCTAATGTGGGCCTGGCCTTGCGATGGGGGGGCTGAATTAGAGCGGGTCTCCATTTTCCCACCCATCCAAGCGCTGGAAGTGAAACATCTTGCAGCACAGCCAGCATGCGGCTTGCTCAGCATCTAATGGCTGTGTCTGCAGCTCAGAAATACCCGTTTGCTTAGTAACCATGGGGCAAAGTACTTACATTGGTGGAATATTTTCCACCTTTGTTTTCATAACTCCAGGATGTCAGCCACACCCTACTGACTTTCAGCTTAAAGACGACTTTATAAAATACAGTTATTTCTCACATAATTATTGCTAGACATTCATTCCAGTTTCTTTTTTTTTGCAGAGCATTGTATAGTAAAATATACCACAACTGAATACTATATTGAATGTGCAATCTTGCGGTGCAGGAATTCAGAGTATGAGGAATTCTTCTTGTGTTGTCATGGTGCAGCCTGCTAAGTAACTGCCTCAGACACTACAGCTGCTGCATGTTCCAATATGTACACAAGGCCTGGAGCTACGATCTGATCCGGCACACACACACACACACACGCCCTGGTCTGCCACTGTAATGAAGTCTATTGGTGCAATGAGCCAAAGTCCTCCATCAGCATGGTGCCAATTAACTACGTACAAGAATGCAGTTTAAAGCCCGCTGTGGCATTTCTTCTTCTCCTTAACAAGACTACGCAATCAGAAAGACATCTGAGCAGCTTCTTTTGACATCACAACTCTATCAGGACATTGTAGTCTAGATCTTATATAGTGCATTTTACATCCAACACAGACCACCCCCCATCTCTTATTATGCGCATGAATGAATACACACACATACACACAAACACACACACAAAATACATACAGCTAGTATACTATTTTGCTGCACTACATCTTTTGAATGGGCATTGATTTGTCTTTACAAAACTGGAGTAATACCTTATAATGAAAATAATAATTAGGAACTTTATTTATTTATATTCTAAAAGTACTTAAACAGTGAAATTACCAGGCATGAATTAAAAACAGGATTACAGAAGAAGCAAATATGTGAATAAAATAAGTAGGAACAAATAATATAAAAGAGTGTCTGTAAAAATGTGTTTTAAAATGTGATTTAATTGCTGACGTTTATTTTGCCAGCCTAAGCTGCTCAAGCAGGCCGGTTGGACCCGGTCACCGTTGGATTTGAGCCTATACTTTGGAATAGCCAATAGCCTGTCAGCCTTCGCTGCATGGAGCACTAGATCCAGGTCATATTTCAGAAGGTTTAGGCCATGTCATTCAAGTTAATGACTAATAATAATAATACTAATAATTTTTCAATTCAAGGCTTGGGATATAGAGTTTATAGTAGCTGCTGCAAGTAAATCTTTCAGGATATAACTACACTTTATTCGAAATGACACCTGTGTGTTAAAATGTGGCCAGATTGTTTACTTGGCATGCCGATAAATTAACTCTGAACTATTAATTAATTCATTCTTTGTGAGGGAGGAACCCACCTCAGACCTCACTGGGTGTACATACCAATACATTCCAACTCATGCCAAAAGCACTGTAGAAACTTGTAGCTGTCTGTGTCTATCAAAACATCACCATATTTACAAAAAGATGTTGAGTTATTTCATTCCTTTCAATAAATGATCTGGTCGATTGGAATAGCTACCCCATGAGCTTTGAAAATACAACATGCCATTTCCCCTTGTTGCAAAAGATCAATGTAGCCCGTGGCGCACAAGGAAGGGCTTTCTGTGCAATCTTCTTCACACGAGGGTGGCAAAGAGGTGTGTCCGCGTGGCAAAGAAAAGGAGATCAGAGATGTGCGGTTCATTCCAACAAAACCATCCACTCCACCAAACCTGTCTAAACCCACAGGTAGCCTATTATTAGTGGCATACAACCAAATTATTACGCCCCATTGTTTTAATTTGGAAAGGTAGTCGGTGTGCGAAAAGGGGCCATGGCGAAGTGCTTTCATGCGCGCGTTGTTTTAATCATACACCTAGATTAGATCCTATCCACCGACCCCGAAACGGATTATTTAAACGCCCATATGTGTCAGATGAGCAACACTGGTTCAATGGCCGTCCTCTGACACACTGGGGGAGCTGCATTGCACGCGACTCCACGGACAGTCTCCAGTATTTATCAAATGAAAAATGGGCTTGGCATTTGCGCACAGGCGCCGCATCATTCGGATTCCCTATGTGGTCTTTAAATAATGTAAGACGAACATGGTAATTAGTATACATGCACATGCAAATTAATGCAATATAGGAATATGTTTTGCATTATAGCAGATATAGAATTTCGCATTTTGAGCCAAGGCTGTGCTGGAAACCCTGTAGGCCCTCGGATGCAAGAAAGAAGCGAAAGATCCAGAATAACGGGAGGGAAAAAAAGCAACGCTGAAAGCGGAGTCCTGTAGCCACCAATTCACACTCACTCACACTGCGCTGAAATCAGACGACACAAAGCGGAGAATAATTCGCCGGTCTTAAATTGGAGCAAATATCACTGAAATATCGTTGCATTATTGTCCTCCCCCGATCCCATAATAATGAGATTAGAAATATTCTGACGGATTAGTCTCGTTACAGTGTGCGCGGACAATGTCCATATGGTTAAACCAAGACCAGGACCTGTTCCGGAGATGATGGAGCTATTTCTGCTGGGAATGATGAACAAACATGCAATGCCATGTTCATGGGCAGCCTGGCTGCTTGTGTAGCGTCTACTGTTGGAGCAATGATGGCTGCAACAAAAACACGTTTCAGTGTTTATTGTTGCACAAGATGAAGAGCGCACACAACAAATGCCCGGCCATGACTGATTATTTTAATATCATACACGTGTGAAATAAAGCATTGCAGAAGGATCTGAGGATTTTGTTGCTACATAATGGCAGAAAATATCCTCCTTCATTCATGTGCACAATATTTCTATACATGTAACGCAGAGGCCCAACCTCTCCCACCTCATGCAAAAAATATAAGTGACATGACGAATGCCGATGGAGAATTACGACGCAGCATTTGACCCGCATCTCAGCCGTTCGCCCTCATGCTTTAATGTAATCACACTGACTTTGAATTGTCCTAATATCAGAAAGATCTCGGTTTTCTTACCTGAGTGCAGACAGCGGTGTTGTCTCTTCAGCGGCAGTCGCTCACCGGGCGCACAGCTTCTCCTTGCAGTTCACCAAGCTACCACAACGGGGCGCTGCGGAGCGGAGCAGAGCAGAGCTGTCAGGGTGTCTTGAAATGCAACCTGTCTGCACACTGGATTACTCTACTCAGTCCATCCTGTTTCTCAGTGGTCATGAGGTGTTTTTTCTTTGTTTTGTGACTTGACAGCTGGTAAAGACCTAAAAGCTCAAATGTGACTTCTGCAAGGATAGACTTTCTACTAGGCAATAACAGGCTGTTTTCGATGCACTCTATCACAATGCACACACACACACACACACACACAAGCTTCAAATCTTGCCATAACCCTATGTTCTACTTTCCTACTCTTTCCTTTTATTTTGAACCATATGGGGAAATACATTTGAAATATATTTGGCCAAAATTCATTTTGGATAGCCTATACAGTATTTGTTATATGTTGCCAGCAGAGCATAAGAAGACAATATAATTCTAGTGTCAAAAAACGTAATTGATTTGTATATCATCTACAAATGTACAAATACAATTATTGGCCATTTTTTGTATATTTTGAAACATATCTCTAAATATACTAGATCAGAATGGGAATGCGTTTTTTTTTTTTTGCAGTATAGGAATATTCCGTTAACAAAATGTACAAAAAGAGCCCTTTAAAAATACAATGATTGTGTGTGAGAGACGGGCAAATGAAGAGAAATCATTGTGAGAGACCAGTGTAGTCACACAAAGGTCGAGGCATGGCACATAAAACAGTGGAGGGCGCGGGTAATAAACAGTGCACCCTTGTGTCACTTCTCTTTCACTGGCCTCTCTGTGGCCCCTCACTGTCACACACTCGGTGCCAACTTTTACACTGAGTCGAGAAACCATTCAGCTCCGGAAAACAGCAGGGGAATTATTGACGGTCAGATCTCTATGGGAATGTTGAAGTGATGACGTCTTGGCAGCACAAGACTCTTTTCGCCTTCTTTCTTTCTCTCTCTCTCTCTCTCTATTTTGCTCTCTATCTCTTCCCCTCTCTTCCCTCTTGGAAATGTGCCCAGGACAACAGCTGCCACTAGTTGTCTGGCTGAAGATGATTTGGATTTATCCTGCGGTGGGAGTTCACTGTGGGCCAGGTGTCTACCGTGGGATCCTACTCAAGCTAAGAACATCAAGCCACCCTTCTAATCCTCATTTGCTCAGCAGTCTGACGCTGCCTTGAGGAACCACAGTGACTGGAGGACGCTTTTTTCTTGGTCATGCAGCACATTACAGGAGTGGAGCTTGAAGGGGGCTTAGATGAAACTTTCAAGTTGCACTAGGCAAGATTTTTATTTAAAAATGCATCCGTCTTATCAGCCTAAATCACAAAGTAGGGCTGCAATAGAGAATAGCGTCCGGTCCCCCCTCACAGATTCATCGTTTTTGCCCAAATGAAATTCTGGTGTTGGGTATTGGACACTTCTCCACTCACAGGAAGGTGACAAATCAAAACTTAAGAGTGAAATGCCAACTGTCTCCTGAACTGCAGCGAGCGAGCGCTCTGTTGAAGGAAAAGTGGAATCACCAACGTTAGATCTTTTGCCTCTGTCATCCCTTTGTTCTGGTTTGGTATAAAACGATCACAGAGGGTGCTGAGGCTGAGGGTGCTGTGTGCAGCTACATGATTTCTCAGTACTGAGGTTCAAATCTTTCAAACGCTGCCATTTGTAGCTGCTAACATGCAAAGTTGCCTGGTGCATCTTTAATGGTCAATGTGGGGAAATTGAGTAATGCTACCAAAAGTGACATAAATTGTTTAAAAGTACACATTTTCCTAAAACTTCCATAGCTTTTCTAAGTCCTTTTCCATAATTCTAGATGTTTAAATTAAGTACAGGCAAATGACTGTTCATACAATTTTCTTTCAACCTTCTCAGACAATTTGACGACATCATAGGATTGCATTTTCCTTGATTGGAAGAACTTATGCTTAAAAGTTATAAAACAACAGAGAAAAGCTTGATGTTTATGGAAAAATGTCTTGTAATTCAGAATAACATCCTTAAAGTAAAATTTGTTGGAGGTCCTCTGTAGTATTTCTGTTTAGAAGCTTATTATTGTAGTATAATGATGCTGCATGGCAAACGTTTGATGGGTCATTTCATCCTTGACCACAACAGCCATGTTTGGTCACTGACACCAGCGGTGGCTGTTGTGTATCTACTGGCCATTGTCCTTGCTGCTGGAGCGGTGCCGGAGTGAAGTATTGTTGCACACCAATAGGTGGCTTGAGAGTTTGGGTTTGGAATGTGACAGTTGATTCATATCACTGTCAACTGAAGAAAGTATATTTATGACGATGAGTTTAAGCATCTCTTTTTGGAAAATACTTGTTAAGTATGTGAAGACTGACTGACCATCTGTTCCACACTGTGAAAAAAAAAGTTGTGTAACACTGCTTTATCCAAATCAATTGAACAAGTTGTTAATTCCTGGCTTACTGTTAAATTACTCTCTCTCTCTCTCTATCGCTCCCCCTCTCCATCAGGGATATGTTTTCATGACATAATCCAGTTGGTAAAAGATTTGAGGCTGGTCTCAAATATCAGTTATCTTCAGATCCAACTTTAAGTTGACATGAGCATTTTTCAACTACATGAAAAGTACACTGTTAAAAGATATATAAAATCATACAACTTTCAAACACATCTTATTCAAATGTAACATAATGATGCTGCATGATTTGTCAACCAAACATGAGGTAGTTTACAAATGATGGAGAATGTAAATGATAAATTGGCTGAATTGATGGTAGAGGAACCAAACTAGGCCCAAACACTAGAGGGAGATATTGAGTATCATCAATCTCCTCACCTTCATAGTTGAAGGTGAGGAGATCCATAAGCGACAGATCCACGTCTTCCTCAGACAGCCCCAGTCCTGCATGAAATCATTCTTTTGTTAATAAATAAACACTGGCCATACTGGTACTAGGGTATCAATGCAGGAGCTGCACAACATATCATTAAAAAAATCTAAAAGTCACAATTTTTCTGTTGCTGAGACTGCATTTGTCGGACAAAAGCTGTCAGATAGCTTCCAAAAAGATAATCTGGTGCTTTGCAGAGCCCCTGGTCAACAAAATCAAGGTGCATATTGGAAATACTATGTCCATTATATTGAGGGAAAATACTAAGTATTGGCATCTAATCCTCCCAGGCCCAATTTCTGGATTTGTTCTAAGTGCTGATAAGGAAATTGTGTACAAAAAAGCCATGTCCACAATATCAATATCATCCATCGCGCAAGCATTTTTTCATTTCATTTTATTAAATGACTGCTGTCAGCTGTCCACAGGCCTTTATTCTGTTTGCTGATAGCAGAGTCACTGTTGTTGTCTCATTTAATTGATACACATACAACACCCAGTGGAAAGTACAGGACAGAGCTCTGCTTCTGTCTTCATATTGAATAAATTAAAGATAATGTCTGAGATTCATTTTTGGTAAAAGACAACTAAAAAACCCACAGACTAAATGCATGCAAGTGCTATATTTACACTTAATATAAATATATGCTACAGTGGACTTGCTACAGCAAAGATTATGCTGTAAAGCTAGCAATGACACAGAGTGAGTAATGCTTAATTAAGACCTTTACAAGCTTTAACAGGAGCCATTTTTAGCCCTAGACAAGGCATCTGTTGTCATTGGCTGCTGAACCGGCAACACAGACAACACTGACATCAGTTATATTCTATTCTATCACACTGTGGAATGCTCCTTTTCACACAGCTGTAAGTCCTCTGCCCTCTAGAAGAAAAGTAGAGTCTGGAGATTGCACTTCCCAGTTTGATGACCTTTGAATTTGACCTTTGCTGTCAACACATCAACTTGTTGGTATGAAACTGAAAAATGAGCCACTACTTATAGTGGCACGTTTAAAAAGTAATAGGTGCAGTGTGGATGTCATGTTGATTTTTGCCGTTCATGTGAAATTGAAATTTAGAATGTACAACTGATATACTTGGGTTTGATACTTTAAGCTGTTATATTAGTCAGCTACACAGACAAAACAGGCAGCGAGCT
The DNA here is from genome assembly GCF_048128805.1 of Centroberyx gerrardi. Classification (NCBI taxonomy): domain Eukaryota; kingdom Metazoa; phylum Chordata; class Actinopteri; order Beryciformes; family Berycidae; genus Centroberyx; species Centroberyx gerrardi. The sequence continues at coordinate 12,959,306 of NC_136016.1, read as the reverse complement.
TGAAACTAGCATAGTTTTCATGTTTAGTTTCTTTACACACTTTGCTGCAAATTCAACTGTTAAAATATACTCCTATGTTGGCAATCAAATAAAGAAATATTGTGGGGTTGGAGAACATATCCCCCTATTTGTTCTGCTTGTGCTTTGTTGGCACCATTTCTCTCGACAGATGTGGACTATGTCCTCAGGGATTGGAGGCTGTTGTACCACACCTTGGTTCTATTTTGGTCTTGTTACTGCTATATGTCTGTACGTATCATATATATACACTGTAAATCTGAAACATTTCACCACCTCTGCTCATGGTAACGAGAGGTATAGTAGAACAATAATGAAAATGTAAAGCTTCATCATACACAGACACACACTTTATGAAGCATGAAACCATATGTGGTCCACCTTCTGCCCCCCCAACATGCCACTGCACCCTGGGGACAGATATAGTAGTGTGCTGCACCATACATCCATGCATGATCAATGAAGGTAGAGACTCCTATGACCAAGTTTGGACAGCCAACTACGGGGAAGGATACTGCAGGGCCGGAGTGGAAGACATGCCATAGTGGTGGCAGTTTTAGGACTTTCCTCAATACGTTTAAATGAAAGAAAATGTTTTCCTCTATGTTACGACAAAGCTCAACAATTCAAAGCTCATGTATCTATGCAATACCTATTACTAGCCTCCACTTGTGCTCTTCGAACGGTATGAATCAGGACTAGTAGGTATGCCTTCTGTTTACCTTCCCTTTATTTGATTTCCACCTTCTTAGCATTTTGTTGAATATTGCATGATTATTCCAACACTGGGAAGACTTGCCCTTTTTCAATTATAGATAGACTACAAACCATGTCCTGTAGCTCAGATTACAAAGATAAAAAAATAAAAATAAAAAATAAAAAATACACTGCACTTAGTGCACATCTTTAACATGACACTTGGAAACCACATAGTTCCATTATGGTTACCATGTCTTTTGTTCTAAAACAGTCCACAATTACGCCTACAGTATATGCCATAAATTATGCATTGCATAAAAGTTGTTTTCTGTTTGCGTTTGTGTCATTTCAAGTTGGTTTGAATACTTCCCAGGTGATGTCATGCTTTTATGACAGAGATGTAAGTTCAGTCATGCCATGCATGATTTGAGGTCTGCAAAAAGCCCCACATCAGTTCACCTGCACGGAGAAAGCAGGTGAACAAATTCTGAAGAGGAAACATTTGAAAGCCATATCTTGAACCATAGAGTATTTTTTAAAGTGCAGGAATATGGTCAGCCATTTAAGAAAAATGGCCATACAACAGAAATGCGGCTATCCCATTTGGGATGTTGCCATGGATTTGTATCCTTTTGTTTGACAGATGGTGAAGACAACCACCTCAGAGACTGAGTGGAAAGTTGTTTAGTGTTTTATCACTGGAAACCATGGACATCAGGTTGGCTGCTGTCATTTACATGCTAATAAATGCAAGATACATGGTAAGTCACTTAACTTTTCAGAGGAATTCTTGTAACCAGTGTGCCATAAATAATGTTAACTGTGCATAACAAATATTAAGGTTGAGCTAGTGATTTTTGTTTAAAATTTGATCTCTACATGGTCAGCTTTCTTGCAGAAATATGCATCATTGTAATGGTTAATGGTTCATCAACCAGCATGATGCGCTGTAACTATCCCTTGTGCAATATGTAAACTAAGGTGTGCCTCCACGGAAATAATGGGCAGATTGAATAAATAACAAATTAATCTGTGGTTTTGTGACTGTGTTTCTCTGTCAGGTTAATTCAACTCATCCAGAATGTTCCATTGTTCACCATCTCCTGGAGAAAGAAAACAAATGTAAACTCAAGATGCAGACCACTAGTAAAGCATCACTGCGATCAACCGATAATAAAACTGCAGGTACATGTTCCTCTGGACTACAGAAAATGTCATAAATTAGCTGAAAGAAAAGAGGATGACTGACATATGTTCAAAACCGCAAAATGAATACAATCCTTTCTGTGTCAGTCCCAGCAGACATATGTAGACGTTTACTAATTTATTTGAGTGTTAGGTTGTGCGATGGAGTGGGATGGAGTGAGTTGTTGGCCGGCCGCCTCCCAAGGGGAAAGCATCTCCGTCCACTGTCCTCTCCCCCTGCTGAAGCCTGACACTCCTCCAGGTAAACATTACATCATCCATGGCTCCTCAAAACAACCAGGATGCTTAAAAAGTGTACTGATACAGAGATGGGTGGAGGTGCAATGAAGGAAATAAGTCAGTGGTATTTTCATTTAACTAAAGAGCGGTAAGCTTATAGACTGTATAATATAGATAGCAGTGGTGATGGTGTTCAATAGTATACTGTTGTCTTTTGATATTTACTCGCCATTCATTGTCAAATTTGCTGTTTAAGAACGATCCAGACCAGCTTAATTACTGAGGGAGTACCTGAAAATGAAATTAGACCTAAAGACTGTATTGCACTCGATGAATTGTACAAGTCTGAATACTGGCAGGGTCCCACTATGTCTTCAAATGTTTTATTTACAGTTCTCATCACAAGGAATTGTACAGTCCAAGGATGGAGTCAGCCAAGCATGCCATATTACATAGCCTGTTATTATGAGGGTTATGTGGAAGAAGAGGATACAGGGAAAGAGGTAGATACAAAATGGAGGGATTACTGTATACTTAAAATTTTAATTTCATCACTAAATACTGTGTGCTTCATTCTGTCAAATTTACTGGCTGCTTTTTTGAGTTCACTAATGCATGCAATCTCTGTGCCCAGCTGATCCCTTTTCACCAAAGGGGTTTCAACAAAATCAAAAGCACATCCTGTTCACACTTTTGCCAACAGGGGACCCATGACTTAGGTTCTGCCTGCTAAATATTTCATCTTTTGTTCCAGCAAAATTACTTTGATACTCTGAAGCTGATCTACAGTGTTGGATATGGAGTTTCTCTGGCTGCTCTCTTCATTGCCATTCTGGTTTTCTGCTTCTTCAGGTTGGCTTTGACATCTGAAAACTATTCCTTACATGGATAAGTAGAATCAGAAAATGATGATCAGGGTGTTTACTAGACTTTTAACATAAAATGATAGTGATCCACTTTAAATGAAATGGTTGAATTTAGTACAAGGCTAGAGGAAATGAAGTCAGAAAGATATTCTGTACCACCTCCTGATATTCTATCCATGTTTGTGTATGAAATTCACAGTCTTTGTATTTCTCATCCTTTTATACATTATATCACAGGACATTGCTGTGTACGCGCACCTACATCCACCTCAACCTGTTCTCAACCTTCATGCTCCGAAGCCTGGCTGTATTTATCAAAGATGCAGTGTTGTTTGCAGACAAGAGCATGGACCACTGTACAGTTTCCACAGTAAGGTTGGGGCCTATACGTGATTCTTGGGCCTGATACCGATATAATAGTGAATAATATAAACTATAAATCGTTGTGTGTAAATATCATGATTTTGTGCTAACCTTAATGTATATTTTTGATATATTACTGATACTGATATATTGGTGAAAGGTCAATACATCAATCAAGCCTTAAAACAAACCTAAAATGATCACAATTGGAAATGCTGTAAGCCTGTATTTACAATTTAGAGTTTAACTGTACTGTGACCTTCAATGCAAGAAACTCCATCTGTGTCCTTTGTTTCCCATCAGCTGAAGTGTAAAGCAGCAGTGACGTTCTTCCAGTATTGTGTTTTGGCTAATTTCTTCTGGCTGCTGGTGGAGGGCCTCTACCTGCAGACCCTGCTGCTCTTCACCTTCAGTCAGAAGAGGAAGCTCTTTTGGGTCTACACCATCACAGGTTGGGGTAAGCTGTGTATGTACATGTTCTTGTGTCTGTCTGTGCATCTGTGTTTGCCTTTACTTTAGCGTGTCTGATGGTTTTTTTTAGGTACTCCGTCAGTAACCATTGTAATCTGGGCCCTGCTAAAAAGCCAGTTTGATAATGAGGGGTAAGTAAAAGTCAACAGACAAATGTTCTATATACAATTGGACACACCGTATATACTACTATATTTAGACAATCTATTTCATTTGATGTTACTGCATGATATTGTTTCTGTATACGCAGATGCTGGGATAACCTGGATAGTGGTTTGTGGTGGATAATCAAGACTCCCATCCTACTCTCTATCTTTGTAAGACTTGTAGCCTACACTCCTTCATTCATTTCTTTATCTTTAGACTTGCTGAACTATATAAGGAGGAATGCGAAGCACAAACTAGAAAGAGAGAAAATAAGGTATTTCCCATCAGTCTAAATCACAAAGTGGGGCTACAACAGAAAAGATAATTCAACCCCGTGGATTGAGCCTAGTAAGGCTTTAAGTACAGTTTGGGGATTATTTTCATTTTTCATATTTCATAGCAAATATCCTTCCTATTACCTCTCTACATTCGTCTAGCATGCACAGTGACTAGTTACTTTGAAGGAAAAGGTTTCATGCAGAAAACATGCAAACAGAATTTGAAGCCTTCTCCCACCACAGGATACAGTTCTTTGGTATTATTGTTATGTGGTCTACAGATAAACCTTCTGATCTTCATGAACATCATCAGGATTGTTGTTCAGAAGACAAAGGCTACACATTTGAACCAAAGTGAAAGACCACCATACAAGTAAGACTGGATGTTTTAAGTGTGAATGCCAATCTGCTCATTGCCCCATTTTAGTTTATTCATTATTCTCACAAATTAAATTATTCGCTCTGATCCATTGAAAAAAAAGAAAAACACAACTGAATATTTTTTCTCCTATTCAATCTCTCGCTCTCCCTTTCAGTCTATAACACTCCTTTCCTGTTGTCTGCTGCCCTCTGCAGGAGGCTAGTTCGGTCCACTCTGCTGCTCATCCCTCTATTTGGCATACACTATGTGGTCTTTGCCCTGTTCCCGGAGCATGTTGGCATAGGGCCCCGACTCTACCTGGAATTGGTCTTAGGCTCCTTCCAGGTACCGGATCCTTCAACCTACCAATGACTCAATAGATACTGTAACTAGATGAGTTACTAATATATGATCCAAAGTCTTCACGATTCACTGTTTATTACAGGAGTTACTGTATGCTGAAACACGGTTTTTGATAAAGACTGTATTATTGACAATCTAATTACATTACTTACATAACTTGCATTTTTCATTTTGTTACAGGGGTTTATTGTTGCCTTGTTGTACTGCTTTTTAAATGGAGAGGTACGCTAAGGTAGCACAATACAGTACTATTTCATCAATGCCAAGTTTGTCAAAATGAACCAGCATTAAGAAATGTTTATTTTCTTTCAGGTCCAAAATGAAATTCAGAAGATGATGAGAGGATGCTGGCCTGAGACTAAAACCAATGTCATCAATCTGCCAACCCAAGAATATGTCCCCTAACCTCAAGATGAAGATGATGAAGTGGATTATTTTTTTTTTCACACTTGTAGCTTTGCACTTGTTCATTCTCTTTAAATGAGTTTACTCTCTTTCCTGACCATTACTTTTAATGTAGTTTCAATGTAACGTAGGGAATGTAAGTTATAACAGGTCAGGTACACAAGTTTACTTTAAAGGGGTTTACTCATTAAGTTTTTAGTTATTCCTTGACAACTATGGCTCAGTAAATTTAATTATTCTCTCACTATGTACCATTTATTACAGTAATGCTTTCTCTAGCAACACTTGGCAGGTAGCCTACAGGCCTTAACGCCCACCCCTTACAGCCATTAAGGAAGGGTACTGAGGCCTTTAGGCTTCAATGCAATCCTGTGAAGTGTGTAGTAATCCTGTGTAGTGCACCTGTCTTTATGTACCAGAGGATGGCACTAGTTAACCATAGAAAAAAAGAGATCAATAGTTAAGTTAGCAATGTATAAAACAAGCCAGATTTGTTGTGTACAGCACATGAAGCTACTCTCTAACTAATTCTTCTATTCTTCATTGAAAAGTAAAGTGTATATACGTGACTAGATTATTTATTCATCAGTTAAAATGCCATAGACTATTTGTGCAAAGTATAGGCCTCATGTCTAGAAGCAGTCCCACAAGGTAGTGCCACTGTGCTCATCAGTCCAACCCTTCCAATACACGCCTGTTCATTTTGTGTCAGTACTGCAACATTGTCATCATGGAGCAAGAGAGTCTAGGATTAGATTTCTGTTCAGCTGTTTTATCTAAATCAACACAGGAGGAAGACAGCAAATGGAAAGAGGACAGATGAGGTTGAGAGGAGGTGGCGTCTGTTAGTTGGAAAGTCATCCTTTATAAATAAGATATTTTTTTAGATATTTCTTTGATATTATGCCATGTTTCATACTGTAAATTATAGTCTCACTGACAACATTATTATTATTAGTCTGACCAACAGTCTTTTAAGAATCTCATAAAATTGCTGTGTAAACAAAGTTGTAAACAAAGTTGGCATGAATCTAAGAATCAGTTTTACGTTTCTGATGAGTTGTGAATGGATTAACAGCACCTTCTGTAATTTTATGTGCAATCCTTAACTGGACAGTTTGCACGCATGGAGAGACAAATATGGGAAAATTGCAGCAGGCTCTGTTTCCAAGAAACTGATGACACCCAGTTAAACGTTTGTAATCACAGATATCATTTTCCTTGTATAATCATGCTACACACCTTTCAGCCAAATATAGCCTTCACATCGACTGGGTTCCGCACCCAATCAAACTGTATGAAGCGCACTGACGCAATCCCCTCCCCTTTCACTGAGCATATAGTGGTTGTTTTATCAAGTCCAATCAAAAATGTTGGTCCCTTTTTCTGCCTATCGGCCCATGCGCAGCAGGAGTTGATTTAAACTGACCCAAGTCTACAGAGGTGTACTTGTAGTTGTGAATGTGTAAAAAAGATTTGCAAAAATAAAGCCAAATCCATAACCTGATTTTCATAAATGTTTATGTTGTTGTATATATCACCATTTTTGAATGAGTTAGGGATTGTAGTTGTACACAAAGAAAAAATACACACAACTCAAATCTACACGTGACATGCTGTCTACAAATTCTACATGTACTGAAACATACATGGAATTTTGACAGAACTTTCACACTTCCATGTGACGAGCCAATGGGGTCACTGGATTTTACGTAATTTTTGTCTATCCAAGCGATGTGGTCTGAGTAGAGTGCATGGTTGCAAGTTCTACCAATTAAAAGCTGAATTTGGCTTGTGTTTTTATAAGCCTTGAAAATGTACTGTAAAGTGACAACCAATGCTTTTTTGTTGTTGCTGAGCAGGTCCATATTCATTTTCAAATACAAAATTAATTTTCCTTAACAATTAGCTGGATGAATTGTAGTAGCACAGTTTCTTTGAAAAGATTAAATACTGTAGATGATATACAATAAATTTCATTGCAATAAAATACCTTGCATGCAGTGAGAGAGTAAAGGTCCAAGATCAGCCTTATGTTTATGCTCTTCTTGGGTACCAGGAAATAAGGAGAGTTCAGGCTCTGGTCTCTCTGGTCCTCCAACACAATATTGTCCTACTTCTGGTAGTTTTGCTATCGCCAGAGATATGGCTTCTTCATCTAGAATAGAATACAATAGAATACAAAAGATCTTTATTGTCCAACCTAGGCTGGAAATTTGCCTTCAGGCTCACCTCAGACACAGTAAAAACATCAATTTAAAGTACACACATATACAACAACAGTACCGATGCAGGGCAGACACAAACCAATTCAGTACAGTGCAGTTGCAATAGTTCATCTTGTTGAGGATGCTGACTGCCTTAGGGACAAACGACCTTACAGAGGTTGGACAACGACAACGCGCCAGGCTGAACGTTGGATCTCAAACTCATGGTGGAGGAGGTGACTTGGGTTATTTTCAGACTTGTTGTGTACAGTTGAGTTGTACTCATCCAGTTGCTTTTGCTGTCTGCCTATTATTTTTCCAGCTGTAGCCTATTGAGAATCCTGTTTCATTTACTTATCATTTTAATTTAATACTCCTTTAATACACACTCTCTAAAGGCAATCAGTTAAAAAGTCTTTAATCCAGTGTATGAGCCCCCCATTCAGACCCAAGTCGAGAAGTCGCTGCAGAAGTATATGAATTTGTATTGTATTAAAAGCTGAACTAAAATCACTAAAGAGAATCTGTGCATAGGCCTTGGCTTGTTGTAAGTGCTTGGCAACTAACTATGTATATTGACCATGATGAGAGTTGCACCCCCAGTCCTCCTGTTTGCTTTGTAGGCAAATTTTAAGAGGTCTGCTGTGGATGAGGTCAGATGGTTATTCACAACACAACTTTCTCTTAGGCAACATAGAGGTCAAAGCACCCCGGCGAATGTTAATGTTGATACTGGTATTTTCAACTATTTTTCCACAGGCAAAGGAGTGTGTGGTAGAATTGAAGGGTATAAGGTTTCTATCACTGTACCCAGATGTCTCTCTACGCCCTGTCTTTCTTATTTCAAACAGAAATGATCAGTTTCAAGCTTTAATTTTCTATATTTTCCTTCAAAATGGTTTTTAAACTACACAAAAACCATACTACATACAGTACATAGCTAAGCTGTTATCACATAAATAAACCAATAAAACTTCAGATTGTTGCTACCAGTCAAGCATGACTCGAATTCATCTCTCGCTTGCACGTGAACCACAAATGTCACCGGATGTGCTCGAAAATATTGGGTCACTACCACGCTCTGCAGTAATATTTTGAAACCGCGTTACCATAGATGGGTCGCTCTATTTTGACTGACTGTAGACGGGGCAAGAGCCCCAGATTGCATCTATGTAGCGGTCTCCTCAAGCTACAAAGTTTTGAACAGGTAAAACATGCATTTTTCGCTGCTCTATTATTATTATTGCCTTTTATAACAGCACGTGGTTATAATGAGTTAACATCAACAAAGCTAAAGCACTAATTAGGTAGCATCAATCAAAACTAAACAGAAAAAGACTCAATAACATTATTTCAGAGCTTACAATGAACCTCCACGATGGATTCAACCATTCTCCAAGCACTGTTTTGGTCCTTCAAATAAAAGTTGTTGAGAAGTGGGAAGCTTTGATAGCTGTGAGGAATTCTCGTCCATTTTGCATTTGCCGGCAAAGCTAGCTAACCTATATCGGTATGAAGACAAGGAAGTGCGGAACTTTGATTGGCTGTTGACAGCCAATGACCGCGCCTAGCTAGTTGGCTATTTGGCTAATATATTAACTGAGCTAACTTGTTTTGGTGAATTTGAGCACGTTGCTAACTCACATTTGCCAAAACAGCAGAAGTAACATCACTGATTTAAAAAAAAGTAAAGTAAATTGAATTAGTTATTCATTCCCATTTCCTAAACTCACCTGCCCTCAGAAGGGAGAAGTGGAGTTAGACAGAAAACAGCACTGGAAAGCAAGTTCAAGTCTGGTATGCTGTTGAGAGTAAAACAAGGTTATCAAATTATTTTCACGACAGTTACCTCGGGTGCTTAATGTCGGCCCTATAATATAAAACATATCAATTAAGCAAACTAACCTTTTCACTCTCGCTACTGAAGTATACACAGATGTAGCTAGATACTCTGAATCACCGTTTCCATGACAACAGTAACCGTTATGGTGGCTTCATGACTGATGGAAATATGGTAATTACAAATTCAATTAACTGAAAAGTGGGAAAATAAATAGTAGTTATGAATAGACAACCCAGGGGTATTTTTTATGGGCAGGGGCGAGGCTATACCCACCTAAACTCAGTTTACCCAACTCTTTATTTGCAAAATAGAGTTGTTTTCTGAAACAAATCTGTAGCACACATCATAGTATCAAACTGATGTATGCTATATGAAGATGTGGTATTTTAAGAAACAATGGAAAGTGCATATTAATGCTGTAGATGCAAATGCTTTTGTTTATATTGGTGCTTTATGATGATCAGTGATTGGAGGTCATAGCTTACCCACCTTTTTGTTTATGACTACATCACTGTATAAACATTCGCTGATTCACAACTGACAGGAGCACTACAGAATAAATCTTATTTTGGTAGTAGAAAAACACAAAAAACTTTCTGTGTGTCCAACAAGTCAGTCTCCAATTCAGGAGCAATAATCTATTTCAGACTGCTGATCCAGCAATGCACTGCAAACCATACAGAGAGGATATGCCAAGTGATTGGCCTTCTTTGTGCTCTCTGACATTGAGTCAAGTAATGGTTCCCAAAATGAAGGACAAATGAACAATTGACTGCACTGAGAGAAAGTGAAATCTGAGCATGGCCATCCTCTGCTACATCATCAAGTAGAAAGTTTTTTTCAGATGTGCATCTGCTGGCCAAAACCTTCTCAGATCTGAGTCCCTAGACAAATATCTATTTGAGGTCCTATGAACACTTTGGGAGCTGCTGTCAGTCTCCTGTTTATTCTAAGAAGGTGTATGGAGTTAAAAAATGTAATGTTGTGTCCATAATTTTTTCAAGACATGTAGGCCTATCTTTTGCTTTGAACAAGGGGATTGGGGAGAATGGGTAAGTCCATCAACAAAACATGGGACTGTCAAGGGAATTGAAAGCCACCATGCTGCCCTCTGGTGGTTGTGTTCACCGCTCAGCAACAAGGAACTGACTGCTCCATCTTTGTTATAATCAGAGTACAGACAAATCCATACAAATCAATTCATTTATTAACTGTAAGTAGGCGTGGGCTTCTTTTACAATTATTACTGCAATAATCTATATGATATAGCTAATTATATAGAAATTGTTCTGGTACAGTTCAGGAAGATAATTGTTTATGACAAATTTGTTTGTATAAATCGAAAAACCGAATCTAGAATCCCTCAGGAACTGACAGACCCAGCATTGGTTGTCAGTCACTCTTCCTCCAATTTTCCATTTAATTTTCCTCCGTTACTCTCTGAAAACATTCATCTTGTAATAAGAACAACTGGCAACCTGCTCAAACCACATCACTCCCCAGTGGGATAGTCAGAAATGATGTAAAATCCTGCGTCCCCATTGGCTCATCATGTGGAAGCATCAAATAGGCCTATCTGCCAAAAAAATACTACTTGTAAAATTGGGCTGTCTGTGTATTTTTATGTGCGCAAAAGTTTTTGTGCTATTAGCCTACAAATCTTTTTTGCACATTCACAAATATTATACAATAATAATACAATAATATACAACTACATGTTGCTAAACGTACGGTTTATTTTTGCAAATCTTCCTATTCAAATGTAGGTCCTACAAGTTGCAAAGTTCAACAACAAAAACGTGTGGATACATTATGAAAATGATAAATTATTTAATTAAGTGCATGTACAATAGGCGAGGGCGCAGTAAATTACGATCTTTCAGATGCATTTCCTTCACCTCATCTGAAGAAAGGCAATAGATTTATTTTTATTCTGTACCATCCTACATCTAGCAGCCTCATCTTTTCATGCAACTGCAACTGAACAGAAACACGCACTCGGTGGCAGCAGACTCACTATCCCACGTCGCAATCGGCAATTCAGAGAATACTTGATGACAAGAAAACTGTCATTCCTTACGACACACCTCTGTTCCGTTTAGGTGTTGACTGTAACCCAAATAAAAGAAAAGCCGACAGAAGTGCGTCGAGGAGCGACCAGCTGTGTGAGAACCTGTTTCGCAGTTGAAGTGTCAGAAGGTCCGGACGCGTTGATCCTACCTGGAGCAACTCTCAGGTTTCACTAAGACACCACTGCGTCAGCAACAGCTGTCCTGCAGCCCGCACTGGCTGCCAGAAGGGCAGAATTACGACCTCAGTAAAAAGGCTTGACGGAAGACTTGATATTTTTTTTTTCAGAAGTTTCCTAAATTCTGTGGAAATATTTATTTTGCAAGGTAAACCGCCACCTGCCCTCTTTGGTGTTGCATGGGTTGTGGAGTCTGAAGATGAGTCCTGCATGTATCTCAGAATATGAACATGTCCTGTCTGGTTGAAGGGGTTTAACTTACAAGTTTCGAGTAGCTTTGCTCGATTGTTTACCTTTTAGTGCTATTTTTAAATGTCTTCCGTGGTCGATAGATATCCGGCTTTTATATTTATGTTTCTCCTTCCTGGCTTGAGATGGCTTAATTTTGCATCATCTTAACTTTAAGGTAGTATGGTGAAAATAGAGAATGATTTTGAGTAATGGTTTGGTTTTCCTCCTAGTCTCATTGGACTGTGGTGAAAGTTACTTGGCTGCTCAGCTAAGTTAGTTGAGCAATAGTGAATTATTTGGCTATTGTTTCTGAAAGAGCAGTTGTCAATTAGAAGACAGAATTACATTTTATATTTTCTTATTGTATACCCTAGCAAATCTTTTGTTGTCTTGGCACACAAAATAATTAGTTGACCACAGGCAATGTCGAAGAAATGAAAGGCAAAAACACCTTTTAATATAACCACCTTTATTCTAATAATAAACATGGACATGTAATTGAGCTTAGCTCAAATTTTGGATTGGTAGATTTATGGCTTCTCGACAGTGTTTTCAAACGTGTGTATGTGCCAGTTTAGTCACATTTGTATACGTGCATGTGTGCATGCAGCGGTATGGGGCATATACTGTATGTGGTGTCCCAGTAGGTTGCCACACTGTTCCCACCATAGGGGATATTGCACATGAGCATCACAACAAGCCCACGTCTTCACCTGCCAGGTGAATGTCTCATCCAACGCACATGTAAGGTGCGAAGGTCCTTTGGCCAGTGCGGGCGATTTCAACCTTCTCAATCCCCACCATGCCTCCTCCCATGAGGGAAAAGTTTTATTTTTAGCCCGTGTCTTCATGGCAGATGGGCAAGATACTGTGATGCTGTGGATGCTCATACCCCACCATTTCTCTGCCGCTAATCCATGTTGCCCAAATCAGACGTGTGGGACTATGGAGACAGCCAGGCCCCAGGCGAAGCGGATCCCTGGACACCCTGGAAGACGTGGAGATTGGTGGTAGCCTCCTGTTCATATTAGATCCTGTCAGCAGTGCACCAAGTGTTATGTAACAGGATGGGTCCCTACAATGGAGCCCTAACAACAGGGCCCATGCAGATTTCAAGATGGATGGGGATCATCAGGTGGTGTTTTAACTTTCCTTTGTGCAAGTGGGTTTTGTTTGCACATTGTATTATTTTAGTCTTAAATGTTTTTCTGCTTATTATTATTTGGGTTGAATCTTCTCTAAACTGCATTCTCCACTAAAAATCATACTTTTATCAACAAACATACAATAGATGGCAGAAAATACACAATTTCTCGTAGGTTTCAACACTATATGATAGGTGCTACATGCATTTCTGTTTAAAGATGTAGCAGTGGTCTTCCTCTGCCTGAGTGTGTGTGTGTGTGTGTGTGTCTCGCATCACATGTTCTTGGACGCAGAAGGTGTTGGTTTTGAGTTTCTTTCACCAAGTGAACCCATGTGACTGCTTGGCTAGGCCTCCATATTTTCCAGAGTAGTCAAAGGGTGAAATAAGGTTAAAGATAAGGAAACCATTTTTCCTCTCGAAATTTACTGTCTCAGTTGCTGAGCTTTCCAGTTCATCATAGTTCTCTTCCATCCATGGTTTTGATTGATCCCATGAGAAAATTGTATGCCACATGATACATGAATAATATTTTGTACATGAGTGTTGAACTGTCTCTGATAACCTAGTCTGTTTCCTTTTAAACTGTATAGCAATCATAACAGGCCATCATATCGTCATGTTTGGTTGGTTCAGGTTTTACGAGCAGGTCTCTGGCCTTTGGCTTGACTTGTTGTAATACATAAGCAGCCACTTTCCAGACACCAGTGCCTTTCAAAGGACTTGATTGGTGTAATGAATATGATAATAGCTCCCCCTGGTCTCTCACAAGCTGGATGGAATATTCCCCGTATCACTTGGCCCTATCTAGTCTTCTCAGACTTCTGTGCTGTCAGTGCAAAGGGCCAAATGGGTCAATTTGAGATACAAGAAATCTATTTGGATTGTTGTATTAGATTTGTGTTGACATGTTTATACCAAAGCAGCTTAATTTCTAGCTTATTTATTTGATATGGCTAGTCATATACAAATTTAGATCCTAGACCATGTTATTTTAGTACCCTAACGATAAAAGCTCAGGTTCTGTTGGTAACATTTTATTAATATGCTCTCATTATCCACTGATGTTGCTGTTCTTCCATTTTTGCTCTGTACAGGGAACGTTTTGATCAAAGGCTTAACCAATAAATGGGTGTTTTTTCGCATAACGGTGTTATGATGAGATGAGATTCTGGTCACCAAGCTGGGAAACATTGGACTGTAGGACTACATGTTCTCTATCAAAAAGGAGAGTAGGCAGCAGTGCAGAGAGAGAACAGCAAAGGATGTACCACTCTCAAACCCATGCATTACATGGACCATATTCAATAATTATAGGCCTACAGCTGTCTTTCTAGCATGATCTAGGCTATTTGAAATAATTAGATTAAGAGAAAATGGTTGTGGTGAAACATTTAAGTCCGTAGTCAGCCAAACACACACATTGATGGCTCTGTACTCCAATTAAAGTCTGGATTTAATATTCAGTAGGCCTATATGTGTTTGATAGCCATCTGCTGTCTGCAGCAGGGAGATTACTCCGGGTCTTCACAGCTCCTCGGCATGCAGCGACAGAGGCATACCATGAATGACAGCAGCTGTCCTCTCAGCATGGACATAATGCATGTGAGAATACCATACTTGCTATTCCTACTGAGCCTACTGTGCACTACACCCATTTCTGCTAAAGATGAGTAGTAGCGAATAGTAAAAAACTCCAGGGGCATGTGATTCTTGACCCCATGAATAAGTTCATCATTTTCAGTCTCAGCATAACTCCTAGTTTGGCATAACGTGCAGCTATGATAGTTTTGAAGTATGTACCGTGCCTCCCACTGTATGTAGCAGCAACATACAATGCCACGGTAGGAAGTAGTAACAGGTGGAGACGTCTGTTAATGTGGCCCCCTATAGGGTTTGAAATACAAGGTTAACTGGTGGGTGACAGGGTGTTGAAGAGAGCAGGGAGAGAGCGAACTAGTGTTGCGATTTGACCCCGTGAGAAAATAGGGGAACAGGGGCACTGCAAATGTCAAAGGACGTGTGGATAAAAGCCCTTGTTTGCTCTGTAGATCTTTCGTTTACAACTTAGCCACATTCCAGGCATGGTAAGTGCTGTAAAGCTGTGGATTGAGATGTGTAAAGTTCAATGTTGGCATTTGACATGCCTGTACTTGCACTAAATTCCAGGCATCTTAGGGAAACCAGAATTAAGCTAACATGGCATTAATATTTTAGGTACATAAACCACCTATGGTATCACAATGCATAAAGCACTCAACACTTATCAGTTAAAATCACAGCTATCCTAGTAAAGAACAGCGAAGAAGAATTGCGACTCATCTCTCAAGATGAACCAGGAAGTAGTCTAGATTTTGAGGCAATATTTTTTTATACTTGTATGTTTGGAGTTCCAAAAGAAGCGCAGCGAGTAATTTTCTGTTCTCACATTTCACTGATGACATTTGGTAATTTGACTACTTAACACCCAAGACACAGAAAACCAATGAAATGAAGTTTGTCACATGTTGACGGGTATATAGCACATCATCTCTTGCTGTATGAACTCATGCTGCCCTTTTGACAAAAGCCCAAAGCTGGTTCAGTTAGTTTCCGGATAGGAATATTGGCATTCACATTCCGCAGCCGGCTAGTGTAACGAAGGGGTGTCTACATTACACCGTCTATATCCTCAACGGGAATGTCACATGTCACATGGCAGCATGGCCTTCACTGACATGCAAGGTGACATATATATTACTGTCCGAGGGAGCTTCAGAAATCTTGAATTCCCTCTCTCTTCCGCAGCTTGCCACCTGTCCATATAGTATTGGTCTCTGGGATTTCTCCCAGAGACCAAAGGAGCATTGTCATGAAACTGTCTTCAGTCAGACGCTGTAGATCATTTAATGACATTTAATATGTACTTCAAGTCGTTTGCTTCTGCTTATATCAGATGAAATTCAGACAGGACTATATTTTCTGGGCATTAGCACTTAATGTTGTAGTTAAATATATTTAATGATGAGTATGAGCCTGATATACAGAATCTATTTTGACTGATATTGAATATCCTTCTTTTCTAACTTTAGGCCCTTACCCTTGGCTCTTCAGTGTGGAGAAATGTACACTTACAGACGTAGCTACAAATGTTAACATGGTGCCAAAACGTATTATTTACTTAATTGACACGGGAGACAAGGCAGTACTGGCTCAAGTCCACACCAGCTATATCATCGCCTTTCAGCAAAGAGCTTTCTTTTTTTTTTTTTACCAGGCTTTCAACAAAGGCACCTGGATTTTTAAAGGATGACTTTTGATGGCCTCACTGTTAATGATGTGACATAATGTGATCAGGAAATGTTTCCCATAAGCCACGGAGAAACAAATCCATTCTCAGGATGTGTATTTTAAGGCTGGCCCACGGTCCAAGGCAGCGGGGCCCATGACTCCCAGAATGGGGGTCTTGAAATGGGATGATGAGGGGGAGGCTAGGTCGTGAGAAGGGGAGGGAGGGAACAGAAGAAGGAGATGGATGGCCCAGGATGCCTCGTTCACAAGTGACCGCAGTGGCACTGTGCGACCCGGCCGATATCGGTAATAAATCCAAAGGGTTGATTTGGGCAGGAAAAAGGAAATACAATCTGGAGTAGTGGTTTGTTTAAGGAGAACAGAGAGTGTCTATTTTGTGTGTGTGTGTGTGTGTGTGTGTGTGTGTGTGTGTGCGTGAGTGTGTGTGTGTGTGCATGAGTGTGTGTGTGTGAGAAAGAGAGTGTGGGAATTGGAAAGGGGGCGTTGCTGATGGGAGCCTGAGTGATGGGGCTTAGGAGGAATGATGGATGTTTGAGTAGTATGAAAGGTGTCATGTAGCAAGGGGTGGGGGGGGTGGATGGGTGTAAGTGGGGGTAAGGGTGTGGAGGCGGAAGCTCAGTGGGTTTGGGGCCCCGTGTAAAATAGAAGGTGGTGGAGCGAGGAGTTAGCCTGGTAAGTTAAGTTGGCACGCCGTCCTGTTTATCGGAGGGATGTGAGGCAGAGAGCGACGGCTCAGCCAGGAAGGAATGAGCAGAGTCATCGGGCTTCTGTAACATGACGCTCCGTCTTGATTGCCTGTAGCAGCTGGGCAGCCACCGTATCTGTGTGAGTGTGTGCGTGTCCTTGTGTGTGTGTGAATGCGTGATTTTCTGTTTAAGTGAGCTTGTGTGAGTGTGTATGCATGTATGCTTCATCAGTGGCTATCGCAGTGCATCAGTCTGTGTATTTCTTGTTGCCATGTTCATAGCCCAGTCTGCCCTCTGTATCTTATGTGTGAACTCAGGGACTCTACCCTCTACAGTCTATAGAGTCTGTTACCGGCTCCTTTATCTGTTTTAGTGTCTATATTGTTATCTATATAATCTCTGGTCCTTCTTGTTTTTTTTAATTAATACAATCTGTATCTCAGTTTCAGAAAACTCATACATTCAACTTTCATTTAATAGATATTACTGAAAGTGGTGATGTCACAAGGTGACAGCCAAAAATGTGATGCTATATGAATTTGAGTTGCTTTTATAAATGATTTGTGCTTTTAGAGGGCATTTGTTATACTACTGAGCATGTGCATAAGTACCCGCAAATCCATTTCCTTCTAAGGAATACGTCAAGTTTTAGCAAGATCATATTGTGTTTTGTCATTAAAATACATTTTGAAGTGTAATGTTCAAATGAACATCTTCATTAAAGCAAAATCATTTGTAATACATTTTTGCATAGCGATATTGTTACTAACTTGCAAATAGTTTTACACAATTCATTTAGTTCAGACACCTTCATACATAGTTCTTTATTGATAAAATAACACCTTCAGGTTAAATGTATATTATTACATAACAGTGAAGAACTAATATTGATACGATAAAAGTGATGTCTTTTGTTTTATATCGCAGTGTCCATTCTATGTTGACAGTATGGTTTCACCGTTCAGCTGCACATTTCAGTAGATTCCATACAAGGATTAGAAAATTGAGCATTGTATTATGATTCTGATAGCAGGAGCCTAACCTTAGCTGCTCCTGAGGAAACCAAATGGTCTCGACTGGTTGCTAAACACGTCAAGGATGTAAGCAAAGCCACTTGGCCAGGATACGGAGCGTCTGCTAAACGAATAAGTAATTTGATGTACACAAGTAATGTCAGGGTTTCTTTGGTACTGTGGGAAAGTATCGTGTCAAAGCCCTAACTGCCCGTCCTGAGCGCGACTCGTCACTTTGTCATTACCTTGACACTTTTACATGGGCCACCTTCCATCCTGCTCGTGGCGTAGTGGGGGGATGGGTGCAGGGTTAGGGATGTAGGGCATAGGATGGATAGGGTGGAGGGTAGGAATGGGGTGGGGCGGGGGGGGAGGCGGGTTGGACGTAGATCAAGGCGACTAGGCCAGTGATCGTTACCAGCACACACGGAGACATAAACCATAAGCACAGAAACACACACACACACACACACACACACACACACAATGCTACCTTTCACACATGCTCCTGCATTACAATCTTTATATCATGAAGACCACAATGGAAATAAATTGTTCTTAATGGTTCATGTTTTTTAAGTTGTCAGATGAATTAAATCAAATCAAATCAAAATGTTACGCCGCATTGCACACAAGCTTTAAAAGAACCAATTACTCAGCTTTTTGCAATACCCGATTAATACACTTTACAAAGTCTTTAATATGGTCTGCATTTGGTCTATTGTTTGAGGTTTGTGTCAAACTTGATGTGGTTTATTTACTGTATGTAAATGATATGTTGTGTAACATGATGTCATCTACTGTCATAAAGAATGTTTTGCTCAATTGTATTTTTGTGTCACATTTCTACAATATTAGCTGAGCTCTCTCTGTTGTGTATATACAGTACGTTTGGTGACCATATCATATCAGAGAAAATTATGGAACTGCTATCGGTAATGTTCTGTGGGTGACAGGGTATGACAGGGTATGACAGGGTGACTACTGTGCTCTCTGTATTCACCACTCCCCCTCTCTCCAGCTCCCTCTAGAGAGACCCCGGTGTGGTGGTATCCCTTCGCGATGCGAAGATGGCCCTGCTCCCTCACCAAGGCACCCATGCGTTCCACCTCTTCACCCCAGAATCGCTGGCGGAGATCGAGAGGCTCGTGGAGGAAAGGAAAAGGGCCGCAGAAGTAGACGGCCATGAGGAGGACGGGCCAACAGCCCCGAACACTGATCTGGAGGCGGGCAAGAGTTTGCCCATGATCTACGGAGACCCTCCGCCAGAGCTGCTCAACACCCCTCTGGAGGATTTGGACCCCTTCTACAAAGCGCAGAAAGTCAGTCCCGGCACACCCAGGCCCAGCTGATAGCAGTGAAAGCCCAGCTGAAACGCACAGCCACAGTGCACACTTTGGTGTTTAATGAGCTTGACTCCCATTCTATATTTACTGCCTTCCTTACATACCCTTGTAATGTGGCAGGATGTATCACTTGACATATATTTCCATTAGTTATTACAGCTGCAAACAATATCCCTCATGCAATGCATACGTCTACATAACTGGTATGCATGATTTACAGTTGAATCTTAGTGTATTATTTCAAGACTGTCATCACTTATTTATTTATTTTGCTGTTATTTTAGAAGTTGGAATATATGTGTGCAGCCATATACAAAATGTCTCTTTGTGTTTTTCAGACATTCATTGTAATCACCAAAGGAAACACAATCTTCAGGTTCAATGCTGAATCGGCTTGCTACATTCTGAGCCCCTTTAGTATTGTTAGGAGAGGAGCCATCAAAATTCTCATACATTCATATCCTTTCTGCTGCTCTTTCCAGTGTTTGCAAGTTATTTAGTGTGTTTAAGTTTGAACCAAATGTGAAGTGCTGTGGGTGGTGAATGATGAATGAAAGATGAAGTTAGGAGACAATTCTGCTTATATACAGTATACAGTATATATGTAATATCCAAGTCAGTTTCCTTAACTCTGAATCAAATTATTTAGCATGTTCATCATGATTACCATTCTGTCGAATTGTGTATTCATGACCATGAGCAACCCACCAGCATGGAGTAAAACTGTTGAGTGAGTATATTACTGTTGTATTTTTGCTGTCAGTTATGTTTGTATTAAATTTACTACAACTTGTACATGATGTTTTGTTCTTTAGAAACTTATGGTGCACACTTTCCTTCCAGGTATGTTTTTACTGGTATTTATACCTTCGAGGCAACAACCAAAGTGTTGTCTAGAGGTTTCTGTGTTGGATCTTTTACATTCCTTCGAGATCCATGGAATTGGTTGGATTTCATGGTGATCAGCATGGCGTAAGTATCTGAGCGCACATTTATCTAACCAAATTATTTTATTCAGTTCAGATATTTCAGTGCAGAATAGGACTATGAACAGGAATATATCGGGTTTCCTCTGGCTAATGACTTTGATTCATTGTGTCTGTCTCTCCTCAGATACATCACTGAGTTTGTTGACCTTGGCAATGTGTCAGCCCTCAGGACATTTCGTGTACTTCGAGCCCTTAAAACAATTACTGTGATTCCTGGTACATTTTTCCTTTATGTATTAAACGCTTGGTTGTTAAGCTGTTTTTTATGTTCTAAAGAAGTGGGAGATGTTTATTGAGTGTGAGTCAGTATATAAGTGAGTATATAGCTTCATATATGGAGTGAGTATATAACTTCGCCATTTCATCATTTGATTCTCATTTTTTCATTGAAATTTGCAGTCCTTATTTAGTGTGTACTATACAGTTTATTAATAATTTGTTATATTTGTGAGCATATGTTTTTGTTTTCAAGCTGTTTGGACGTTCGTTGACATGTCCCTTGTATTTCGTCAGGTTTGAAAACCATTGTGGGTGCCTTGATCCAGTCAGTGAAGAAAATGGTGGATGTGATGATTCTTACTGTCTTTGCCCTTGCTGTTTTTGCCCTTATTGGCCTTCAACTTTTCATGGGAAATCTGCGTCATAAATGTGTGCGATGGCCCATCCAAACAAATGAAACATTTTTCAACTCCACTATATTCAACGACACCCTGTCTTTCAATAATACCATGGATTTCAATAATACGGCATATTCCAACAGTACTTTCGACTTCATGGAATATATTGTTAATACTGGTAGGTTTAGCGCAAGTCATCTCTGCTATTTTAAGCATTTTGTCCTCAGTGGAATGGATTTGATTCTGTTTCTTTTCTGATTTGGTTATAGAGAATCAGTATTTTTTGGAAGGCAGCCCAGATGCTCTTATTTGTGGAAACAGCTCTGATGCTGGGTATGTTACTTTATATCATCCATGCTACCATGCTAATTTTGTCTGGTCAATTTTTAAAGCTTACATTTAAGCGATGCTTTTATGTATGTTATGTTAGTATGTCTGGGCCTTGGCTACTTACACATTTTTAAAGAGATGGAAGGGTGGAGGGTGGGGGATGGTTCAGAGGCAGGGAGGGATTCATAGCAAACTGACTCTTTACCACTATCCCATTGACAGAAAGTGCCCAGAAGGATTCACATGCATGAAGGCTGGGAGGAACCCCAACTTTGGCTACACCAGCTTTGACTCCTTTGGCTGGGCCTTCCTGGCTCTCTTCAGACTAATGACTCAGGACTACTGGGAGAACCTTTTCCAGCTGGTTGGCACTTCTTTCATTTGTAACAAATTCATTAAAGACTTCTGTGGGCATACATTATGAAACCTCACATCATTTTCATTTTAAAATCTAAACTTAGAACCTGAAATGATTTAAAATTGTGTCCTTAGTTCTCGTAGCTTCTTTTTGTTCCATATACAGATTCTACGGGCAGCTGGAAAGACGTACATGCTGTTCTTTGTGGTGATTATCTTTCTGGGCTCCTTCTACCTCATCAACCTCATCCTGGCTGTGGTAGCCATGGCTTATGATGAACAAAATGAGGCAACTCAGAGAGAGGCCAGAGAGAAAGAGGAGGAGTTCCAGCGGCTTCTAGAGCAACTCAAGAATCAAGAGCAGGTAGCTATCACAAGCAACGGTGGGACAGCTAACCACACAGCTAATCATATGTCTCTATTTAGTCTGACATCTGTTTACAGCCTCAACACTTGTGGCCTGTGTGAGCTACCATAATCAAAGCAAGCTAGCTAGTCGCCAACCTCCATGGTAAATTAACTAATTAAGCTTACTGCTAATTAAACTGGATGGTTGCCAGCTGAGGTTGCTGCCACCTGCTTGCCCAGCCAAAAATATGGAAATTATTTTTTTGTCCCCTGCACAAAATTACAATAAAATGGCTATGCTTATGCTTTTAGTTTGATTAAGAAGTAGTTGCAGTTGTGAGCTTGATACCAAGAGTGTTGAAAATGCTAAAAGGTGGAACCTGAAGTGTCCATTGTTGCGAAATGAGAAGTGTCTGTTACCTAGCAGGTCCATCTTGGTGGGAGCCAGGCAACTCTAACCAGTAGGAAGTCGCTCAGTCTTCACACAACGTCTGAGTTGGCGGATGACGAACGGAGCCTTGGAGACACTGAAGTTGTCAAGGATTGTAATGGGAGACTCGTTCCCCGTCTGATCATCAACCGAGTGCCCACCCTGGATGAGGTTAGTCTCTCACCATCCTGCCATAGTTTACTTGGTTAGGTTAAAATTTCAAAGGCAAGAATTTGGCTAGGTGCAAGTGAAAATGCAGGTGGCTTTATTTTACTCATGTATTGTTTTTAGAATGCAGCATAATTGGTCTAGTGGATTTGGGTGTTTCAAAAAGCCTTTGATCCATTTACCTTTACTTTAAAGGTCCAGTGCAATGAGAATTACATTTCTAAATTTCATTATATAATTTAACAAAGGACCTGTTAATGTAAAGTCACCCAAATTATTGTAACTGTCAGCACTGTGGAAATTTGACTCTGGCTTTCAACAGAATCAAACAGATTTAAAATTCAAATGTACTTCCTGGTGTAAGTGATGTCACCTACACCCAGCTTTTATTGAATGCTCTGATTGGTCGTATGCATAATTAAGGTGTCAGGTGTCCCATAGTCTGTCAGACAATTGCCAGCCAGCTACTTGCCAAACCAACCAAAATCTCTGTGTCTCCAGAGATTTTGACAAGTTTGGCAAGTAGCTTTATTGAGCTGACTTTGATTTCTGACTATGAGGTTCTCTGGGGCTATGAAGTTAGTGGTGAGCTCATGGGCTAGTAACTGACAAGTTTAGATGAATTCTGAGTTTATCAACGTATCTTACAGTCCACTACAGAGGGTGAACGCAGGAAGAAGTCATTAGGCTCTGTGCACAGCAAGCTGCATCTGGATGAACCAGGCCTGAAACAGAGAACTGCTAGTGCTTTGACTGTGCTGACCGCAGCAGCCATGGAAGGTACAGTACCACTGGAGAAAGAAACTTGGCATTGTGACTAATCAGGAATCATTTTACATATACTAATCATAAAGCATAGTTAATTGTCATACAGTATCTCTATATAGTTGAAAATCTTTTGCTCTACTAAGACTTACATTTTTGAAGATTTTATAGGCTTGATGGGCTTGATCACACTAAAATATCTATATTATCATACCACATTGTCTATTTCAAGGCACTGTTTTGTGGCTAAGCAACAGAGCATAAGTATGTAGGAGAAGTGTCAAGTCCCTTAGCGGACTGTAGATGGGGCTTAGTTCTGAGTTCATACAGGCAATGCTCTAATGTGAGCTGTAATTGCTTAGATTATCATGCAGTTGTTAACATTGTGCACTCCGTTATCCAAGGCCAATTCAGTAGCATTGTCTAGAGTTTGCCACATAGTTGTGTTAATCACATTGTGTGGGGGAGAGATTCCTGTCAACATTCAGTGACATGCCCTCAAGGCGTTAAGCCTGGGCTATTTCAGCCTAACTATGACTTGGCACAGACAAGACATTAATTTTAATGTCACTCATCATTGCATTCTGTTTCAGAGCCTTAACTGTATCCTGCATACCACCAAGGGATAAACCATACACTTATAAAGAATTGATGGTAGCCTACCTAAAATATCCAGTATGCTCAATAATCTGTCACTTATCAAGAGTTCATAGTGACCTGCAAAAATAATATTGCTTTACTAAATGCTGGTCAATCACCCATATCCCTCCTGGGGGCTTTTGAATCTACACTTACTGTTCCCTTGTTGATAATCCCTCTCGTTTATCCTGTTTTACAGAAATAATGAAACTACACACCTTTTTTTTCTCTCTGTCTGTCTTCGTCTAGAGCTGGAGGAGGCTCAGAGGCCTTGTCCACCTCGCTGGTACAAGTTCGCTGACACCTTCCTGAAGTGGGACTGCTGTGTGCATTGGGTGGTCTTTAAAAAGTGGGTGCACTTTGTGGTGATGGACCCTTTTGTCGACCTGGCCATTACCATCTGCATCGTGCTCAACACCCTCTTCATGGCCATGGAGCACTATCCCATGACCCCACAGTTTGACAACATGCTCTCAGTGGGGAATCTGGTGAATATGTACCACTTGAAATTTAATGTCGTATTGCAGAAAAGATCCAACGTCTCTGACTTTATTTTGTCAGTCCATGTAAAAGAACATTTATCCCCCTTTTAGGTTTTCACTGGGATCTTCACAGCAGAAATGGTCTTTAAGCTTATCGCCATGGACCCGTATTACTACTTCCAAGTCGGCTGGAACATTTTCGACAGCATCATTGTCTCACTCAGTCTGGTGGAGTTAGGGCTGGCTAATGTCCAGGGCCTTTCCGTTCTCAGGTCCTTCCGTTTGGTAAGACACACTGTTTGAATTTCTTAATAACCATTTACCACATTGACATTACTTCCCATGAATATTCACTGTCTTTCTTGTCACTCTGCTTGTTTACATCTGTCCTGTGTTGGAGGTAGCTTCGTGTCTTCAAACTGGCCAAGTCCTGGCCCACGCTCAACATGCTGATCAAGATCATCGGCAACTCGGTTGGAGCTTTAGGAAACCTGACTTTGGTGCTGGCCATCATCGTCTTCATCTTTGCGGTGGTGGGCATGCAACTCTTCGGCAAGAGCTACAAGGACTGCGTGTGCAAGATTGCCACGGACTGTGAGTTGCCACGCTGGCACATGAACGACTTCTTCCACTCTTTCCTCATTGTCTTCCGCATTCTCTGCGGCGAGTGGATCGAGACCATGTGGGACTGCATGGAGGTGGCCGGAGCTGGGATGTGCCTAGTCGTCTTCATGATGGTCATGGTCATCGGAAATCTGGTGGTAAGTGCAACAATGCTCATTCACTACTAATCACTGTCCTAACCCTTAAACCTGAATTCTCAGTCTGACCTGTATATTAGTGAACAGAAAGGACTGAAGTTCTGGTAGGCAATTCAATTTCTTTTGACAGAAATATTTGCTCCTTTAGGATATAATAAGAGTCAAATAAAATTAATTATTCATGTCTTGTGGCTGTATTGAAGCAGAATTAAAGTTAAGACTATGGTGCTCTGAGGTTCATGAATGGCAGTATAAATATATAGTCAGTGCTTATTCAAGATAAATCCTTTAAGTAGATGGTCATTCCATACACTGCCTTTCAACAACACATGCAATACCTAAACTCTGAACAACTGTCACTACTGTCAAGTTGTAAAGCTGGCAAACTGTATTCTAAAATCTCTCTAAATCTAACAGTTATCATATTATAATGCCAGGAGATTTTGTGGTCAGCAAGTCTCAGCAGTCTATTGTTAACCCCGCAGCCGCGGGATGCCAAGGACAGACGGGCAGCTGGGGGATAAAACTGTTTCCACTGGGGGGCATTACAGCATTATAATAAAGTACAGTATGAGCACAGCATATCCATGACAGAATCTCATCACACAAGAGAGATTTTTTGCCAGGTAATCAGAAACAGTAATGTAATTGACACTGCAAAATTACAGTGTGCTAAAAGAAAATGACCTGAGTTATACAGTATATGGACCCAGTTAACGCAGATATTATGAGGATATACTGTATATATAAAAGAATATTAACACCTATCATTCAGATAAATAGATAATAACTGATTGATTGAAATCAGTTGAATCAAGCTGTTCGGTTCACACAGTGTGTGGGTGAGTTGGCATGAAGAAACAGCAAAACTCATATGGTGCAAAGTAAAGAATTCACAATGTCTGGAGCATGCAAGAACTGTCCCTGACATTATATCTTGGCCTCACAGAAGGACATGCAGACGATCACATACAGGCATCATATCAAGCATCATATTTAATGACAAGAGCCCAAAGCATTTCCTGTTGGGTTATTCATAGAAATGAAAAGGAAATGTCTCATCGCCATGAGCTAACAAAAGCATTGCACCGCACTGTGCCAAAACTATCATGGCTTTTTTGTGTCTCATACTCATACCCCCCATCGCCCCCCACCATCGAACCCTACACCCATACTTGAAAGTTAAGCATAAATGCACACTGTCTGCACTGCCCCAAAGACAAATTACATACTTACACAGTTAACGGGAGAGGGTTTCTATTTAAATCAAATGACATGAGCCAGCAAACAGTGGTTTTGACCTTGAGTAAGTGCTAAGATCCAGCTCAAGTAAGCATGCCGCCACAGAGGGAACAAACATAGACAGCTGAGCGAGCAGAGTCAGGGGGCAGGGGACTGGCTGTTGGGGAAAAGCCATGCGATAGCAGATTGAACTCTAATTGATGGAGAGGTAATCGCGTTGCCTCATCAATGCTGCAGCATATTGAGCACAGTGGATTTACTCTCATTTTCATGGTCAACATACTGGTCATATTGTGCTGTTTGCTGTTATCTTTCTTGTTCCAAAACCATTCCTGAAACCCCAAGATCTCATCTCTATTCTTAATTTCGGCATCTGTTACATTACTATACTTTATCGGCTTTATGCCTGCCCCACTCCCCCAATTCCTCTTCTTTAAGTGGAAAACCACTCCATTTTAGAATTGCTATATGTAATTCCTAAGGTATAAAACAGTCCAATCATCATTTACGGACATAAGGAACTCTCTTTCAACACTAGAAACCTGAAAATGAAGACTCAGCCTCTGATGCTATCAGGCATGCTGGAACTGCTCCAAGCAGAATGATATTAAAGGCAACTGGGAAAGCACCCGGGGGAATCTTCTGGGAATCAGGGTACATTATCTGGTGACAACACTATAAAAAAAAGTAAAGCTTCTTCACGTATACACACAAACATTCCATGGATCCACAAAGTCAGTCCTCCATTCGTTGTCTGAAGTTGTTCATGATCATAAATATTGAACGGCTGTCCTAGACTATAGCGATAACATATATAAATTCTTTAATTGATGGATGTTCACCTTTAAGCTGTCCTTCTGCTCTCTTAGATACAACTGACGTTTTTCCCCAAAATTCCTCATCTCTGTTCCCACTCCCCTTCCAGCTCCTCCCTTCCTCGCTGTGGGGCTTGTGTTTTGTCCAGCTCAGCCTTTCCCTCAGCCCCCTTACTGATTCACAGCTCCTACACTGGAATGCAAGAGATCAGCCTGCCCCCGGCCCGTGTAACCATGATCTCCCGCTAAACCTGGGAAATAGGAAGCGAGAAATTGACTAACAGGTTTTAGACACTAAAGATAGCTGCCTCTGCAACAGGCGGCAGACAACATAATATTTATCGATGTGCCATCACAAGGCCAACTTGATACGCGATGTGTATTTGAGCCACAGAGTTTTGTGTTTAGGTCAGTGTTGTAGGCACAGTTTGGCCAAAGCGACCGATCAGTGATTAAAAACATCAGCATGTATCAATACTCAGTAAGTAAAGTGATTCCATGATACATTCTCTGTTTTCACTTGCAATTTGACTATCACATTTCCAGCAGGAATTCTTATAGGACCAAAACACTGCAAAAATGGAGTTGGTATGCACTGACTCTTAATTATAGAAAAATTTATCACATTTAGGAAAATTAAATTCTCAATCACTGACTACACACATAAGCAGATAAATTCTAGCTATTTGCTATAAATAGACCAACATACTAAAGAAAGACCATGCATATCCTGCATGGGAAAGTTTTTCTTTTCCAACTTTTCATGGTCCATCAGGTAACAATCAACTTTTCCGCTCATCTTTTGAAGGTACAAGAGGAACAGGCCTGATAGCATGAGCATCGTTGCTTCATGAGGCATTACTTAATGCAGCGTTTTGAATTTGTTTCTGTTCTGTAACTGTCTTTTGTTTGAAAATCTAACTTTATGCTTCCAATGTCAACTTTAAATTTTCAAGTGCATATTTCTCGATTCCTCCATCCCTCCTTCACATGTCCAGGCCACATCTTTGTCCTCAGGTGCTGAACCTCTTCCTGGCCTTGCTGCTCAGTTCGTTCAGCGGAGACAACCTCTCAGCAGGGGACGACGACGGAGAGATGAACAACCTCCAGATAGCCATTGGCAGGATCACACGGGGCATCGACTGGATCAAAGCCTTCATCGTTGGATTAGTCCTACAGATACTGGGCAGAAAGCCCAAGGAGCCTGAAGAGGGCCAGCCGGATGAAACGGACGATAAAATGGAGGACATTGAAATGAACCACTTGGACACCAGTCAGAGTTTGAAAATGGCAGATGGGATAACTAATTGTTTAGTTGAAGGCCGGCCTTCTGGATTCATAGTGGATGGAGAGCTCAGTCTCAATGTGCCGATTGCCCAGGGAGAGTCAGACTTTGAAAACCTTGGGGAGGATGATGAAGATGACAAGAATGATGATGACGCCTCTGAGATTTCAGATGAGGAAAATAACCAGCGGCACATGGTAGGAAAAATAGATGTAAGGAAGTCTGTCTGTCTATCTATCTATCTATCTATCTATCTATCTATCTATCTGTCTATCTATCTATCTATCGATCTATCTATCTAACTATCTATCTATCTATCTATCTATGATGGTGAGCTTGATAATTTCCCTCTATGGCATAGTACATCCTAAAATTAACAAATCAATCATCAGAAATAGAATTATTGCTGGCAATAAATCATGTTTCCTTATTCCTTTCTGTAGGTGGAGTAAAGACAAAGTGTGCAATATCATTTCAGGGTTTAAGATTGTACAGTCTAACTTTTAAGTGGCTGTGGATGCTTGAATTAACCTGGAATTTCTTGTCTTAAATATTTCTAGCATTTCTCTGCTGTACTTATCAGAATATAATTAATCAGAGTGGTCATATAGAAAGGCATTAAACCAAAATATATGTTTATGTGTCCCCCTGAATCATAATTTGCTTAGACAGTTCAGTTTGTGATTAGATTCATCAGCCATATTGGTGTTTTAGCTCATTTGGTAGGTCAGTGGACTTTCATGCAGGAGTCCATTCTAATACCTGGCTTGGCAAATTAGGCTTTTGTATTGGGATTCACAGAGCTAAATAGGTTGCAACTTATCACAAATTACATGCTTGATCTCTTCTTGGTTGTATAAGAAGAAGTGCCAATTTTTGATTTGCGTGTCCCTATTTGTATTACCTCCTGATATGAACGCTTCCATGATGATGTATCAGCATGGTGAGGACAGCCTAGACCGCCCATCATGTGTTGACAGCTGAACATGGCTGATGAAAACATCACACCAACAGCCAGGAGTTCAAACTCTTAGCAACCAAAGGAAAAATGTCTGAAAGCTGTTGCAGCGGCTTAAGTCTTTGAATTAAATGTCAATGGGGAACTTGCAAGGTGACACCATTGAAAATGTTTGTCACTTCTATGTTTAGTTTCTGTCAGTAGATTTTGATGTTCACTGGGCTGAAATTTGCAGTGGACACACAGCAGAAATGGAGAAACAGGACAGCTTCTTCCTGTTAGCAATATAATATCTCTAACAATGGAGGGTGTGCTCTTGTACCAACACTGATTATGAGCTTTGCTGTCCTTGTAATACTAACAGCTATGAACCATAAGATGGCAACATGCCAGTATCCCTGTAAACGTAACCTGGGTGCTGCTGTTACTGCATCCATAAAGTTGGCCTCCCATTCACTGTCAATGGAGCGGCTCCAGGATTTATCTCTTGATGACACCATCATCTTGAGTCTTGGCTCTCGTGTTTCTAGCTTTGGGAGAAATTCATTCATGTTCACAGATCAGGACTGATCATTGGATTTATATGTGAATTCTAATTTCGGCTAGATTTTCCCCATAAAATTTGAAAGTCTACATTAGGGCTGAAACTATGTATTTGTCTTGTGTAATAGCTGGGATTGTTAAAAAATATCAGTATGGCATTATCCCCTTATTCCCAGTTGCTATTTGTACAGACTGAATGTTCTCCAATCTCGGCCCTGGTCCTTTCTGTGTGGAGTTTGCGTGTTCTCCCCATGTTTGCGTGGGTTTCCTCCCACAGTATAAAAACATGCAAGATAGGTGAATTGTTGTCTCTAAATTGCCCCTAGGTGTGAGTTTTTGTGTGTCAGTGTGTTTGCCCTGTGATGGACTGGCAACCTGTTAAAGGCGTTTCCCTGCATTCAGCCCAATGCATGCTGGGATAGGCTCTTGATCCTCAATAGGAATAAACGGGTATATATTTTGAGGTTAAATATTTAAAATTATAGAAAGTTATTCTCTCAGAAACTTCATTTCAGCTTATAAAGTTCTATTTCCCATCCAGCCACGTCCTGTAAGAGGCTAGTTAATGTAGCCTTATTAATGCAGGAGGAAAAACATGTTTGAGTATTCCTCATTTGTTGCCTTGCTGCTCATGAACACTCATTAAAAACAGTTCCTTTCCTGCTCCTGTGCTTTTTCAGGAAATGTTACAAGCTGCACATCATTTACCAGGATTTGTCAAAGTGAGTAACTCTGTAGATGAACTCAAAATTATCTTGAGTGTCTCTACATTTATGACCAAAAGCAACCCTGCTACCATCAGATCCATGTGAAGATGATTAAACAGATTTCTGCTTGGGAAAAAAAAACATGGAAATAGTAATTATGTTTCATTTTGCTGGTGGCTTAGTAACTCAGCCCCTCTTTTGTCTCTTGGCTAGCTGATGGGTGTGCTGGATGATGATGGGGATTCTTCAGTGTGCAGCACAGTGGATTACCGACCACCTGAGCCTGAACCAGAGGTGGAGGAAGAGGAAGAGCCTGAGCCAGTGGAACCAGAGGCCTGCTTCACTGACGGTATGATAAACACACTGTATTTTGTTCATAGCAGTGCTTGTGTTTGTGCCCTCATAGACAAAAATGCAGAAATTGCTCTGAAATATAGCAAATCATTTGGCTGCAGGTATTAGTACCAGTGCTCACCTTTTAGACATCCAATCTGGCATCTTTTGGACTAATCATGGATATGACACTAGACAAAGAGTTAATTTTGATATCCCTCTCCCTTCAGACTGTGTGAGGCGCTGGCCATGTCTAACTGTTGACATCACACAAGGTAAAGGCAAGAGCTGGTGGAACCTCCGCAGGACCTGCTTCACCATCGTGGAGCATGACTGGTTTGAGACCTTCATCATCTTTATGATCCTCCTCAGTAGTGGAGCTCTGGTGAGTGTTGTCATCAGTGCAACAAATTTAGAAAAAGTTTTATGATACTGTCAAGACTTTAAGTGTCTCATGTATCTACTTTTGGCAGGCCTTTGAAGACATACACATAGAAAGACGCCGAACCGTCAAAATTATTCTCGAGTATGCCGATAAAGTGTTCACCTATGTCTTTATCATTGAGATGCTCCTTAAATGGGTGGCATATGGCTTCAAGACCTACTTCACCAACGCTTGGTGTTGGTTGGACTTTTTCATCGTAGATGTGAGTTTTGAAATCTTGTTTTAATGCTGGCCTGTGTGTGTAAATTCAACAGTGTTTTACTCTTCATTAGTTGAAAATTTTCAGTTTGGCATGGAACAGGTTTTTTCAGATAAACTCAGTGGTAACACTTGAATAGGAAATGTTTCGATTCTGCCACAGGTTTCCCTCATTAGTTTAGGTGCCAACTGGTTGGGCTACTCTGATCTTGGACCAATCAAATCTCTCAGAACACTCAGGGCCCTAAGGCCTCTTCGGGCACTGTCAAGATTTGAAGGGATGAGGGTGAGTTATTGGATATTGATCCTCATTTCATGTTGAAACTTATGCACATAGTATACCTGAGTACTGTATGACAAAGTTTGAATGATCTGCATGCCTAGCATTGATGTACAAGATGCCAAACATATGATGTTTAATGCACTCTTATACTAACTTGACTGGCTTTCCCTTACCATGTTTGTTGACTGCATGCTTACACCATGGGTGCTGTAACAGAGTTGACTGAGGTAAGCCTACCAGTGTGACTTTGATGGCATTGAATGAGCATAGTAATGGCTCATAGCAAGTTTGTTACTTACTCTTGCAAACAAAACTCTTTGGGGAATTAAATCTAACCAAAAATGTCATAAAGTTCCCTGACTTTTGACATATGTTGGCATACATAATCTATTATTATTGTGTGAATATTTTGAGATGAATATGCTACCTGTTGTGAAAGTACCTCATGGATAAACATGCATGATTGTTGTTCATATTGGTGTAATACAGTTGACTGATATTGTTTTAGAGTGTTGTTTTCACTGCAGTAACTGCTTACATTGAAACAACATCCTCTCTGCTGGGCAGGTGGTGGTGAATGCTCTAGTTGGAGCCATTCCCTCCATCTTCAATGTGCTGCTGGTGTGTCTGATCTTCTGGCTCATCTTCAGCATCATGGGGGTCAACCTGTTTGCTGGAAAGTTCTACCGCTGCGTCAACACCACCACAGAGGAGCTTTTCCCCATGACTGAGGTCAACAACTTCAGCGACTGCATGGCCATCAAAGAAGCCACGCAGGAGGCCCGCTGGGTCAACGTCAAGGTCAACTTTGACAATGTTGGACTGGGCTATCTGTCCCTGCTTCAAGTGGTGAGCAAGACTGGTTCAATGATATGCACAAAAAAAAGGTTGTTGTGGTTTGAACACACTGCTGGTACGATAGACTGTGAAACAGATCTATACATTTTCCTTGAAACAATGCTTTCTGTTTGCAGGCAACATTTAAAGGTTGGATGGACATCATGTATGCTGCAGTTGACTCAAGAGAGGTAGTTATTGTTTACAATTTCAATATTTTACTGTATTGAACATTCAGTTTGTTGGTAACTTCCTTTTACAGTCTTCCTAAGTACTAAGCCTTGAATGAAGCATTGTTTGTTCCCAGGATATTACCAGGTTCCTAACTCTTTTTTTTATGTCATTATTTGGAATTTCTTTTGTCTGTCTACATTACCCCCGTTTCATCAAATTGTGTCACTCTATATACTTTGCTTTTGGTGTGTTAGAAAATGACTTAATAGTATTAAGAATAGCCCTTGCAGCAATTATAGTACCTTTTTAAATAAAGGCAATTTATCTCAAAAAAGGTTGTTGCGCTTGAATGCAAGTATTTTCATTTTATTAATTCACAAAGAAAATCAGATTTTTCTCTACTTCTCTACTTTAAAATAATTCAGTAATTATCCAAGAATGGAGTAATTAAATCCCCAAATAACTGTATTTTGAAATGATTTTATAGAACAAGAAAATAAAGGGCAGTAAATAGTCTTCAGTGGCAAAGACAGTAAGTACATTAAGTCAATTTTTTTCTGGCCATATAAAAAAATTCTTGGAGTGCAGCCAAAAAATAAATCCTGCTGCTTAGCTAGGGGGTTCATATACGTTCCCTCCCCTTCGCCTTCTCTTGCCACTCTGCATTCTGACATAATTGGATATGTACATGATCAGACCTTGTAGTGCAGATGGTGATGGTGAAGTGAGTCCCATCTCTGGATCAACGCGTGCCTTTCCTGGCTTGGATTGAATTCCACCATAACCTTCTATACTGATCTCCCCTACTCTGTATCCCACTCATATTTCCGACCTAATAAAAAGAAAATTGTGAAGGGGCGGGCTGCCCACTCACCTCAAAAAAATATTTTAATAAGATGAAATTTCTTGTTCCTTTTAGGTTGAGGATCAACCTTCTTATGAGATCAACCTCTACATGTACATGTACTTTGTCATCTTCATCATCTTTGGCTCATTCTTCACACTCAATCTCTTCATTGGTGTCATTATTGACAATTTCAACCAGCAAAAGAAAAAGATAAGTATCACATTGCTTGAAATAAGGAATTCCAACTGTTGGAATACCAGATTTCTCTATAAAGTACACCTGTGTTTCAGTTTAAAGCATTTTTGAGCAGTTGCCATTTCATATTTTGATCCCCATAATGATCTTTGTATTCTGTTGTGTCTGCACTTTGGAGATAAAGACATCTTTATGACTGAGGAGCAAAAAAAATACTACGACGCCATGAAGAAACTTGGTTCCAAGAAGCCGCAGAAGCCAATTCCACGACCAACAGTATGTTCATTTATAACCACATTTTTATTTCAGTCAGTGATAATATTAGTAATAAGTGTGTTGTGATGCATGCCATATTTTCTTCTAATGAATCTAAACTGTTATATAACTGCATTGTTTGAGGTTTATAAGTATCAACAAGGGAAGCCAAGCCAATGAGACATCAGCTCGGCATGCGTGGCATGACGGTGTCATCGCTAACCTCAGCATTAACCTTTTCTGCACAGCAGTGGTGTGAACAGGCCAAATGACCCCATGGAATTTGTGTTTCTGTCCCCTGCCTTCCCAACCCCCCTGTCTCCCTCTGACCTGAAGAACCCAATCCAAGGCGTGGTGTTTGACTTAATCAGTCAGCAGTTCTTTGACATCTTCATCATGGTCCTGATCTGCCTCAACATGGTGACCATGATGGTGGAGACGGATGACCAAAGTGCAGAGAAGGAGGATTTCCTCTTTAAAGTCAACATCGCCTTCATTATCGTCTTCACCGGAGAGTGTCTGTTAAAGATGTTTGCCCTCCGACATTACTTCTTCACCAATGGATGGAACATTTTTGATTTTGTTGTGGTCATCTTGTCTATATCTGGTGGGTATCTAATACATTAAGATCACAGCTTTGAATTATATTGATTGGAAATTGAATTGCAATTATGTTCAGACTTTATTCAATGCATGGATGTAAACATATCCCCCCCTAACTGCAGTGCATCTCCTTTTATTTCAGGTATAATGCTTTCAGACCTCATTGAGAAATACTTTGTGTCACCCACTCTGTTCAGAGTGATCAGACTGGCCAGAATAGGCAGGATTCTGCGTCTTATTAAAGGAGCCAAGGGCATTCGGACGCTGCTGTTTGCTCTGATGATGTCACTTCCCGCCCTATTCAATATAGGTCTCCTGCTCTTCCTCATCATGTTCATCTTCTCCATATTTGCCATGTCTAACTTTGCCTATGTCAAAAAGCAGGCTGGAATCGATGACATCTTTAATTTTGAGACATTCGGCGGCAGCATTATCTGCTTGTTTGAGATTACAACGTCGGCGGGCTGGGACGGGCTTTTGCTCCCCATCCTGAACAGGGAGTATCCAGACTGTGAGCCAGACTTTGAGAACCCAGGCTCGGATGTAAGGGGTAACTGCGGCAACCCGGGCATGGGCATCATGTTCTTCTGCAGCTACATCATCATCTCGTTCTTAGTGGTGGTCAACATGTACATTGCCATCATCTTGGAGAACTTCAATGTGGCCCAGGAGGAGAGCGGCGACCCGCTGTGCGAAGACGACTTTGAGATGTTCAATGAAACTTGGGAGAAGTTTGACACGGAAGGCACTCAGTTCATCGACTACAGCCGGCTGTCAGATTTTTGTGACGCCCTGCAGGAGCCGCTGAGGGTGGCCAAGCCCAACCGGCTTCGTCTGATTGAAATGGACCTGCCCCTGGTGATTGGGGACAGGATCCACTGCTTGGACATCCTGCTGGCCGTCACCGAGATGGTCTTGGGAGATACGGTGGAGATGGCAGCGATGCGGGAGAGCATCCAGGCTAAGTTCATCATGAGCAACCCCACCTCAGACTCCTTCGCACCCATTACCACGACGCTGCGCCGCAAAGAGGAGGAGATGGCCGCCGTGGTCATTCAGAGGGCGTACCGCAACCACCTGCTAAAACGCTCCATACGCCACGCCTCCTTTATGCGCCGCTCCAAGAGGCTGAAGAGAAAGGATGAAGACGAGGATCCGCCAGAGAAACAGGGGCTGCTCGCGCTAAAGATGGGAGTGCTTTATGGGAGCAACGCGGACCTTGCAGAGGAGATGGAGCAGGCTGCTTTGCAATCCCTACCGAGCCAAGAGCCTGTCACGCCAGAGACACTGTCACGCGCCACGGGGGCCCAGAATGGTCCAGAACCCATCGGGCCGAATCTCATGGTTGTACCTGTAGAGATCACCAGTGAGGTTGTGTTACATTCTGCCCCGCACCGAAAGGTCTTCGTCTTACAGGAAAACTTACGAGAGTCGATTGTATAACAAACAGCACAAGGGAATTAACTAGGTCTTCCTACTGTTTTTTTCACCAATTGAGGAAGTAGTGTTAGCAGTTAAGGGAAAGTGTCGCTAATGTAGTTGACTTTTCCCACATGAGAGATGAAGAGATTGCACATGTCTAATGCTAATGAATGTTTGCATTTTAGATGAATAAACTTAACAAATGATTCCTGTTTTTTCATGTGATATTTAAGCGGCTTTTTGGACTGTGGGTAGTTAAGAACTAAGTGGAGTACATGGTTTGATTCTCTGCTGATAGCCATTGATAGCTAATGTAGTCACCAACTGGATGGGAGTGGTAAATAACCTTAAATCAACATAATTTTGTTTAATGTTAAATGAGAAGAATATTTAAGTCAAATGACACAGGCATAAATTCAGTGTACAACCCAGCAAATTTGGCTGTACAAACCCATTTTTCTGTGCCTGTGATGCTTGTCTCCTTGCATTCAGGTGGGGACAAAAAGTATTTTGATTGACATCTCAGTTGTGAATTAAAGCCATATTTAGTTTCTTCCACAGGAATTGAATGTACACTGGTTGCTTAGAGCTCTGCACCCAATGGCAAAAACCAGCTGCATGTTATAGCAGCATGCTAGTTTTTGTTGCTGTTGTTGGGTTGAGGCAACATCAGGTCACTGTGGACCAGAACCTGTGAAGCGATAGATTATGTCCAGTGAAAAAGCAACATTGAAATGGCAAGACACAGAACAAGGTTTTACTCACCTGACATTTGTGAGAAATCTAAAAAGTAGTTCCATAACATTTATATGTAAACTCAATTCCCAAATGTCTCTCAATAGAGTTGAATATGGCATTTTCAATTTTTTGTATATGGCATTTTCAATGGATTTTAATGCATACCATGGTTGTAGCCTTAATTTACCCTTAGCAATAAACTTTTCTTTTTGGATGGCTATTACTAGAGAACCAAACCATGCACCCCAATTTTTTGCCACAGAATAACCTGAATATCACATGAAAAAACATGAATTATTCTTTAATGGGATTTGATGCTGCGTTCACGTCATGCAGGATTTACCATAAATACCACCTGCTGAATGGGAAAAGCCGTTCATGTCAACCTCCTAGTGGCAATTACAAGTAGGATGTGGGATTTTTTTTGTAGTCTCCAAAATTTTCCACATGGTATTACAAATTGCAGAAGAATGTCAACACAGGTGTGCAACACTGCAGCGAATCCACTGATGTCAGTGGTCCAAGGTAACAAAAATCAAAATTATCAATTATATTCACAGTAATCCAATCAAGTCGACTTACAAAAATCCAGTAGTGTCTGCTGCAGTTTGTTTATGGTTGATTTTAGATTCATAATTAAAAATTATCATAAATGTAGGTGTGCCAACAAGTCAAATATAAACACGTCCAAGTTGTAGCAACAACATATCATCCCATTCTTTCGCTTCTTCCCATATGATGTGAACGCAGCATTATTTTCCAACTCTCTAACAGAGCTATATTTGAAAATTAAATTGGCATACATAAGGTGTTTTTAAAGAAAACCCAGCACTACTTTATCATGAGAGCTACACTGAAACTCACATTTCAGTATTTTACTGTAATTGCTAAATGGTACAATTGGAAGTCACTTTATTTGTTTTCATTTTTGAAAAATAAAACTGAGCAAATTCCTTTTCCTGCTTACTTTAAGTCACTTTTATGTGGAAGCTCATCAGTGTGAGGGATCCACATGCAAATTATTTCAATTAGCCGTATACACTATTAGCCGTATACACTACTACTTTGTAACATATAAATTGATATCTAAAAAGTAAGGCTTATCTGGACTGGATTTATCCCAATCCACCAGTGAAACCCTGATCTCTATCAACCTGACTGACTATTATTAGTTAACAATAATGTGGGCCAGCTCAGGCAGTCAACATCAATCAATGTCCCTTGATACATGGAGTAACATGCTAACAGGCTCATTCAAAAAGACCCAGTTTACATTGCACTATTTATATCCCCTTCAGGTCACGTTAGAGCAGTTGACTGTGTAACTGAGAGACCCTCCTGTCTCCAAGATGATCTCATCACTAATATATGCATGTCTCATAAATGTTCTGTTTGTGCTTTTTGTTCTCTCAGATATTAGATTATCTCAAAGTTACTGATCTTATGCATCTCCCATTTTCAGCAAAGCAAGCATTCACTTGTTTTTCCCTTGGGTGGGTTTCCATTTCACTTTTCAGGCTGTGAGGCTATCTGTGACTGTCGACTTTATATGTGATGTTTACATGAACCTGGTTGTACAACAGATGTTTGTTTTATCTGTTTTCTATGTCTACTAAATTACTCAACTACAGTAATGTTACTTTGGTACGTACATGGGAAATGGACTTTTGTCTTGTGTGTGATCAAGTGCAGTGTTTGTCCATTGATTTAATTCAACATTTTGCTTGCCAACTTAAAGGAAGCTAACTGTAGTTTTGGATAAAATACATGATTTCCTTGCCTCCTGAAATTAAGGGAAAATGCCACTTTCTAACATTTAGATAATCACGCTTATTTAGATATTTACAAAATAAACTACTCCATAGCTGAAATATGACAAATTTGCTTTTTAATTACACAAAATGTATAAAATTACAGTATATTTCAGTTTCAATAGAAAAAGCTACTTTAAGCCCAATGGATCTTTGCATTTCAAGTCTGTCCTCATGTTGAAAAGTTGCTTCACTTACTGTCATGTAAGTCTTAACTGATTTAAAATGTCTTACTCTGAAACTATACAAATGAATGACATAAGCACTTTTACAGTTTTCTAGCTTTGTTGTAAGGAGGTTGTCTCTCTTCAGAAACAGAGCACCTTGTTTATGTGCTTCACTCTGTTTTAACATTTAACCCTGGGGAAAAAAATGAATGTATCAACTGCAAGGGGGTCTCTTTGTCTTATCGTGCTGCCGCAGCATGGAAGTTATTCCTGTCAGAAGTGTGTAATGAGACCGGCAGCGATCCCACTCGAGATCCACTGCGCCGCTGCACCATTCGGCTGTATTCTCCTCTGATGGTACAATCTTATGAATTATCTAGACGATATATACACCTTTGTTTACATTTTTGATGGAGGGAGAGCTTAACTGGTACACCCACAGTCAGTGTTGCCTGTACATAGCCTACTTATGCGCTCATTGGTGGAAGTTTTACTTTTTTTAGACTTTTTCTTCTTCTGTATTGTATATTTATATTATTTTATTATTGTAAAAAAATGGAACTATGTTGTTAGAATAAAACATTACTCATGGGGAAAAGTAAGCGGTGTGTTTCTATGTGTTGTCAGTACTAGCGACTGTATGTGCTGCTTGGTAATGTTTACACTGAGGCCCTCTGCTGGCCCTGTGGACTGGCAACTCTCAATTCTTTCACACCTTTTATTTTTAACTCGGCAGTGAGATGGCTTTCACAGGTAACTAGTAGTCCTGTCAGCAGTGTCAGTTGCTCAAAAGAGCCAGGTTGAATTGTGTTTGTGTTTGCTTTTTAGAGTATTCTTCCATTTCCCATCTTTTCATCTTCAGTACAGAAGCATTGTCTCCCTGAGTAGAGGAACCATGTTTTTTCTCCTATTACACTCTGTATCAGTACACAACTCATTTGCCCTATTTGCCCGGTCGCTTCCTTATTTTTTGTGTTGAACTGTCCCCATGTCAACAGTCAAAATAAGCACTGCCTTTTACGAGAGATAAGGGGGGCCTCTCTGTGATTTATTTGCATATTTTGAGGTTGCACACTAAGCAGTGCCATGCCCGGTGCCAGGACACTTTAGATAGAAGGATGTGCGCTCAGCTGGATTAGTGCTTTGGAAATGAGTTTGGCTGCTTTCAGTCCTGCAGCCAGTGACTTTCAGCATGCTGCTTAACTTCTTCACCAATAGTCCTTGATGTAGGGCTGGGCAATAATATCGATATCGTGATATGAGACTAGATATCATCTGGGATTTTGATTTTCATAATATTGTGAAATAACAAATGTTACTTCTTCCTGGTCTTCATGGCTGAGTTACAGTAAAGTGACACAATTTTCTGAACTTATTAGCCTGCTCTGGCTGAGTAAAATGAACAATGATTGGCTTTACCTGCTCATCATATCCACATTACTTATTACTGATTACACATTCCTGATTACTAATGATCATTATTCATTTTCCATATTTCCTTGTGTGTAAATATCTTATGAAAGCAGGAATATTCATCCCCAAAATATGGTCACATTATCGATATCGAGGTATTCGGTCTAAAATATTGTGATATTTGATTTTGTCAATATTGCCCAGCCCAACCTTGATGTCCATCAAACATTAAGTACAGTTCCCACCTGTGGCTGCTGCGTTTACAGTGCTTGTTTACAGGTGATGCTGAACGGTTCACCACTTTAATTTATCCCTATTTTTGCTGCTTCTGTGGATGGAAAGGTACAATTTACATGATTTTTGG
This sequence comes from Centroberyx gerrardi, assembly GCF_048128805.1. Classification (NCBI taxonomy): domain Eukaryota; kingdom Metazoa; phylum Chordata; class Actinopteri; order Beryciformes; family Berycidae; genus Centroberyx; species Centroberyx gerrardi. The sequence goes on along the minus strand of NC_136016.1, from coordinate 12,918,380 downwards.
ACAGCCACTATCCCCAATCGAAAATGAAAGGTTTGTATATTTTCAGTGGACTCTGAACTGTACCCTATCCTATCTAAGCCTGATCCTCTGAATCATCTTTTATTACCATTACTGTGTGAGAGAGGTATCCCCCCTCAACATTACATGGTTGTTATCTGGGCCCTGGCAGAATCTGACAAATGAAAGTTGGACGGAAGCAGTGGTCTATCACCTGCTCCCATATGTAAATCGACCAGACTCCATACAACAGAAGGTGGAAGCTGAGACAGTGACAGTTTGGTACATATCCCCTTTCAAATTAGGGAAACGTGATCAGCTTGGATGACCTGGTTATGAATAGTTCACTCATGACTGCACTTGCACTAAAAGCACCTTGTTTGTTGATGAAGTTGCATCCAAAACAGTGTCATGGACAGACTAACATCGCACAAGGCACACAGTTTGAGTTAGTGTTAAGTTACAAATACCTGGGTATCTTAATTGATGATCGTCTATCTTTTAAACCTCACATTGATTGTCTTTTTAAAAAGTTGAAATTCAAATTTGGGTTCTTCCTGTTTTACTTTTGATTCTAGGAAACGATTGGTTGTAGCCACAAGTTGTTCCTGTTGTCTGGTCTGAATGTCTGTACTGAGCTTGGTAAAAAGACCTTCATGTATTCTGAACTCATTACAGAATGACCTAAAGCTTTCGAATCTGATCTCTGTGGGAGAATCTAAAATGCTCATGAAGGGCCTGAAGATGGACTCTATTGGAAACTGTCTTTGTTCTGTTTATTTATGAACCTTGTAACAGTTTGATGCATCTTTCACTTTGGACTACTTTTAGGCTGCTATGTATTTACATTGTTTTATGTTGTTTGTAACTTTTATGAATGTTTTTGATGCTGTTTTCTTGGCCAGGTCTCTCTTGGAAACGAGACTCCTAATCTCAATGAGATTACCTGGTAAAATAAAGGTAAAATGAAAATAAATAAAACTCACAAGGACAGGTGCTGTCAAGCTATAAAACGGCACTAAAGACTAAACGTGATAGATATATTATAACAGGCCTAGTCGCTACTTGCTCAATCTGAGTCGTCACTAACATGTGATTGCTTTTTGCTTACCCAACATCAGCTCTTCCATCTAAGTGACCCTTACTTAAGCCTGTTTTATCCCCAACCAGTTTAACAGCAGAGAAAAGGGTCTAATGGTCCTGATTGCTAGGAATTATCACAAATTGACAATGTAATACGTATTAAACTCTTCATTCAGTAGTATGCAATTAAATCCAACTATTTAAGAGACTTTTGATATGATATGGTTTTTCACTTACACATACTTTACACCTTCAGTTCAATCCAAAAAGTAGCCTAATTAAACCACGCCATTTCAACACAATAGCACTCTGGGACACACAACGGGACCTGCCTCCTCCAATGTACCCACTGCCAAGTAACTATATAGACCGGTCAAGGGCTCTGATGCTGCGTTCATCGGATGTTCTGTAAATATGGGCTTCCCAGTGGGAGAAAAACGTTTATGTCAACCTCCCAGTGGTAATTAGGCCTATAAGTAGGATATGTGGGTTGATATTTTCCACTCGGCATCACAAATTGCGGAAATGTGTCAACACAAGCAGCAAATCCACCGATGTTGGCAGTCCAAGGTATTAAAAATCACAATTATCATTCAGATTCACACGAATACAATCAACTACACCCACTAAAAGCGAGAAATATCTGCGGTTGCTCGTTTATGATTGATTTTTAACTTACAGTTTTTCTCAGTCGCTTTGGTACATTTCTCAGATCAGAATTGAAATTCTCAAAACTACTTGTTCAACCTCCACATCATCTAGTCACTTGTGCACATCATAAAAGCAATTTCTCATTCTTTTGAACAAATTGCAAATGCTTTGGCACATTCATGCAAATGATTATGTACAATTGTCTGCTGTTTCCTACATTATCAATTGCTTATGTCATGTTGATCAAAATGTATTATACTGGTTCTCTGTTGAATAGTCTTACCCCCCAAAACATCTAGGCATTAGTTCTTTGCATAAGTCATTACATGCAAAATGGTTGAACCAGTTGTCATAATCTGTCAAGCATATTTTCTATACATTTCTATTAGACTTTTTTTGTAAATGTGTCCTGAATTGATGAATTGCTCTCAGGTGAATCTTGACTTTCACTAATGAAGGGGAATGTGTGAAGCATTAGATCAACCAATGATCAACCAGTTCTCTAAAATAGCTCAGAGGTGCATCTCATGAACCTTCAATTGGCAAGCATATATAGCCAGAGCACAACACAACACAGTGTTACAAGACAGGAACGTCAGGAGGTGTAGAAAGACTGTACTATAATTCCCCATACAGCGCTGCATGTACGGTTCTGCCTAAGGGGTGTTTCCTATGTTTACATTTCTAATTTTGTATTTTTTTCCTTTGTGCTATGCAGTGTTGTAAAACAGTCTTGTCTTTTTCTTTTCTGTATCGCAATGACATGGTCTGTCAACAAATTACAGTACAAACAGTAAAAGCGTAAATGTGAATCTTGTCCAATCTCTTGCAATCAATCTCCCACATACAGTAATGTGTAACTTTGTACTGTTGAAATTGAAATATGCCATACAGAAAAAGTGCAGCCTTGTGCATTTTCAATCATTGTCATCAAAACCTTAGCCATAGTTTACATCAGAAAATACTTACAGAGTCACTGTTATATTGACAACATGGCTAAGCATTTTGACTATCTTGTTTGTAAACAATGACACCAGGACTTGTCATTCTGATGGCACTGACATGTTCATTGACATAAATATTTACTTTTGAGAGATAGACTAAGGATTTTGAGCAAGTTACGGGCTTTTGCAGGTAATCCATTGTGTGGTGCCGTTTGTACGAATTGTTTCGAGAAATGCACTTACTGTTTTGCAAATGTTAAGGATGATTCGAGAAACGTACCAAAGCGACTGAGAAAAACTGTAATACATACAAATGATTGTGGATGTGGACGTTCCAGTGATTAAAACCAAGTGAAGAAAGCTTTCGGCACAAAATACTGTTACAAAATACTTCCTATATGACTTGAACGCGACAGAAGACCGGCAGCCAGCAAAATAAATAAGGAAGTGTGAGAGCAACGCTATGAAAAGTTTCAAATGGATTATTATAACCGAAATGTCGTGATAAGTGCTCAATAGCTAATTAGTGAGTGTTACTGTGTTGAAACGACGAGTTTTAATCGCTGCCTGGGCTTGACTGTTGGAGTGTAAGGAGGAAAAAAGTCACGAATCAAAAGATCATCTGATCACAAAAGGGCAGGTGCTGCGCGCCACCGGTCCTCGTGCACGCCATTGATGCAGTCTGATGAAGACAAGATGATAATATGCTATAAAGACAAAAAACCTCTCTAAAATATAATTTTTACTATATTTCTGTGAACATCAACAGTCTATTGCAAAACTAGATATGAGAGCCAAGACAGATATCATGAAATCGTGTAAGTCATCCAAAGACAACTCCTGGAGCTACTCCATTGATGATGAATGGGAGAATGACAATGTGGTAGGATGGTTTTGCATGTGCACATTTACTGGCTCATAACTGTGGGCGCAGTAATAAATAAGGCCCATTTGGATCTAATAGCTCCAACATTGTATGGATTTCCAGTCAGTCTCTAAATTACCCTATTGTCAGTGAACATAGGCTTCTCCAGGTTTTATCTGTCAGTGCCACCATCATCATCGTTCTTCTTGGGAAACCATTGATCAGGTTCTGATTAATATATCAATGTTGGAAATTGGACAGGATTTTAATGTAAATTTTATTGTCTTCCAAGTTTGGGGCTCATTAGGAAGTTACATGTTGTTCAGAGTTGTTGTGGTGGGACTCTGGTTCTTCCCCTTATTTGCCTGCCATTAATGGGTGTGTAGAACCAAGCAGTCAACACACCCAGTGGTGCAGGAAGCTCTTCCCCCTGCACACAAGGCTTTCATGACTGTAGAGGAATGCCAACTTGTATACATCTGCATTAGGAATATTTTACTTCTGTTTGTCACCATGCGCTGGCTGCTGATTGGATGCTATGGGCTTGCTTTGGTCAGTCTCTCAGGTAAATGTAAACTCTCACTAACATCATTTTGATTAGCGACAGGAATGTAGCAAATGATGCAAAAATCAATATCAAAATTAGCAACAAATATTGACATTACATGCAGAATATTGTTACAGTGTTATTATAGTCTAGTGCATACCATTGTGCCACTACTTCACACAGTAATTTAGTTGTAATTTTATTTTTTAAGTCTGTATGATCACATCTACACTGCATACAAGTGTTTTGCATGTTATTTTTGACTTGGCTCCATTACCAGCACTTCCTGGCCATCTGGGGGCAAATGAGGAAGTTGCCTTCTGAGACAAAGAGTGTATAAGAACAGTCATTGTCATGTTAATGAACTGATGTCTCCTTGGTTATTTTAATATATTTCTGTGAAAGACACTAAGGTACAATTAAAAGTGACTGTGTCGCTATAACTGTCTCGTAATGTCCAGAAAGTGTTTAACAATTCACCCTCTTTCGCCCCCACAGTGGCTCTACTGGTCAGCCAGAAGCCCCGGTTCTATGGGATGAAAACCAACCAAAAAGTTGTCATTTTCTGTGTGGACTCAGAGCAAAACAAGGAGGTCCAGGTAGAGTGGTTCAAGGCCTCCAACTACACTGTGAAGGCTGAGGACAGAATCCCAGTACAGGCCGGAGGGCAGATCGACATCCAACACCCAGTGAATAACACCTGGATCAGCGCCATCACCATCTACAAAGTGCGCATGAATGACAGCGCAGTGTACTACTGCAGGATGAATGATACATGGGGACCAGGGACCGAAGTGCAAGTTGCCAGTAAGGGGCTGGAACAATATTTCAGCTATTGTAACTGTATGGAGCATGTACTATCTATGTGTGTGTCTTTATTGGTTGCAGAAAAAAAAAAGCAATCTCCACTCCAATCTCAAACCCCATTATATCATCTGACATTTCCCCATCAAGAGGATCAATAAAGTGCTATCTTATCTTATCTTATTTTATCTTATCTTATCTTATCTATCTTATCTTATCTTATCTTATCTTATCTTATCTTATCTTATCTTATCTATCTTATCTCATCTTATCTTGTCTTATATAAGGTCTTATTCAGATCTGATCTACAGAAATACAATGGATCACTACCTTAAGTGTTGCTTTTTTTTAACTAATATCTGCACCAGTATCTGCCATTAGACTTTTTCCCAACACCCACTTCACACACATCTCTCTCTCGCCTCACACAGGAGCCGTCAACCTTGAGCAGGCGGTCTACAGGAGCAAGATGAAGGACGGCCTCATCATCCTCCAGGGCCTGCTGTTGGCCATATGTGTCGCTGCCCCTCTGATACGCAACCATTTACTGGTGAGTGACAAGACGCACTGAACACCAGAGTGAAGTGATCGGACAATGTAAAACTGAGCATGTGTATAACAGTATTCATATCCATTTTATGCATCAAGCTAAATTTAAAGGCTAGAGATAAGGACATGAAACTAATCAACCAATCAGCCGCAGTGGCTGGTGGATTCAGAACTTCATTCTCACCATTCATTTTAATTACTGTTCTGCCAAAGCTGTTATTAGAATAGAACAGAACAGAACAGAACAGAACAGAACAGAACAGAACAGAACAGAACAGAACAGAACAGAATACAATACAACACAATAGAATAGAATAGAATAGAACAGAACAGAACAGAACAGAACAGAACAGAACAGAATAGAATAGACATAGCCATAAAAATGGCTAGTAGAAAAGACATACTCACCAGCCACTGCAAATGTACCTTTATTTTGCTGGTGGTTTGTGTTAATTTCAAGCTTAACTTAAAGATTTTATTTTCATAAGAACTTTATATTCCCCGTTACAGTTATGTTGTACATGCCCTTATTTACTTACGGTTTTCATTTCTTTTTTTTTTTTACAGATGAAGAAAAGGGATTCCATTTATGAGGAGCCTGAAACTGATCACATCTATGAGGTTGGTTGGAATTGCCGTATTAATAATAATTATTATAAAATATAAATCTAGAAACCACTACTATTCATGATTCTGTTTTAATTTTCATACGTATTCTGTAATATGTTCACACATAAACATGTACACACACACACACCATGCTGAATAGCCAGGTTAGACACACACACACACACACACACACACACACACACACACACACACACACACAGGCACACACACACTTCAGTACTTGCTTCAGTGAGCATGCAGCCACAGTCTTTGTCTTATTCTAACACAGCAGGTCTTTCAAGGCCAAGTGTTTTCCTGTCATGTCACTTTATTTCACTGCATGGATGTGAATGTGAGACCCTCTAGTTAGCTCAAATGTTTTTCTTTAGAATGACACCAGAGCTGTGCAAAGCAGCAGTAAAAGAAATGTGTTTTGTATTTTTGTCTTTTTGTAAAACTCATATTGCAAGACGACGATTCAAGATGTTTAAATTTGAATGTGAGCTACTCTGCCATGGCATTGAGCAGCTGTACATCTTTATCTATCAGTCATGCAAATGAAAGCTACAGTACATAGGCCTTAAAACTGATGTACTGATACAACGACTTTTACTGTGCTTTGACTCTTGAACCTTGAAAACCACAAAAGCAGATTGTTGCTTTTAATCTAGGATTCCTCAGGTTTCCTCAGGTTTGTACGCCCTGAATGGGACTCACGCAAAAATAGATGATACGTACTAAAACACCGTCTTCCCATCCCTCTGTCTGACCCAGGGCTTGGCGATCGAGACCTGCGGAGGAGGTCTGTATGAGGAGATCTCTGCATACTCCCAGGCCGGAGGAGCTGAAGCCCCCTGGGAGCAGGACTGAGACCGCTGAGCCGCCCACCGGCTCCCCGCCTCAACACATTTACCATAAGTTACTCAGAGTCTCTAGAGATCGCCCCGGTCAGACATGGACAGGTTTCATTTTCATTCTCAACAAATGAAATGAGTTTTTATCGTTAAAAAAAAACAGTATACTTATTCTACAGTGTTTATATGTGTCATTGTGGTTTTATGCTATTCAGAAGTAGTGGAATGAATATATCATACCTTTATGTGTTGGTGCTGCTTATTGGTGAGATGCTATGCTGAACTCGCATCCGCATGCTGTAAACAAAAATCCGTTTTGCTATGAAGTCCCTTAAAGTGTAATTTAGCCATTCTGCAGCTCAGACTTAAAAAAAAATGTCTTTTTTGGTGCTTCAAGAGGCTTTTATACAAATTGTGTGTGTTTATATGTTTATATGTTGTATCTATGTCTATTTTATCTTGTAGGTGTCAGTACATGGTCATCACAAACCTTTATAAGAGGTAATATTAGTTATCTCTATGTGTATCAGAGCCCCTAACTAAGACCTACATATTCCTTTTGTAAATAAAGAAAATTAGTATCCCCTTATTTTGTGTAAAAGGAGTAATGTAACAACAATAAATCCATTTCCATTTTTCAGAGAAAGTCTTAAATTTTTTTTATTTGCTATAACAGCTGAATAATATAAAAATATTTTCCCATTTTGTTGAATTCACATTCGTTAACTAATCAAGTACGTCAACAAATTAAATTATAAAGCTACAGTATGTCTCATTTGGTACATCAAACAATAAGTTAATTAATAAATACATAAATACAAAAGAAAACAAGTAAACAAACCAACAAATAAATAAATACATAAATAAATAAATACATAAATAAACAGACAAATATTACAGTAAACAAATAAATAAAATAGCAGATAGAATAACAAGTAAACAAACCAACAAATAAATAAATAAATACATAAATAAACAGACAAATAATGAACAAATAAATAAAAAAGCAGCTCGACAGACAGATGGATTTTAGGCGGTGTTGAATGCAGATGAGGCCAGCAAGTCAATTTTCAATAGATGCATTCTGATTTCCTTCCTGATCAGCTCCCATGCCTCAGCACTGTGGCCCTGCAGCAAGAAGATCAATATTATAATATTATCATTAGAAGCATACAGTAGACATTCAACTAAAGCGTCCTAAATCTGATAGATAGATATATAGATAGATAGATAGATAGATAGATAGATAGATAGACAGACAGACAGACAGACAGACAGACAGACAGACAGACAGACAGATAGATAGATAGATAGATAGATAGATAGGCAGACAGACAGACAGACAGACAGACAGATAGATAGATAGATAGATAGATAGATAGATACAGAGGGATAATGCTGACTCACCTTTCGTTTTAGGACGTGTGACAGTCTCTTGAAATACATGTGCAGCTTATTGCTTTTTTTCTGGCTCACCATCTAGATGAATCACAAGTTCAAAATAAAAAAAAAAATTAGCCTATGCCAATTTGCTCTGCATTGCATTCATTCAAAGAAATCTCAACCAAAACGTCTTTTTTTATTATATATTAAGTGTATTTAAGTCTACCTATTTTGTTGACTTGATAAACTTAAGAAACCTAAATGGCACATTATGCTAATATCAGCTGATTCTTTATCAAATTTCCATCCAATACTCTATCAAATGACAGGATATTTCAATATAACGGAAATCAATCAGGAGGCATTGATTCATGGCATGTCCTCAAATATGAGTTTTCCATGTGGACCAGTGATCCCAGGTTAGCAGCCTACTTGTGTGTTTGTACAAGTTATGTTCATCCATGTTGAGACTTACACAGGAGCGCAGGCCCTCCGCCTGCTGGGCTACAACATTGAGGAAGTCGTCCACTGAGCTCTCCTCCCACGACACCGCCTGCTGATCCTCCTCAAACAGCCCAGCCATCTCCTCCAGAGTCTGCACCATGAAGTCAAGCTGGTGCGCAGACTGAATGAGGGAGAGAGGATTGTTTTAAATTGACAATGGATTACAGTATGGATAATAGCACTTTTTGACTGCTGTTGACTACAAAACTGCACTGTTCTCTGTTAGAGCAGATCATTCTTTGTGTGAAAAAGGACGGAAATCAAGTCACATTTCTTTGATTTCTTATATTTTATAGGCTATGTGACGCATGGAATCTGATTTTGGTATTGGGGAAAATCTGTGATGCCCATACTTTATTTTAGACAGTGCATCCAAAAATTGTAACATTGGTTATTGTCCTTCAGATAATCTCTTAGCTGAGTTTCCTGGTGTATTGTAGCTATTGTATTGTTTATTGTAGCTTATTAATGAATTTATGACAAAGTTCAGGATGACTTACTGATGCTGTTGAAGCCTGGGTGTACAGGTTGTCTGGGAAGGGAACCTCTGTGGTGTCCATAGTAAAACTCCCACCCTATATTTCACACACACACGCACACATACACAAACAAACAAATTTGTTGTTAGAAATCATGCCTTAAAGTAAATAGGCAACAGTGTAAATTTGCATCTCATTAAATATTAAATGACTACACATATCATCCTACAGTTATGCCAGGTTCACTCACCATCACTCGCAGCAAAGCCAAAGAACTTTCACTGTGTTGTCCGAATTTATGATCCATCCACCTGCACATCATCGAGAGGCCCTCACTGTGTAGAGTGAGGAAGAAGCAAACAAAGAAAGTCTTGCTGAACATTTTTAAATGTTAAAAATTGCCTTTGCACAAAGCAAATAATCCTTTTTCCAGACCAGTTGTACTGTTTAAGCAGACTCAGTATGCTGCATTTATATTGGAAGCGACGGGACGCACCTATTTCACTTTCCCGACATGATGACACCGGTTGGAAACCAATTAACATGACTGCGGATGGAGTGCGGCTGCAAACAGCATCAAGGTAGAAAGCCAGCATCAACATCATGTCACACATTTTGGAATTTACTTCATATCATTACGAAAAATAACTATGGTAGCCTAATCCTATAATGAAAGAAGATAGAAAGATACACAAATATCACAGCAAAACTTGAAAATATAATGCAGCTACCACATGTAAAACATATGCCATATTAAATCATATAAAGGCTAATAGCCTACCATAGCAGATAAAAATATCATTATAGAAATATTGTATATTATTATAGGCCTATTGAATATTATGATATCAAGTACAGAAATGTGGGCATCCAAAATTAATTATTGGACTTTAATCCCTGTCGCTGATAATGGTTTTAGGCCTATTTAAACCTTCTTTCATTCTGTCAGTCAACAATATATTTATTAGATTTGATATACTGTCGGTTGTTGGCTTTATAGGCTCTTCTGATGCATGTCATCCTCTTCTTGTCACTCTCCACTGCTGTCCGATAAGACACAAATGTCTTAAAACAACAACAAATTCATCAAATTATTGGACTTATACCCTGAGTTCTAACAAAATGCTTTAATGACCTATAGGATTAATGATGACATTTAGGACTGATGATGAAAACCGCACAATAAAGTGGCCTGCGACGCGCTGATGAAATTTCCAAGCAAAGAGAAAACGAAAGTGACTGATCACGTGGCCTACGTGTGGAATGCGCGTCATCCACCTGAACTGAAAGGTGACGTTCCACAGTGTTGAACCAACCGAGCTGCTAATCAAGGAGCTGAAGTGGCGAAGTGACGAAATGGGAGAATCCACCTAACTCTCTTTACCCACCTAGCCTGACATAAACCTGAACACATCATAGTAAGTACAGTATCAAACTGATGTAAAATATTTAAGGATAGGGTGCTTTGAGGGGTTAAGATGAGAGGCATGAATTAATGCTTTTCTGACAATGTTATATTTGTGGTTGTTTGCCTCCTGACATCGCCTGGAGGCCATACGTTCCCTTTTATTCGCCTCTACATCAGTGCCTCAGATGGGCATTTTCCACTACTGCCTTAAGCTGTAGGCCTAACCATTTTTTTCTAATTCTCTTCCCACCTGTTCACAATTTCCTGTGAGATAGCACATGATAGAGACATGCCATTTGGCAAAATGATAGAAAGGCCTATTGGTGGTGGCTTCTTACTCAAGAAAGATGACCCTGATAGGCCAGATGGTGGCGCTAAATACAAATGCACAGCCTACTCTCATTACAATTAGAAGGCCATAACTCCCACACCGTGAGTCCGACTGACACCAAACGTGGTCTACACATGTACCGGACGTGCTCTATTACTTTACCAATAGAAACACCTATATCTAACATATTGGATTTTCTACAATTATGACTTTCAAAAAATAAAAATAAAAATAAAAGAAAAATCGAAAATTGCATTCAGTGTTTTGATATCTTTGATAGTTTGACTGATACTAGCCAATTAAGTTTCAAGCAGGTATGGCCTTTATAAAATTGGCTATGACTCATTGACTGCTCTTTTTCGTTGAAATCTGTCATTCTGTGTGGTCAGTGCAGGAGATCTTGCTGCAGACTGTGCTGGTTTCATTTACACATGCAGTGTGAATTAGTCTTTATTAGTATATTTAATGGAAAGGAAATCTGCTACCACGCTGCATTGTTTTATTATATAGGGTGTTTTTTAAAAAAAAAAATCATTATTATTTTTGTGTTAGATTTGTTAAATAAAAATATCTAATTATTTGTTGATTTACAGTAACGTTGACAGTCTTTTCTGTTTGGATTTCCTGTAAGCTATTTGTAGCTGTCCTTGTTGGTATGGACACCCAATGGCCCTCACCCACAACGTCATTTATATTTAATTGTACCGTATTTTGTCAAAGGGTGGAGATATGGCATTGCTTTGTCACTTGGATGAAGTTGAGATCAAAGCTTTTGGAGCTGTGTTGTCAGCCTGTCTGGGCTGTACTTGCTTGTCGCAGACAGGAGAAGGTACATGAAGTCCTCACATGTCAGCAAATGGAACAACATCAGCACGTCAAAAAAAGTTGTGATGCCTTTGTCGTTCCTCGTAAAATCGGAAGTTATAAATACGACTTGTTGCGCATTCAAGTGCTTTTGGTCAGAAATAATAACAAATAAGACCCTGTAACAGAGGTATTTTTTTGGTGCCTGTTATTTATTTTGTCAATGAAGTGGTATAGAGGTACTTTGTGCTGCATTGTGTGCAGAATTCAGAGGAGAAAATGTGCATTGGACATGTAATTGATGTTTTGATTCATTCATAAAAATGAGGGACAACTAAGGGTTAAACAAAGAGCAAAATATAAACATACAGCAATACTAATTATTGACACAAGAAGCCAAACAATATAATCATAATATAGGCTACATCACTTATACCAGCAATTGTTGACTTTGCTTCCACACTGTCTGTTCCCCAATTCCGGGCAGACCTTGAAGGCAGCATTGGTCTAGTACTGTACCCATGATGCATCTGTCCTCAGCTGGCTGATGACAAGCGTCTCACCGCTCGAGAAAACAACCCATAATTGTCTTTTTTTAAGACGTTATATTTCAAGAATTGCGATGGAAAACGACTGTATGGATTGAATAACATTTGTCTGACCATTTATTAAGTTTACAATCACTGACAGAAGCTACACCGCCGTCTTTGGACTGTAATGGCAAGTTAGCCAGCCCATTCGGTAAGTAGGCTAGCTAATGTGCTAGCAGTGTGGCTAGTTAGCAATGTCACGTTAACGTTAATTCACAGTGTCATGTTTTAATGATATAAGTGCTGTTCAAGTCGTGGTATAGTCAGCTGGTTTGCTCTTTCCTTGTTTGATGCTCCTAAGTATTTTGATCCGCTTCTCTACCAAGCTTCAATGCCTACAACACCCAACTTACAGGCTAAAGTTGTCTGAAATTGTCAAGTCCTTCATAAATATTATTATATCAGCCTAGCTGTCTGTCAGTCGATGCTTGGCGATTGCAGAGAGCAGGGTTTAGGCTTAACGTTAGCAAACGTGTATTATAACCATCTTGGCTGGTGGACACAGTGCTTTTACTTAACCACCTTATAACGCTAAATTCCATAAGTGTTAGACTTAACATTTTGTATTTTGGTTAATAAGAGGGTCCTTTAGAGCTGTCTAATCTGTCTGTGATCATTTCACGGAGTCTGGATGGTATGCTATCATGATCCTGATTTACAACTCGCTGTACTTTTTCATGGGGGAAGTTAGTTCTCCACCATTTGTAGCTACTTCCCTGCAGACAGCTCCTTTAATCAGCGTCTCACATGACTTGGTTACAAAGTGGCTACTCACTGAAACTCCCAGACATGAAATTGCAGTTAGTCTATATCACAGAATACAGTCTTGTGATGGAATATATGTAATGGTAGCTGGGAGACAAACCTATTGGCAGCATAAAGTGTAAAAAAATAATAATTTCACAATTGTCATGTGCCTTGTCATCCTGGGTACACAGGCACACACTGTTTACTCAACTGAAATGTGTCAAATGTCATTTCAGCAGGGAAGTAGACTTGAATGTAGTTGTAAATAGAGACACTTGCAATTTGAAAAGGGCTCATTGTTGGATAAGCCTGTTATGGCTTACACATATAGAGGGAATAGTTTGTTTTTGTGTTTCAGTGTGCCATGTGGGAGTAAATCTTCTCTGGAGGTGCCATGCTAGCCACACAGACACCGGATGCGCCACTACAGGCTAAAGATGTCAAACAGGTAAGACAGCAGCTTGGTCCTACTGTTGCGCAAGATCTTGTTACTCTGTAAGATTCTGCTGCTCTTATTGTACAATTGTTTTCCTTTGCTTGCCATTAGTTAGTGTTTGCAAACATGACCAAGTCGTTCTGAAAGCTAGTATCCAGAGAACCGACTGTGATGACATCAAATTACCCTTTCTTGATCCATCTTGTGAAGGGCTCATTGCATGAGTGGAATATGGTCTCAATAAAAAATGTAAAATGCAAGTCTCCTTAAAAAACGATCCAAGGCACACTGTAGGGTTTGTGCAAAATTAAAATGCCTTTATTTTACATGGCAATATGTATTTAAAATGACCAACGCGTTGCGACCGACATAGGTCTTCATCAGGGTCATTGTCAGCAGTAGCTTACACACCTATATTGTGTTACACTAATGAGTTGAGTGGGAGGATGGTTCTCTATCAATGTGCGAGCCTATTGGTCAAAAAACAAGGAAGTGATACATCATCAATAGAAAGGAGAAAGAAGGAAGAAAGAAGGAGGAGGGAAGAAAGAAAAGGGGAGGGAAGGGGGATGGAAGGAAGTGAAGAAGAGAGAGAGGAGATGAGAGCAGGGGTAAATCTAAATCATTAAAAAGAAGATAGATATAATGTGGCTACCAAGTCAAGGTGGACCTAATCCTTTCCTTATGTACACATGATGAATTCCTCAATCTATAACCTGGTCCACATTTTTCTGTTCATAACTACAAACACATATTGACTACACAATCACCTTAACCATCAATAGTTCCATATATTAAAATACAATTTTTATATTATTCCTGAAGTGATATTTCACAGAAAAGGAGAAAAGTCTGTCTCATCATTGAGGCCGGGGTATTTCGTTGCTTTCAGTTGTACAATCCAAAAGGTCTCTCGTTGGGAGTAGTCTTTTTAGGTGGTTGCCTCCTCTAATGTCCTTTTCAACAACTTCTAACACCATGACTTTCACTGTATTAGGGTTGCCATGTCCCGTTTGCACATAATGTAATGCCATAGCATAATCAACATTCTTTGTGCAGATGGCATTTTTATGTTCTGCAACTCGGTCTTTTAGTCTTCTTTTTGTTCGTCCTACATAGAAACAACCACAGGGGCACTCCAGTCTATAAACAACATGTGTGGTGTTGCAATTGGCAAAGTGTCTCATTTGATATGTGCAAGATGTGCTCCCATCTTGAAAATGATTCATTTCCACGACATTATCACAATGATTGCAACTCCCACATTTAAAAGTTCCGCGGGGCTTTTGTAGCCATGTTGTTCGTGTGGGTGGGGGAAGATAGCTCCGTACCACCTTGCCTCTCAGGGTCGGTGCGCGTCTGAATAAGAACATAGGTGGTTCTGTGAACAGTGGTTGGAAAGATACGTCCCTCTGAAGAATGTTCCAATTGCGTTTAATGATGTTTCTTATTTGAGATGCTTGTTCGCTGTATTGCGTTGCAAAATATCTTTTTGAAGACTGGTATGGTTTCTTTTTGGTTTGGAGTAACTGTTTTCTATTTAAGGACTTAGCTCTTTTGAAGTGATTTTTCCACTGTATTTCTTTTGTATCCTCGTTCAGTGAAGCGGTTCGCCATGTCTGTAGCCTTGTCCACAAACTCTTCCTCTGTGTCACATATACGTCTTAGTCGTTGGAACTGGCCAAATGGAATGTTGTCTATAAGAGTCTTTGGATGGAAACTATCGGCCCTTAAGATTGTATTTCGATCAGTGGCTTTTCGGCCTTTCTTACCCTTTCTTGATCTTCTCACTTGCCAACATGTGGGAGATTGACTCTGTGGGCTCTTAGGATGGATTTTTGTTTTAAATAGTTGAACAATATGCTGTCACATCTTTGATTAGGCCTATAGCATTGTATTGTATGTTGTAATTATATTAAAACATTTTAACCGTACAAAAAATTGTACAAAATTAGGCCACTTTGAGTATTGATCTTGGAACCTTCTAGTGATCCACTCACTTACCTGCTTATCTTTTCAATGTGATTATTTTATAAGGCCTTGATAGGCTTAATAGACAACTTGATGCTATTAAAGAGGTTAGACAGGTTAGAGAGTCAAAGGCAAACGGTTTGCCTTTCATCATATCAAAGAGAAATAAGGACAAAAGAGTGGAAAATGAATGGCAGACTCTGCTCAGTCAGTTATTAAATTGAATATATGTGTGACTGCTATTCATAGTTATTGTTAAACTGCTGTAGTTGTTAGTTTTATGCATTTCAGAGTAGGCTAGTAATGGGTAAGCAGCAATGCTTTGCAGACAAGATCTGTAAGTGTTTGTGTATGCTACTAAGCTTATCTGCTGACTCACTGAACTAATGCATTGTGAACTTGGTCTTCACATTCACTCCTTTGACAAACTTATACAATTCTAGGATTGAAGTATTCATTCATCATTTTTATCTGTGGGAAAGAGGAAGCTAGAAAAGCAGACAAGGAATTTGCCTTTTTGAAAGATCTATTTTAGGCTTGGAGCTCAAGTCCTGCTGTGAAAGTTTTGTTCACAAGCACAGCAGCAGGTTGTTACAGTGTCTAATGTGGAGAACACACAGCCCATAGCATTTCAGACTGTCAAGTGTTGATGAATAATCTCTCTAGGTCTATAACTTATTGCATAATGTAGGCAGGTTTAGTACACGTTCATGTTCTTTTTCCACCAGTGTCAGCTGACAGCAGGTGTCATGTGTTGGTAGGTAAACTACATGCCGTGTTTCATAGCCACATGGCCAATGACCCCACTATATCTGATGACAAATCTTTTCCCACATTTTGTTGTCATTCAGCAACACTTGTGTTATGCTATATTTCTACCTTGCATGAAAAAGGCATCTCATTAATGTGTATGTGTAGGCTATTATTGTAGTTAATGCCAATATTGGTTTTAATGAGTAACCCAACCCAAGTAGCCAGCTTGCATCTCAACATCAGAACCACACCTTAGTTGATTTCTGTAGAAGGAAACGAGGAAGCTGTTGATAATTCCATTTCCCACGCATTCAACCTCTAGCACATCAAAGAGAAGTTGGCACTGTCACTCAAGGCCCTGCAGAAGCGATATGTAACGTCAGATTCTGTGGTGACCAGCGAGGATGGCGATGCTAACCTCCTCTGCTGCGCCCTGGAGGCCATTTTCATCCACGGCATCAAGAGCAAGTACATCCGGTCTGAGGTTGGGAGCCGGAGTAGGAAGGGGGACCGGGGACCCCTCCCCCAACCTTTCTTCTGGAGCCTGCTCAAGACCGTCACCCACCGGTGAGTGGAAGTCAGAACAAGGGCACATTTACAGATAATAGGACTTCATTAAATTGTACATCTGTTAATCACTGACACTACTGATTTTAAATTGTTCTCTAAAAGCCTAATCACTTTTGATAAGGTACTGTCTTACATGGCGTGATACCTTTCGAAGTAATGTCACGGTATAATTACATAACATGCTCTGTTACCTTCCCAGGGATGTGATTACGGAGCTGGAGAAGCTTAGCTTTGTGGGCACGGATGTGGGCCGTTGCCGGGCATGGCTGCGTCTGGCCCTCAACCATGGCCTGCTGGAGTGCTACCTTGCGTCGTTGTTTCGGGAGGGCTCCAAGCTGCAGGCCCACTACCAGCCCACTGCCCTGCTCCTGAACCCTGAGGAGCGGGAAGTGCTGCTCAGCTACCTCCAGGGTCTGGCCTCACTCACATTCAGCCTCTCTTACAAGTCAGCTGTCCTCAACGAATGGACCACCACCCCTCTGGCTCTGGCCGGACTCTGCCCCATGTCCCAGGCAGACGCACTCGACCTGCCCCTCAATGGAGGAGACCCCGCCATTTCCAGGCCCGTGCGTAAAGAATCGTGGGATACGGTGTCTCAGTCGTCTGGCTCATCAGATGCAGTGGATGTGCAGAGAGGATGCCCTGGCGTGCTGGTGGGGAGGGGAACCGGTGTATTGCCGGAGGGTAGGACTGCACTCAATTCATCTAACTTGAGCCTTGACACCACCGGCTCCTCTCAGCTCTCATCCAGCCTGAGCTCTGACAGCCTCCTGCAGGGGCAGGACCCCCGCAGCCCGGCTGGGGAGCAGTGGTCCTCCTGTGACCTGGACATGTCCCCCAACATCAACAGCAGCACCAAGAGGCCACTCAAAGAGTACGTGTTGTGTGTGAGCTGTGTGGTTGGATACATTGACTCGTAACTGTCTGACTGCTATAAGATGAATGGTATTGTAGTTAGAGTGGGGTCTGTTATTAGTGAACATTCACTTTTTGTGTGTGTTGCCAAAAATGTTCAATGATTTCTAAGAAAGAGTCTAAGAGTCTTTTAGTCAATACACATAGGAATTTTTAATTCAGAGTTCAGAAATCTTAAACCATGAATTTTACTGTACAAATAGGCAGTTATAAGCTACTCTGATTCATTGTCAGCTCACATTGATTTCACTGTCATGTGTCATGTCTCATGTCTCTGCAGTATGCCGACTGACTTCCGGGAGAGCGGCCATTGCAGTCAGGACTCTATGCGTGAAGACTCCTTTGTCTCCAGCACGGGTCCGGACCACTTCTCTGAGACCGCCACTTTCAGTGGCTCTGACAGTGAGACCCACGGTCCCACTACACCCTTCCCAGACCTCACAAACCAGGCCCCAAACTCGATGCTTCCCGATTTAGAACCACCATCTCAGCCATCAATCAACGAAAACCATCCCAACCAGTTTCCCTCGGAAGAGTGCTTTAATACCTCCTCTGAAATACACTCAGACACTGACATGCCCTCCACCGTCAGCGAGCCTGTGGAGAGAATAGACACGACCAGTACCGAGGAGAATACTGAGCTCATCCAGAAGGAGAGGGAAGTAGAGAGTTGTGCAGAGAGCAGCTCAGAGCCTTCAGCAAATGTACGCCCATGCCACTCCAACAGCATTCTCAGCAGAAAAATGTCCTCAGATTCCCTATCAGTAAGTGCATTTGCAGAATATCTATTGGTCGAAATGATGCATGCTCACAAAACCACAGGCCTCACTTGGCCTCTGTCTGTCAGATCCCATCATAAGATTGACTTTAACCACAGTCCAGTCTTTCCCGTAAATGTTATGTGATGTTTACTGTTGTCCGTCACTGTGATCCATTAATTCATGAAAGCATTTTGTTCCACTGTGTTGTGGTTCCGGAGTACAGCTTAAGACAGAACTACCTCAAGTAGAGTAAAATTGAACTTTTCTGCTTGTATATTATCAGGGTGGGAAATTAACACTAGCCATACTAAATGTTGGCAAATTTTGGCTCTGGCTGGTAGGTCTGTCTGCTCTACCAGCTGCTCTGCGAGATAATGTGCTATCATTAGTCCACTTGTGTTATAAACATGTCATTTATTGGTATAAGAGTACGCATATTCAGTTTGCATTAGTGAAGATGGTGGCAAAATTGTGCTGATATACAGTATATATAGCTATTACCAGAGAAATAGACCATGCACTCCAGTTTCACTTGGTCCTTGCACTACTCTCAACCCAAAGATGCATGAAAAAACGGGAATCACTCTTTAACATACTGTTCTCTGCTCACTGAACTATACACTCGACTCAGTCTGTCCCATTTAAAGAGTCAGTCTGTTATGAAAATCTTGTTTGCTGGAATAACAGTGCAAGTATGTGATAAACTTCTCTCCTTCCTATTTGGTGTATTAGTTAACAGCTCATCACAGCGTAAAGAAACCTCTGTCATTCACATTGCAGCATTCCCATTCCTGGATCTCAGAGGACGATATCTACAAGCCCCATCTGGAGGAAGTGTCGGACATGGACGAGTTGTCAGCTAGTATCAACGGACTGAGCGCTCCTGCGCCTGAGCCCAAGATCTCTCCGTCACCTCCCAGCGTAATCCATCGCAGACAAATAGGTATTTTATGTCCATATGTGTGTTTTTTGGAAAACGGAATGAAACAATGCAATATTTGGTGCAGTAGTGAATGTTATGACGACGCAAGGTGGTGTGATTTTTTTTATTTTTTTAAATTGTCTGCCCATGGTAAAACAACAAGTTGAGCAGAGCTAGTCCATTGTCTTCATTACGTCTACGTTACGTTACAGCAGATTGTGTTATTAGCTGTTGGGGACTGAGCTTGTCTTATGAAGAATTTTGAAAAATAATTAAGGTAAAACTATTGACAGACTTTGAAAAGGAAATTAAAGTCTAAACAAGACATTTGTCTCGATAGACTGGATTCTACCCATCAGTGCGAGAGGAGGTTGTTGCAAATTAGCTTTAATTTATGTAACTAATTTAGTAAATTATATGGTGAGAACAGAGATGGTGAGAAATGTGACCAGTCTCCCTCAGTAGAGTACATTAGAGAGAAGTGTTTGTACTGTTGAGAATTAGTTATCACACTAGCTGTAGGGCCAGTATAGAGAAGTTGCATTCATGAGATGAATTTTGGACAACTTTATAATCCTACTCCACCAGGTCAAAAAGTTTCTTTCCATATAGAGAGACAACCATTTCAGCATCTAGTGAGGCAATAGGGGAAAGCACAATATTTAGCAGGGAATATTGGACGGAAAAACAACTACTGTCGTTTTTTACAAATTATTGCCATTTTATTTCAGTAAATAATCAAATTAATTGTCAATGCATAGATCATTTTAACTCAGTCCTTTGGCTTATGATTTTCCTCATTTGCCACAAATGAGTAAAAAAATGAGTAAAGTGTGTGGGGACCAAAACTGAATGGTTTTGGACACGACAATCACAGAAAAGCTTCATTAGGGCAAAGTTTCTACATTGTATACCCCTCAATTCCTGTACTCAGAACTGATATCTATACTGATATAGATTCTATAACTTCCTTTTTTCAGGGCTTCATTTTTAGAGGTACTTCCTCATTACTGTTCAGCTTTGCAGAAATATGATAAGCTTATCTTTCCACCACTGCTTCCTCTAAATTTTTATTTGTTGATTACCATGCTTGTCTTGTGACTTGAAGATCAGATATACTTGTGAAACCAGTTTTGACACAACCAAAATAGTCTCTAGCTGTCATTTGGCCTCCTCAAAATGAAAATAAACCTAAGGCCAAGCCAAATAATTTATGCCGACTCTTTTCCCTTTCCCATCACCTTCTTCCTCTGTCTGCCAGGGCTGTCTAACCCGTTCAGGGGCTTGCTGAAGCTTGGTCACCTAGAACGACGTGGTGCAGTGGGAATGTGGCGGGACTACTACTGCGAGCTGTCACCCTTCGAGTTCCGCCTTTACCTCAATGCGGAGGAGCGCACGTGCTGCGACAACTGCTCCCTGGTGCGCTGCGAGGACGTTCGTCTCACCCTGCCCGAGGGCCGATTTGAGCTGGCCTTTCCTGGGAAGCGACTCTACCTCCGCGCGGCCAATCGCGATGAAGCCGAGGACTGGGTGGACCGGATAGTGGAGGCTGTCAACAAATGCCGCCCAGCACCTCGCCGGGACGACCAGTGGGAGGTGCTGCAACCCTCCGATGAGAATGGTCTGGATGAGCCTTCCTTTTCATCCCCGTCCTCTGCCCCCTCCAGCCCTGAGCGAGGCTTATCATCCACAGACACAGGGACGGGTGGAGGGCAGCAGGCGCCGCCTCCTCCCCCAGAGGAACTGGACTGGACACGGACCGCTGATTTGGAGCCGGACGCCATCAAAGAAGCTGTGCTGTACTTCTCCACAGATCCTGAGGCTCGGACATGGTTACCTCTGGTCTTCTCCCTCTCCTTGGAGGCCGTGAAATGCTTCCGGGTGCAAGAGGGGAGAAAGTCTCTGTGGCTAACCCACCCCATTGAGGGAATCCGGGACGTGGTGCCTGACGTCTCCCTGGGAGGACCGGCCTTCTTCAAACTCTTGACCTCCAGGGAGACCCTTAGGCTCAGGGCGGAGAGCCCCGAGGAGGCACGCTCTTGGAGGGGTCTGATCCGTGGAGCTCTGGACTCCTACCTGGACAGTGGGGATGACGGGGGCTCCGATGAGCCAGCTGTAGTAAGCCTTGGGGTGGGAGGCAATATCCACAGGCTGGTGCAGCACAGACTGAAAGGGGATGGAGTGCTGCTCGCTCATCTATGCACCATGGCCTCAGAGAAGGGGCTGGACACTCAGAACTTCAAGTGTGCAGGTGATTTTTAAGCTTGGTTCCTCCTATTTGTCAACTTGTTAATTAAGGAAGTTGTGTGTGTGTCTGCTTATGCACACATGAGCTAGAGCATGCCTGTGATTGAATGTGCAAGATTGAGTGTGAATTTGTGTGTGTGTATGGGTGGATGTGTGAGTCAGAGATTGATATCCTGTGTGTCCTGTGCAGGGTGCCCTAAGCAGATCGGCCTCTCCCTGGGCAGAGCCAGGTTATGTGAGTTCTCAGGCCAGTACTACTGTGAGTCCTGTCACCATGGTGACACCTCCATCATCCCTGCCCGCATGGTGCACAACTGGGACCTCACGCCACGAGAAGTGGGTCCAAGCACACACACACACACACACAAATCACATTTTAACTATGCATGTACAAATTACTACTAGTACTGTTGTCAGATATCGGCTGATACCATGCTAAAATAGAGTATCTGAATCAGATAATTTCCTTGATATTAATATTAGATACCAAGAGCTTTGTGTAACATATTAGATCAGTGAAGGCCCACCATAGGATTGAACTCTTTCTTGAGCTACTGTCCATCCACTACTGGCTTTGGTTTTGCTTTAAAGGTATTGCTTAATGTATTGTGTATGTTATGTATGTGATTAAGGATGTAGCAAGTTTGATCAACACTCTTGTTCAGAGTTTTATGCATACGCATTGAGAGCATGTGGTTGCAAACGTTTAATAATGCCCCCCTCCTAGTTATAACCATACAGGTCGACCCTACATGATGTGTTCTGTGTGTGTGTGTGTGTGTGTGTGTGTGTGTGTGTGTGTGTGTCCAGGTATCCAGGAAGGCGCTGAAGCTGCTGGATCAGATAGAGCAGGAGCCCCTGCTGAACCTGGAGCAGTTGAACCCGGAGCTGGTGGAGCACGCTGAGCTCATGGCCCAGGCTCACAGCCTGCGGCAGAGGCTGCGCCTGCTGGGGGACTACCTGCTCACCTGCCGCAGCGGCGCCTGCAAGAAGGTTCAAGCCAGGTGTGTGTGTGTGTATTCATTTTGCATAACTGTTCCTGATTTTTAAGACTTTAGTAAAATGTAAATGTCAAGATATTTAGAAAATATATCTATTTTTATTTTTTCGTTTGTGTATTTTCTTTCCAGAATGAAGCAGCGGACGTACCTGTTGGAGTCGAGCCATCTGTACAGTGTCTTGGACCTACGACAGGTATCCTGCTACCTTTAATTAGCAAAGATTCTTTATTGTTATTACCAAGAAAATTTGGGTGGATTTTCTCGCCAGTAGTGTGCCACTTTGAAATAAACCCTCATATGTGTGTGTGTGTGTTTTCAGATAGCAGAGGGCCAATACGAGGCCTTCCTGAACACATTGGTGCGATTTGCCTCTAACCACGTGCACCACTGTGACCTGTGCACTCAGCGTGGCTTCATTTGCCAGATATGCCACGCCAGTGACATCATCTTCCCGTTTCAGTTTGACAACACCACCCGGTAGGCTAACCCGGGCCATCTGGACTGGTCTCAGACTGGACCCTGACTCACTGACATCTGGGTTTATAAAATCCTCTGACAGTCTTCCTCCTTTCCTTCACTCCTTCCATCCATCTTTCCTGTCTTACCACCTTACACCACCTTTCTTATTGCCATCCTCCCTCACTCGCTCCTACCTCTCTCCCTCACCCCCTTGCTTGCCTCTTTCTTTCATTCATTCATCCCCATGTTTATTTTGTGTGTATGTTGGGACATAATTTGTAGTTAGAGCCAACCCTAATGCTTCATAATTCTACTAAGAACAAGCTACATTTGATCTTACATTTAGGGCTTGGTATCAAAAATTATACCTTTTCATCTAATGCCTACCACTACAATTATTTGTTAGCAATTTTAAAGCATCAACCAAATACATTTTTATTTTTACAGTAAGAACTCATGTTTTCCTTTGTGGGCATTTCATTGAGGAATTGTGCGTCAATTGTGCATGACCCGAGTCTGTTTAGAGAAGCAAACATACAGCAAATGATTCATTCTAGTGCAGAAATGTGCTTTCGTTCAGCAAAGAAAAGGTAACTGAAATCGTTGTTCTTGATGTGGTACTGAACCAGTTTCAGTTTGTAAAATTATTCAGCTTTCTTGAAATACCCATTCTCTCTCTGACCCAGGTGTAAAGATTGTAAGGCTGTGTTTCACTTGGCCTGCAAGACCCGCTCGCCCGCCTGTCCGCGCTGCCTGCGGCTCAAGAAATACCTGGAGAGGGATCTGCAAGACTGAGCCGATCCAGCGGAGCGGGGCGGAGCTGTGCGGTTTCACCTGGCTTGCCGTTAGCGGCCTCCCGTCAGACTGAGCACCTTTCCCAGGAAGCTAGAAGCCCACCGATGGAAAGAAATGAACAAAAGAAAACTGAAACTCTAAATCTAGCTTTCACATGAACTAACCTCAAGTGCAATTATGAAGTGTGACTTTCCCTAACTGACGGAAAAACACGACCCACTGAAGAGGACGGTGTAGGAGCCAGAGCGCTACAGTAGCTAGGCTCTGTTGCACTAATGTAGAGGCACAGCAAGCCTTGTTTATTGACATGATGCTGACACAATGCAGCCAACTGTTACTGACCGGTAACTTTCATACCTCTCTGAATTCTGATTCAGCCACGCCACGGCATCAAATGAAGGATTGAATCATGGTGAAGGTTGCTGCCAAGAGTCTTATCCAGTACGCTCATTTTTTACATTGTGGGTTTTTACATTGTTTGTGTCAAGTGCAACTTTTTTTTAAACCATTATGTTTCATGTAAATCATGTTTACAAGAAATGCTCTGCAGTACATTCTGCATTTCTCTTGGATGCACAAAGAAATACATTAGTCACTTGCTTAAACGTAATCTTCACACAATGGGCTGGGGTACATGCAAAATAATAAAAGAGCACTTGAAATGTTCTAATGTACAGATTTTGATTGTGCCTTCTTTTTATTTAAGCTTTACACTCTTTTCCTCTGCTGTGTCACTAATATAGTGCCAAAAAGCATTGCAAAGAATTTTTAGACTCCATGGCTGTTTTTTTTCTAATTGCCATAAGCATATTAAGATGATATTGTGGTTGAGTGTTGGATGCTATGTGTAAGACTGGAAAGTTTGATTTGTGTGTATGTAAAAACCAGTTACCAAGATGACATTGTGGAATGTTTCTCATTGTCTTAGCATACCTACTCAATTCTTTTGAGCACACAAAATGGCAATGATATGTGTCTATTTTAAGATTCAGACCTATATGTCAGCCCTAAAAGTTTAGAGGGGAGATTTAAAATAATATTTTGTGTTGAGCCATACTGAGATGATTAATAAAATGTCTCACGTGCGTAAATCATAAATGTGCAGTAGCAAAGAAAAGATTTTGTTTTAAAAAATATATATATCTTGGGAGATAGATTGAGTACTTATCGGAATGACTGGATTTCTCAATGTTTCTGAATTCATAACATTCGTATTCTCTGATGTTTTGCATATTTGCACTTAGGTATGACTGTTAAAGGGATATTTCAACTAGAATTTAGTTGTAATGTCCTCTAGCACATGAAGTTAATTTCATGTAGAGATGACAGGCAGGTCTTACCCCTAAAACAAACTTTTATTGCTGCCAAATACTGTTCCTTTACATTCTTCTCAGTTCCTTTTCATCTCTTGAATATTTGCATATGCTGCATTGAGTTAAATGGTAGAATTATCTTAGATACAGAGAAATATCTAACAAAGTGTAATCATAGAAGGCCAAGGTTTACTTTTCAAAAGTCCATTGTGCCGCATTTTGATATTATATTCAAAACATATCACTTGGCAAATGCCAGCTGTTGCCCAACGCTAAAACAAAACGTTCTGGTTTGTATTTTCTTTTCTGTCATCTCATTTATTATGTACCCCGTACAGTAATTATTATTATAAAATAAAGAAATGCCAATGTTATTTTCTGAGTCCCCTTTGTTCTAGGCATTTCTAGACAAGATCATTTCCTACAGATTTGGGTTATGAACCATCAGGTTGAATTTTGTAGATTTGGAATATTTAACTACTCATCTTCCTGTTGCAACTGTGGCAATCTATGCCTTTTTAAGATGTGGTCACGCCATATGCAATCTGGTAAACTTCCAATGAATGGATAACAATATATGGCTAAACAGCGCCACCATGTGTGGCAATGAGGAAATGTTGAATAAATGGTCAGCATATCTCACAATCTTTGAATCATAAGAATAAGACAGAAAGCAGTCATCCACTTTAATCTTGAAGAGCCCCAGATATAAAGCAACTTGATTTCTGTACCTTTTTAGTTGTGTAAGAGTCTGTGTTTTGGGTGCAGTTTTAAAAATTATTCGACAGGAAAGTGAATTTCACCCTCTGTGTCACTTTATGATCTCTCTCAATGAGACAATTTGTCTTGCAGCATAGATCACACTTACTTTGGTAACTGTCTGAAATATAGAAAATTTAGTTACCCCCTGTCAGCTTTAATAATCCATTTAATTACTGAATGCCCATTTTCTTTACTGAATATTATATCACTAATTTCACTAGTGTTTGTGATTTTAAAGGTAAATGAATCCATACCATATTGAAATATTGATTGTCCCTTCAACCCCGTTCTCTACAAGAATTTACTATCAATATCTGTTCAAATCATATTCACACAGGCTCCAAGTTTTCTGTGACGGGGTTGAACTCAAATATAATGTTAGTGAGAAAGAAATGGCTAATAGGCTAATAATAATTGGGAGTTCATGCCTGAGGTAGGAAATGTATGTTCGGGACTGCCCCCTATCAGATGTGGCCTAGAGATCGGAATACGCAAATCCATAAAGCAAAGAAAACTAGGCTACCTCGTTATCACGGGTAACGGCAGAGATAAAATGTATGAGTACTTCAATGGGCTTCCGTAGTAATCCGAATTCGAATTACTACATTTATTTATTGTTTTTCAAACACTGTATGACCCAAACGGCACCTCAGATAAGCACCCCTATATTAGCCAGGTAAGACACTTAGGCCTAATTACAATTTAAATGAATTTATTTTGGTGAAATTAGACTAATTTTTCTTGGTGGTTTGCATCCCATGTTCTTCATTTGTAGAGCTAGTAAACGGAGCCTTAATGTGACTTAGTTTAGTAAACCTTGTGGCATTATGAGTTTATTGTCAACAACAGTAACAGTTAGCTACACTGTGAGATTCAATCCCGGTAGCATTGCTGAATATCACAGAAATATTATTTTATGTTTTGGAAGGAAATAAGTGTAGAAGGCAGGGTAATAAACCTTTAGCTACAGCTGTGTGTAAGTTGTGTTTTATGATCATTTGGACAACTCTGTATATTTCACAAGCGCCAAAGGAATCTGAAGGATGGATGCAGAAGAAGAAAACATGTGAGTGTGGTGCACTGAACCCACACTGTTTGCTTTCAGCACACATTTGGTTGATTTGCATTTTTTGCAGTGTAGATCTGTATCTGAAAATAAGGAAATCCCATTAAAATTGAACTCAACAGCAAAGAAAACAAGGGAGTCTTGTCAGCTATGTTTATGAAGCGTCTTCTCTTGTGTGTGTGTGTGTGTGTGTGTGTGTATAGGGAATTAAAGGAGATGTCTGAAAGAATAGCTGAGCTTGAGCACAGCCAGAGCCAGCTGAAGACAGTGAACGCTGAGAGGAGGCGGTGGCTGGAGGTGGCAGGTGATGAAGTGGCCGACCTGCGCTTGGAGAACACAGCGCTCGCAGACCAAGTGAAAACGTAACCAGTCACACAGTAAAGCCTCTCTTTCCCTTAGCAGTATGTTTCTGTACTCTCTGTCAAACTTCACATTAGTTGGTCCGACCACAGTAGCTGCTAGCTGCTTCTCATACCACTGGTTTCTATGATAACACTAAACTTAGGCTATTCGTTATCTATGAGCGTGTTCAGACTGGGATACTAACATACTGAATACTCAGATCTGGAAAGTAACTAAGTACATTTACTCAAGTACTGTACTTATGTACAATTTTGAGGTACTGGCATTTTACTTGAGTATTTCCATTTTGTTCCATTTTGACTTTATACATTTACTCCACTACATTTATCTGATGGCTGTAGTTGCTAGTTACTTTGCAGAATAAGGTTTTACATGCAATTCATACGATAAGCTTATAAAATATGTTGCATTGTTAGAGTTTAAACTCCCCAGCAGTATATGGAGCAGTTCGAACTACAACATACAAAATACTTCTTAATGCATCAATAATTTAACACTCTGAAAGGGACTGTTCTTCAGAATGACTACTTTTACTTTTGATACTTCAGTACATTTTACTGCTAATACTTTTATAGGCTACTTTAACATTTTGAATGCAAGTTTTACTTTTAATTAAGTATTTTCTGTATTACAGTATTGCTACTTTTACTTAAAGGATAAGGCTGGTGTTTTTTAATGCATTGTTTACCGTCAACAAATCCTATGAAAATAACAAAATCAGCAATGATTAGCACCGAAAATAGTCCCCAGCGTAATGAAGAATTTGTTCCCATTTGAATTTGATTTGGTAATAACTACAACAGCCTGACTTTTCATGGTAACAGTTAGCGATTTTTAAAATTGAAACTATGTCTTTGTGAGCTGTATTTAAGGTTTTTAGCTTACAATTGGAGCCAGTGACTTCCGGGTTGATGGCTAAAAACGGTACGTGGGAAGTCAGAAAGTAACGGGAGTAGAGCAAACGCATTGTTGATTTTGTTATTTTCATAGGATTTGTTGACGGTAAGCAATGCATTAAAAAACACCGGCCTTATCCTTTAAGTAAAGAATTTGAGTACTTTTTCCACCACTGTGATCACTACATGCTCAATGAGTATGTATTGCATGTTCAAGTTGTGATTACCTGTTCCATTACCAGCAGACATTTCAGTGCATTTCAGTGAGCAGGCCAGGCTATATGTGAACAGATGCAAATCAAAATTAATATTTTTCAGTAATAAAATATAAGTTAGAATTAGATTAAATATTTGCTCCATTATTTCAAACCAATAACTCACACTAAAACATCTCTGTGATTATTTTGCCTTCATTTACAAATGATCTGACAGCAGTGTCGTCTTTTCAAGTGAGCAGTAGTGTTTTGATCCAGTGGTTTAACACTGTGGTGGATAATCTGTCAGGAACTTGTAGATCTGTTTGTTTATCCCCAGCCTGCAGAAGTGCATCAGCGATGAAGAGCAGGTAGAAGTGGAGCTTTGCAGGGTCAGGACCCTCCTAGCTGAGCAACACCATATTAACAAACTCGATGAAAAGGAGATCCAAAAATGGGTGGGTGACCAGAAATTCCCTCGCTCCCTTAGTTTGTCCTTTTATGACTCTTGTCAAACAATTAGTCATATTCTGCTGCATACTCATCAAGCTGGCACATTAGTCAAACTCTCACCCAGAGAAAGGCTGTGTGTCCTCTTGTTTCAAATACCTTTAACTTGCTCTGCTCTCAGTGACAGCGACTTGAAGCAGCAAGTTTTATGACTTTTGTTATTTTTCATTAAACACTTTCTTTTCCTCATTACTTTCTCATAATTTTCAATGAGTAATAATGACACCAGGGCTTTTAAGATAGATCTGTGGTAGACACACAGATACACAGGTATCATACCATTAATGTAATTAATTAATCAATGTAATTAAAAATATCTGCTGATGACCCCTCATCTTGTTTTTGTTTTGTGCAGGAGAATGAACAAAACATTGCGAGGGAGCGGAATAAGAAGCTCATTGCTGAGGTACGACGTCTGTTACCTTTTAGAAGTAAACCTTTCTGCCTGCACATCATTGTTTATCAGCTCTGTGGCAACCAGTATTTCAGTTCAGAAGTGTGATAGAAACGTAAAAATGCTGTGTGTTCTTTCCACATTCTGACTTGGTTGTCTTTAGCTGAACAGCCTGCAGCACCAGAGAGACCAGAACAAGATAAACATCTGCAGCCTCAGAGCTGCACTGCAAACCCTTCAGGTAACACCATGTCTTCCACTTGGAGCTCAAGTTCATTCTCTCTCTCTCTGGTTATCTGCACAGCTTTCAGCCAGCTGTCAAGTCATTTAACATAATCAGTCGGTTTCTGATTTGTTATGTTGTGTGTTTCTTTAGTCCGAAATGGAAGAGTCTCAGCTAGAGCTGAAGAATAGGGATGATGTTCTCCATCAGGTAGGAACAGGGGAACAAGTGTCAAGTGTCAAGCAGTGCCGGATCAAACACTCAAAGAGATTTTCTGATAGAACTGAATCTTTCTCTTTATATTTCAGCATTCAGATCATGCAGAAGTCAGTGAATGTTGTAATATCGTTCAACATTTTGAAACACTAATGTTTGGTGTGTGTGCGTGCGTGTGTGTGTGTGTGTGTGTGTGTGTGTGAGATAGCAAAACTTGCAGTTGAGGCACTTGGAGGAATCAAAACAAGAATCTTCCGACATTGTAAAGGTAGGGACATTCAGATACACTCGTCATCATCCGATTAAAAAAAAAAAAACAACACTCCCAAAAGTCACATTTCAGACATGAAGAAAAGCAACCCTTTTTTAAACCAGATTTACTGCCAAGAACATTTGACATTATAGGATGCATTCTGAACAGGTTTGTAGGTCCTGGACTCTAAAATTATTCATTACATAAATAACAAGTAATAACATAAGTTGAAACTTAAATGATCCCTGGGGATAAATACGCTCATTGCATCAGCAAACAATAGAATATAGATAAAAATACAACATGTCGAACATATTGAAGATTAAAGATACAGTGTTTTCATCATGCAATACAAAGCTCCTGTGGGCTTGAAAGAATTCTCATTATGTTGGCTAATGACAGATTTTCAGTTTAACAGATGTTTGCAGCTTACGGATTTACAAGTTTACACTCCAGTGCAGGAACAACTATTCAGGGTGGAAATGTGCATCATGCCTGTGTTTACATGCATGTAGTAACCCTGCTATTGGCCATAGTCAGGTGAAGGCCTTGTTTGGTTTAGGACCTGTTTACGTCTGTTTTCCTGTCTGTTCTCCTGTCTCTCCTGCAGGACCTCAGGCTGAGGATACAGGAAGCTAAGAACCAGCTAGAGGTCAGGCAGGACGACACCTCATGGTAAGCTAAACACTCTGCATCGCAGTGCAGGTTTATTAGTGATTCTTCATCTTGTAGCTAAATACAAGTACATGCACGCTAACTCCTCTGTTTTCACTCATATGGCTACTATTGGTTTCCAGTGCTGGACTGGATGACTTTATGGCAGGAGGTTATGGACGGCCCCTGTCCTTTGCAGAGGAAATGGAGCTCCTGGCCTCTTCAGCTGTGGTGAGTCAGGGTGCGTTCACTTTTTTTACTTTAATTATAGCGGGGAACAGCCCAATCACAACAAAGATTGAGGCGGAGTTTCACATAGTCAGCTAACAGTTTGACTGACCTCTTCTGGCTACTCTGCCTCCTCTGCCTCCATCGCCAAAGCCAGTACAAGCACTCTGTAAAATACACAGAAACCCAAACCAGCGGTAGCCTACATACAACATGCATGCATGTATCTATTCTTTGTTTATTCACAGTATTCCCATGATGTCACATGCATTTCCTACCAATATGGCGCTTTACACAGCTCATTGGCTGTTTGTCATTTGATTGTAATCACCCATTAATTTATTACAATCAGTGATGTAACAGAATACCATGAATACAACCTGCATTTATTTTACAGTGTAAACCAAACGTCATCACCAGCTGAATCATGCATCTATCGTTGTTATGGATACAAAATTTGTGTCATGCGCCCTGCTTTTTCATTTTATCAGCACACGTAGTTGAGGCAGTGCTTTTTCTACCAATAAAGGTGCATAGTAGACATCAAGACACATGCATTGCCCCCTTCACCCTGTTTTTAGACCACTGAACCAGAAAGAATGGAGAACAAATGATAGTTTTATTACCCTGTGGTTAACTTGTACCTCCACAAGTTGACCACTAGAGCGCTCCACTACAAAGCCCAGGTTCAGGGCTGGTCAGGAAGCTGCTATGTGGCTGTAGATGTGTAAATTAGGACGTTAGTGATCTCTGAAGTGTGGAAATAGGTCAGATCTTTACTGTAGCACTCTGTCCACTTAGGAAAGCACTGAGGCTGAGGAGAAAAGACATAAGATGGAGCTGGAGAGTCCGCCTGTCAAGGTTCAGACCAAAAGGTACTCAGGTTTCACATCGTAAGAAGCTCTGATAGGCTTTGGGACAAGATCTATTCAAATTGTCCTATAACTGTCAGAAGATTATATTTACATGGGATAGATTTTCTGCCTTGGGACCTTTTACTGATTGGGTTATGTATCTTATTTGCACTTAGATTCTCTCTTTCTTCCTATCTTGTCCATTCACTATCTTCCCTCTGCTTCTGGTATCTCCATCTCATCTTAACGTGTGCGTGTGTGTGCGTGTGTGTGCGTGTGTGTGCGTGTGTGTGTATACAGATGGTGGCGTAGTTGTGTAAAGAGCCTGGCAATAGGAGCCCTGAAAGCAGGAACTTTCACCCTCGGCTTCCTCGTCCCTCTTGGTGTTTTTGCCTCTGCGGCGTCTCGATGCTGTGGAGAAAACTCAGACTTTTTCTCCTTCAACACGCTCTGGAGCACCGCGCGCTTTTTAATACAGCCTTACTGCTACGTGGACTATGGCCACTTACCTCCCATCTGACTCATATGACGCCCTCCCTCATCCTCAATCAACTTTATTTTTTTTATCTAATAAAATTTCTATGAATCTCACTGGTCGGAGCATGTTTGTATTTGATTCTTAAAGCTGGTATTTATTTGGACATATTAAATACAGATAGATTAGATAGAAAATAATCTCTCACACCTGTCACTATAACTCAAAATACTGGCCTTACAGACAATGCAAATGCAAATCTATTAAAGGTTGATAGAATTGATTTTGATTATCAATATTTCACCCAGTTGTCATTATATTTGTGTATAGAACTGCTGGATGGAAACATGAAAGGAAGGCTGCTGTCCTGATCGTTTCCTCTGTTATGAGTGCTTGTGACGACTACATTATATATTATATTGTCTCTATATGTCAGCTTAATAAAAACAACACTATGTAAATGATGGTTTTCAAATGGGTGAAATATCCTATAATGATCATCGTCATTTAGCAGAGTGATTATTTTGATTCATTGTTGGAGTCAAGCCAAGAGTTTTGGTCACTTTTTTTTTGCAGTTGTACTTGGCTGCAAAGGTAACAAAAACGACTTAATTACACTACAAGATACACAAATATGACAACAAAATATAGCTCTTTGAATTGATTAAAAATACATGCACTCATGATACTGTAAGGCTCTTTGGATAAAGTGTCTACCAAATGGCATATGTATGGATATGAGATACAGTAAAAGCCTGTTGTTTGACACACAGCAGTCATTTTGACGTGTCATAGCAGAGTAAACACAGGTGTAACTAATAACATTAATGATGGTTCCATTCCATTTAGGTGTTCCAGTGCATTCCAGTGAGCCAGCATGCACAACACCAGGCCCTGTCACTGGAACACCTAAATGGAATGGAACCATCATTAATGTTATTAGTTACACCTGTGTTTACTCTGCTATGACACGTCAAAATGACTGCTGTGCAAAAGGTCTACATGGTACCACTGGTCCTACTGAGCCAATCAGTTTTTCATTAAGATGACAAGCCTCAGGTGGGATGTTCTTAAAGCTGCACTCTCTCATCCTACAGACCTTCTGAGTGTCAGAAAACTGCCTCACAAATCAAGCTGAGCAGTATTTTTTTGGGAGAAGCTGTCGTCCGAGCCAAACTTTACAAATAAAGAATCCTCTACAAGATTAGGGTGGATGTGTTTCAAACAAAAAAAAAAAAAAGAAAAAGGCCTATTGTTGAGGATTTCCTCTCTTTAATTTGGCAGCAAAGGGAAAGAGTGGACATTTTGCCAGTTATAATCCTATCAAGGATGTAGTGGAGGGAAGACACACCTAAAAACAGTTTACCGCCCTTTTAATTTATGAAGTAGGCCTAGTGTTTATCCACCTTTATAGGCTGACATAAACATTCCTGATGTGAAATTCATAGTATAGTAAGTAGTGTCAAATTGATGAAAGTTACACAGATGTGAGGTTTTCACAAATAAATAAAATAATTATTATTTTTCTTCATCTTAGTTGCCTTATGATCACCAACTGTCAAAGTTTACCCACCTTACAAGTTACCAATACACCACTGCCATTTGTTGTACCCAAACCCTACTTAAGTGTTCTGCTCTAATAGAGTAGCCTATATTGTAAGGTGTAAATTTAAATATATAGATTATCCATTGCCATTTGATGGTACAGAAGCTGTTGATTGCAGAGCATGCAACTACCTCACACACTTTCACTTTACCAAATGTAGGCCAAAATAGTGTGATTATTGTAAATTAATTCATGTAGTCCCAGTAGTAAATAAAAAGGTGGGTAAACTATAACTCAGATTAGTTTAATGGTGAAAACTATGAATGTCACATCATAAACATGTACTGTATGTTAGCCAGCCCTAAAAGGTGGATTAACGCTCCTCACTCCACAGGTGGGTAAATTGAGTTAAGCGGGTTCACCCCCCTCTCCATCCCTGCCTGTGTACAGTGTGTCATCATGGTTTGCCTGTGGCCTGAGGTTAACTTGCATAACAACAGGTTGAATGCTACTGGGAGGAGTAAAGCAAACCAGTCCCGACGCCCCAGGGGCTTCAAGCCTGAAAAACACGTTTCGCAAATACTCCAGTCGGCTTTTCCTTCTTCAGCCTGGGCAGAGGCAGGTCTGCCCCCGGTCTAGGGTTTCCTGTTAGCATTCCCCGCTGTAGTGGTTAAAGTAAACAGTGTTTTTTTGTCGGGTTGAGGTCCCGCACTACTGTTCAGTCAGTCACCAGGTCTGAGATGGATGTTGAGAGCCGCGACGAGATGAGCGGGCTGGAGAGAAGCAACCACACGGCGTTTATAGACGACAACATCCTATATGTTTGGGGGGGTTACCAGGTAAGACACGTCGCTACATAATTATACCTCGGTGGGTTAGAGGAGTCTGCCAAGAGCCCCGGGAATGATGTCACGAGATAAATGCCATTAGTCTCGTGCCTTTTAAATTCTCCATTATCCTAATGAGAAGTCACTGGCGGCTGATATTCCCATAGGAAGTTGATGGTGACCTTAACTCCTATGGCATCACTACGATATTCCTATAACGACATATAGGCCTAGTTTGGCTGTGATTTGTATAGTGTCATTCTAAAATTTAACATTGATTATAGTTCTTTTTTAAAGGTTTACATTGGTGTATCTGCATAAATGTTCATAGAGAACAATGGTGACCAGCTGTTGAATGGGAAAACCCCACTGTTAAGCCAGTGGCACTCAAGGAGCCGCCATTGAAGCTTTAATTGCTAAGGAACAAGTTTTAGCGTGACCCCAGAATTGTCTAAGACATAATTTAGGCTACATTCTGCAAAAAAGTATATGAACAACACTGTATAACCAAGACTACAGCCAGACTTTGATGTCACCAAGATACTCTTGAGTATTGACCATGAATGACATTTACTTGTGTACATTTGTTTGAGGTTTTACCACCAAATGAACATTACTTCACAGTAGCACTAACAGTTTTTAACCAGAAAACATACAAAAATGCCTCTCGGCACTGTGCTGCTCCAGAAAGCAGCTCTAGAAAGTGTTGGATGGCATCATGGGCTTTGTTCTTAAGAGATGAAACTTTAATTGTTTCTTTGGGGAAATTGGTTAATGTTAATAAAGTTTACACTACCCAGGACCATTGACAGAATATAATTTAATTCACTAGGGTGACTTTTTCCTTTGCTAATAAATTTCCCAGTAACTTGTTAAGATGTAGGCTAAGTGTCATATGATGGTATATCTTGTCTTTGTTTCCTGACAGGTTGTTGCTGGAAATGACGTGGTGTTGCCCAGCGATGAGATATGGCTCTGTAATTTGGACAGCGGGGCTTGGTAAGATCAGGTCGTTCTATCAGCTGAGACACACGCTGTGTCGGGTTGACATCTAATCTGTGGCAGTACAGCATGTTTATTTCATCAAGTTCCTTAAAATGGATACAAACAAGATACTGTAACTTCCTCTAGCATACCAGTGGGATTTAAACTTCATGAAGACCAAAGAATAGGGTTTCAGAGGAATCAGTAGCAAATTGGAAACCAATAGCCTCTGACTTTTCATGAAGCAATTGGCTTAGGATCATAAATCCAGATCTTCTTTGATTGTGTTATACCTGCACATGATCAACAAAGATTGCTTTAACTCAAAATGAAACTCCAGCTACTAGCTATGTTATTGCTGTCTCTTCTAGTTTTACGGTTCGACTTTCACGGTGAGAAAGAGGGGAGCTCTTACTAAAGCCAGCCCCACCATCACTGAGTTTTACCTTTACATGTGTGTCCAACTTGCTCTCTCTCTCCTCCTCCTTCCTCTGTGTGTGTGTGTCAGGGAGCGGAGGGAGATTACCGGGGATTTGCCCTCACAGCTATCGGGCTTCTGTGGCTCTTATGTCAACAACACGCTCTACATCTTTGCGGGATGCGACCCCATTGGATACACCAACGATGTGAGTTGCCCCAGGCTGCTTGTAAAACCAGCTGTCCCTGACTCTGCTCTTAGGAATCACTAAGCGCTGATGAGAATGTGGGATAAGGACATGAATGTTGCCTGACGTGTTTCTTGTTTTTTTTCATGGCCGCATATTGATATGAAAGCTGTCTGTGAAATGCAGAACTTGCTGTAACTTGAGATTGGCTGGCAAGGCGGAGACAGATACAAAAACAGCAGCATGCAGCGTGTGGAAAGGGAGAGTTGGCAATGAAATGTGTGCAAAAATTGGTCGCAATGTGAGCTGTGAATGAGGCGCCTTGCTGTATCATTATCATTCCTTATCAAACGGTAACAAGTCCACACATCAGTGTTCACCTCAGAAATGAAAGGGCATTCTGAAGCAGAAGCACAAGCAGAGAGTTAGATGTAATGCTCAATATTTCATAGAGCCAACTTCAATGAATTTCGACTGAAATCGAGTAGGATTACAGCTTCCTCTTTAGCATAACATTTTTTTTTACATGCAGGAAACATATTTTTCCTTTTCTGCTGTGCTTCATTTAAGGAAAGTCTGGAATTTTTGTGCTTTTTCCAGTTAAATGTTGGCCTTAGTGATTCAGGGCCTCACCAACAATAATGGACGGCCATGTTATAATGCTCGGCTAATGCAGATGTCCCTTAGTTTGGCTGTATGAACTGTTGTGTTTATCTACGCTCCTGTTTGCAGCTGTTCAGCGTTGACCTCACGGAGCCGTGCTACACATGGAAGAGAGTGACCGACGCCAGAGGAACTACGCCCTCACCGCGAAACAAACACTCCTGCTGGGTACACAGAGACAGGTCAGCTGTCTGTCTGAATGCCTGTATTCCCGCCTGTCTGTGTGCACAATCGTCGTTTCCTCCCCCCCCCCCATCCACACCTAACAATGAGCTCCAGCCGAGCCATTTAATCGCTCACGCCCCAGCGAGAGCAGGCTTTTCACCCTCATACCTGAGGAATTGGTCATTTTGCATGCTAACGAACAACTCGCACCTCAACAGGAGGAGATAAAGAGGAGATGTTTTGGAATTTAATGTTTTTAGCCATGACCCAAGAAATTAGTTGAGGGTTTTGGAGGGATTTCCCCGTCTGCAGCATTGAGAAAATCTTTAATAATAACATGACAACTCTTTTGATCTTGCAAATTTCCACATTGCACTGAATCAAGAGAGTCCTTTTACAGTGGATTTCACCTCATGTTCTCTAGTTTTCACACTGTTTTGTGTGGTTAAAGTAGTGTTGTGTGAAATGGTGAAGGAGAAATTATGTATCCTTGTTTCTTTGGTGCAGACTAATCTACTTTGGAGGGTATGGCTGTAAGACCATAGGGGAGGTACGCAACACTTCATCGTCTAGCTTCGTCGTGGAAGAGACATCCTGGGTAAATAATACTACAACACAACAGCATTTTGTTCTCATGTATATCTTGGAGCCATATCAACCGATAGTCTGTCATTGTTTTATTCCATGGTAGTTTTGGTGTTATCTGGCGTATGCATGCTTCTTGAAATACTTTGGTAATCATATTATACTTTGACATATGAAGTTTGGTCATTATATTGTACTTTAGCATATGATCTTGGCATATATTTTGTTTTGGAAATCATAATCACACATCATCACCCTTTAGACAGTGATTGGGAACACGTTATTTAGGTGCTGGGGCTGGAACAACGAAGTCAGTGTTTTTGACACACATACTGCCACATGGAGTGTGCCAGAAACTCAGGTGAGTAGAACAACATGATTTTCTGCCTAAGCAATTTGATTGATAGAAGCAGGCTAGTAGTTGTAGTAGTTGCTAGTAGTTCTTATGCTGGATGCCACTGTGCAGGTTACCATTTTGAATAATGGAAAGTCCATAGCCGGTTCTTGATAATACTTTTCTGTACATTACAAGAGGCATGTCCAATAACATGTCACTGTTGTGTTTCCTGTATGTGATTATAATTCATTTCTGCCAATGAAAAAAAAAATACAATGGAGGGCAAAACATTTTAATCTGTTGATCTCAGACTCTTGCTATGATAGCTGCATAAGTTTGATGTCCTGTGATTTCAGCTGGTCACATAATTTAAGTGTCCAGTCTTAGTGTCTTGTGTTAAAATGGGATTTGGCTGATGCAGTTACCACATGGAAGGGCATCAATGCAGTGTGTCCCTCTTTGTTTTGATCAGGGTCCTGCCCCGGCGCCCAGAGGCTGCCATGCCAGTGCTCTTCTGGGGAACAAAGGTTTCATCTCGGGTGGCCTGGTGAGTTGGCTTGACATTGCTGAGCGTTTGGCTACACCGCCATGTATCTCTGACCATATGAATGGGAAAGCAGTATCTATACGCTTATAGTGATCAAATAGGAATTAAAGAAATAATTAGATGTTTTTTCTCTGGCATAAAATGTAATTTTCACTATAATGATACATCTTATGGCTTACATGACCAAGGTGGTGCCACTGAAATGGTAATCTTCAGAAAATACTATAATGACAACACTTTTATAGTGATTGCCTGGAGGGGTTAGAATTTCCTAACTCTAAAAAAGGCTTACTTTTACTAATACACATACACTTGATTGTTTCCAGGAAACCGAAGAGTTGGACCTGTTCTGCTTGGATCTGGAAACCTGGACCTGGACTCAATTGTAAAACTGCCTTCACTCTCACACCAATAGCATTGACTTTTTTTATTGCTTTTGATTTGTTAGCATATCTTTCCAGTGATTTACTGACCACAACTGCACTCTGTGTGTGTGTGTGTGTGTGTGTGTGTGTGTGTGTTACTCTCCACACCACCAGTGACCTGCCCCCTTCCTGCGTACCCCTGGGGCGCTCCATGCACACCTTGACCCCCACATCAGATCACACGCTGTTCCTGTTCGGCGGTCTAGGGACAGACGGAAATCCTCTGAGTAAGTCTAGGCCGCAGAGTAAGTATCGATCCCCTTTGTTTCTATGCTTATGAACCGAAGTCTCCGCGCTGCATGCTCCAAGTCTCCTGCTGCATGAGTAAGCCCTTTGCCTTATGTTGAATGTTGAAACATCACATTTCATCTGCATGATTTCATAATCGTCATGAACCTCCATCGGCCTCGGCGAAATGTGCACAAGGTTGAAGGACATCTTTAACGCAACTCTGATAACAAAGGATGTCCTTCCCTCCCATAGACTGCTCTAGTTTCCCAATAGGACCGAAAGGAAGGCTCCCTTTTTTAGTTTAAAGCTTCTTTCATCATAAAACCTTTCCCTTTAGGTGATGCCTGGCAGTTTGACACGCTGAAGGGAGAGTGGACAGAGAGGACACACCCACACAGTGACAAGCCCAGGTATTCCCCCACCCAGCCAGCCAGCATTAGGACAAACACCTCTAACGTAGCAGGATTTTTCAGGATTTCACATGAACACACACACACACCATGTTGTTTTGTGTTATGCAGTCATTGGAAATCTATTAAAATGCTATACATTCCTGCTCCTCAATGTCCTCCCCATAGTAGGAAATTACTAAAAGATGCAAGCTTGAGGAGAACATGGTAGAGATGCACCTTTAGTGATCATATAGTAGTAGGTAAATGTCTGCCTTAGCATTACAGTTTACCTTCTGCCTCATGTTTTATCATTTAGAAAAAAAATCAGCTTTTTTACTCCTAGAATCTCTGTGAATGAAGGCTCTTAAAGAAATGGATGATAGAGATTTAAAGGCATTGCATTCAAGTGAAATGCATTCAATACGTTTCTGCTGAGGTGGGACCGCTGTACCTTTTTCCTGATGAAGAGTTTACATAGACACAGCATCTGAAAGGAGCAACAGCTTGAGTTATCAGTTTCGGTGCCAACCCCAAGAGAGGTGAATACAGCTCGTGGTGTTGTGTAAATCAACATCTGATTGTATACTCGTATTCGCCTGTGTTCACCCTCCCCAGGTTGTGGCATACAGCGTGTCAGGGCAAGGACAATGATGTGGTTGTGTTCGGGGGAAGCCGCAACTTCTCCATCCTTGTGGACTCGGTATGTGACAAGAAAACCCCTATTCAGGAAAATGGGTTCATTTGTATTTTTCAAATTTGGGTTCTACATTTCCTGGGCACATTTTCAAATAATTTTATCTAAGATTTTAGGGTTGATTTTCCTAACTGAAGTCTTTACATTAGTACATCAGTATTTGAAAGGTTTATTTTTAGGTCCACAGTAAGGTCTTAGTGACTATAACATTGGGCAACGTAAGCTCTTTCCAACATCTCTTTTCTTCCATAAAATCCCCTTCACCAATGTTTTTGCAGAGTGTACTAATTATAACCCACTGATTGAGTAAAATTGTTGCACAAAGAAAGCTCAAGTGGTTTTAAGGGCTCAGAGAGGTGCACTCACATGTGCTAATCTACAGATTTCACACATGGACTCGACAGATTTCACACATGGACTCAACATATTTCAGATAACTGTATAGAACGTAACTGTGATGTAGTTTTTTGAGTCTTAAGGGTCAAACACCCTCTGAGATTGTGTAGGTTGCACTTATTGAAATGAAAAGGGGGGACGTTTTGCTAGATTGTCAAAATAGCAAAATGATTTATACATGGGATCATACAAAAAAATATATTTTCCGTCCCCCACATTGCTGTTGTCAGACCACAAACTAAGTTATACTGTAATAACGAAAAGAATCCTTATTTTTTTCACGGACATTCGTGTATTTTTGAAATTATACAATAGGGATTTAGCAATTTTCAAGAGTCATGAAATTCACTCAACACATACATAACCATGAAAACATCCAAAGTAGGAAAAAGAAAGCCACTCAAATTGCAGTTGTATTGGTTTTCCGCAACGGCAGCAAATATACAATACACATTCATCCATCCATCTAACCGTCCTCACGTCAATGTTGTCAATTCTCTTGATGTCAGGTGGCTGTTCTGAGGTCCCCATGGCAGCATCACTGCAAAGATGTGCTGATCTTCCAGACCCAGCCATACTCCCTCTCCAGGTAAGAAGAGCTTGCGAGGTTCATTTCTGATCTGATTCTGTATTCATATGGCAGTGGTGCATCACCACAGGATGGAAGTTACCACCACTGCTAGAGAAAATGTGAAATTCAAATCAGCATTGTAATTTAGTCTTACTATCATAAGTGTAGTCCAAATGTTTTAGAAGTAATGATTTTATTATGATTAACAGACACTTTTAGCACTACAACCTCAACTTGAAACATAACTTAGACTCAAACGGCAACAGATATGGGACAAAACTAGAATTATCCCCCCCAGACACCAGAGCTGCAACATTACAGAGGAAACACTGTGATCTACTGTATTAACAAGCCCCACAGCCATATCTGTGGCCCAAAATAGAAGTATTAGGTGTTCAAAATGTAACCAATCACTCCAGTTTTATATTTTGTATGTTGGAACAGTGTGGCTCTTGTAACTTGTGTTGTGTCACTTGCTAGTCACATGCATTTCTGTTTGCAACTACAGTATGTACAAGTCAGTGGGCTTGGCAGCATGTGTGAGCATGTTTGCATGTCTCCATCCACTTTGCATTCACACATGATTAAGTGATTTAACAAAGTCCACAGTGACCATATAAACACTAAGAGCTATTTATACTCTGAGCTGCATGGCTCCCTGTTGGAGCAGTGTGCAGGTGCACATTACAGCAAATGGGACATGTCGTTATGCTAATGAGCATTACCAAACTGCCTCTCTCTACTGTATGGGCAGCACATGAGGTCAAGTCATGTCATACCAGTAAAGTCATACTGTGTTCATTAATGCTTGGACCAAAGGTTAGATAATTATACTTAGTGGTGGCGTTTCTTTCTTATTCCCATGGATAACTGGTCAAATGTAGATAATGTTGAGATCATGTTGTGAGTTTGATAGCATAAAAAATTTCAGCTATCTAAAACATCAACATTTAACATCAGGTCCTTATCAAAACACGCTCCTTGGTGAGAGTCGAAGGAAAAACAGGCAAATAATGACGCAGTACAACAGTGGTGTGTAGAACAGCATGTCAGAAAAGCACGGCTCATCAGTCCTTGTCAGAGCTGCACTAGTTTTTCCATTATTTCATTCATTTTTAACTGTATTTTTAACCTGTGTGTCTTTCTCTCCTCTCTAGATTGTGTGAGGACTTCATAGGAAAACATGCAGAGCTGATCGGAGAGCAGCTGAACTGGCTGCCACCAAGGCTGCGGAAGAGAGTCGACAAGAGATTTGCCTTTTTCTCTGCTAACAAGCCAATGCTTACAGCCTGATTTTAGAGTGACAGGATTACATGACTTCTGAGCTGATAGACGGGTGTTACCAAATTATATTCATTTTTGTGTCAATGTGCTTTTGTGTTTGCCTGATAGACTTAATTTCATTCCTCTTTGTTAAACTAAAAGACCATGCAACTGAAGCTTCGCTATTTTAACTTCCATGTTGGTGCATTAGCTTTAAGAAATACCTCATTTGTAAATACTGTCTTTTTTTTAACAACCAATTGTGATTCGTCAAATGTTAGTCCAGTTGTTCTAGTTGGACAATGTGCAATCTTTGTTTATGTTTGATTAAAAAATATTGATATGTTGTTTATTATTAAACTGAAGAAACTGTACCATTTCATTGATTTCATATGTTGTAAAACAAAACCAATCGACAGAGGGGAAAAAAACAAGATTTATTTAATCTAATTAAGTTAAATGGTTTAATTACAAAATGCATGATATTTTTTCTTTTCAAAATCATATGAAACATTAAGCGTTTTATAGTGTCACAACAACAAGTCCCAACCTATTCGTCGGTAACGGTTCTTTGGCTGTTTAATTGCTGCTAAGTACAGAACATTACAGATTACTGGGACACTTGAACGCATCTGTTTCTAGCAGGCCAAAGGCAGGATGCCCTCTGCTGCCTCAGGACACATCTAGGACAAACTGCTGGATGCTACAATACACTATCAGCATCACCTAACATCATATTTTGGAACAGTTTTTAAACACTTTGAATTCAGCTATGCAGGGAAGTAGACATCTTATGGTCATGTTTTACAGTTCCCAATGTAAAGACCTGGGTGCTGAAAATGGATAATTGTTCAATTACCTGAGAAAGATGAAACTTGTATATGTGTAATGTACAGCAGCATAGGGACAGGGATGTTTATGATCAATGTTTCCGACTAAAAAAAAAAAAAATTCTTAAGGCTGTGTGAATTTATTCCCTCTGCCCTCTCCTCACATTTCCTCTCCTTCTGATAATTTCTCATTTATTTATATATATTTATATTCAATAACGATAAACTTCAACATTACAGATAGAAATCCCCCTAAAAATAACCATCTAAAATATATTTTACATGACTGTTTTTTGCCCAGCTTCACATATTGATCATCACATTCAACTCTGGAGAGGTAAAACAATCGAAGCAGAATGCACATTCCTATTCTTCACAATACCGTTTGATCTCAACATAGTAACTTTGTTCTCCCCTGAAACATTTCAGTGACATTTCACCTTGGTAGACTAGCTTCACTTTTTAGTGCACATAGAGTTCATGAATGGTTAACCACTAACACTTGCTCTGGGGACCCATAATCAGTACAACTTGTTTACTTTTGTTTTGTCTAAGAATGACACTAATGACAAAAATACAAGCAAGGCAATGCAGATAAACAGGTAATAGCACCTGTCTACACTCCCGAAGGCAGTTAATGCCGGAGGCTGACTGCCCCCTGAACTTCTATGGAGGTGTGCATGCTGAAAAGTGAAACCCGTCGACCAAACTGAAATGTGTCTTGTTGGTGCTCGGTTGTCTCAGACGGGCCGGACGTAGTTGGCGGGCAGCATGCCCTGCTGGCCGGTGCGCTGGTTGCGGCCGTACATCCATCCTTCATCTATCACCTCAGCGTCTGAGATCAGATCCCCTTCCTGCAGAGAAACCTCATCTGCATCTGCTGCCGTGTAGCTGTACAGGGCCTGGTACTGCTTCTGAGACACACACACACACACACACACACACACACAGAGCATATCAATTCACAGGTGCATTGCTACACACTCGTGCACCAGGACTCACACAGCAAATGCATGCAAATCACACACACATATGCACAAAGCCCATATATTCACAGATGCATTGGCACGCCCGCAAGTTGTACACAAACACACACACACAACATATACATGCACAACAGGTACAGATGCACAGGCACATATAGGAGTGCACACCAAGATGATTATTGTAAACTAAAACTAGATGGTTGCTAAGGTGTATCTAGATGGTTGTTACGGTGTTTCTAGGTGGTAGCTAGGGTGTACCAG
The DNA here is from genome assembly GCF_048128805.1 of Centroberyx gerrardi. Lineage (NCBI taxonomy): Eukaryota > Metazoa > Chordata > Actinopteri > Beryciformes > Berycidae > Centroberyx > Centroberyx gerrardi. The sequence continues at coordinate 12,873,692 of NC_136016.1, read as the reverse complement.
GCGGTTGCTATGGTGTTTCTGGGTGGTTGCTAAGGTGTACTAGGTGGTTGAAGTAGAGTCAAACATTCTACATTTTAGTGTATGATCCTTACCCCTCCACTGGGTGGTGCTACAGCAGCAGGGCGCTGACTGAATGTTTGAGGTTGAGGGTTGGATGGTTGCTGCTGTTCATAGTCTACACAACACACACACACACACACACACACACACACACACAAACACAGAGTTAGATTGAGCAAACACAGCAAAACACAGATGGTTTAATAAGTGAACCTAAAAGAGAGGTTGTGCGGTATCATAAAGTGTGTGTGTGTGCGTGGAGAGATGGATGTGCCATACCTTGCCTATTTTCAGGGGGAGGTGCATCACTCCGAATCTTGCTCTTCTCAAATTCCTCATGGTACTTGATCTACACACACAGACATTGACACACACAAAAACTATGTTAAGTCCACCAGGGGTCGCTACACCTCAACACTAACCGCCTCTCTCTCTCTCTCTCTCTCTCTCTCTCCCCCTGGGCCGTCTGTGAGAGGTAGCACCATTTTAGGAGGTGTTGAGGGATGATGAGGGGATATCTCAGCCACAAACGCATCAAGTTACTATTTGAGAGGTTTTCAGATGAGTTATATTTCCAAATCTTACAATCTAAAGAGTGTAAGCAGGAGAGTTGTGTGTACCCATGGTTTAAAACAGTAGAGGATGTGTATGATGGGGCAACCTATGACATTCACACTTGAAATGATTAAAACTGACTGCACAAATGAGACTACAGTGGCTGCTGAAAAACTTTCAAAACAGACTTGAGACCAACCTCTTCTTTCATTATAATATTGTTCCATATCAGCCACATTACTACTATGTATTACTACATACTGCTGTCCACTGATGCTACAAAGCAGCTGCATGCATCTGTTTCCCAAAGGCAGTCTAGAACATAGACAAGACTTTGTAGCAAATAAAAAGTTTAATTCCAAAACTCTAATTTGGGAATACAGTTATAGCTGAAATCCATAACTTAGGCGACTGTGTCAAAAATACAGATGATACTATCCTGAAAAAGGTTACTAAATGCTAAGAAAAGGTCAAAGCAAGAAATATTCCATGATTTCAATTTATGTCCAACAGTCATTTTGTCAGAGGAAGTTATTGGAGAATGTTTTGTTTTGGAATGAACCTCTTGAAATAACTCTTTAGCTGAGAAGCTGGTATGCAAGCAGTGTAAAACTACTGGAATGCAATCACAGCTTTAAGGGGATTGAAGAGGGAGGAACTGATCTGTTGTCCTCAACAGACCTCAGGAGGAACAAATAGGCAGAGCGCTTGTCAAGAAAAAGACGAGAGGAGAGAGAGAGAGAGAGAGAGAGAGAGAGAGAGAGAGAGAGAGAGACTGAAAAAAATTAAGAAATTAGCAGAGGATGAATGTTAAGAGAGGAGAGGGAGGATGGGAAGTTGAGATAAAAGAAGGAAAGAAAGAAAGAAAGAGAGAAAAAAATAAAGAAAGACCAATGGAAAAAGAAGTTGCTAGATTTTGGCCTCTTGAGACGCAGCTTATCGCTCGTCATTCCTTTCTGCTACTACTGCTCCCATGAGAGAGGAAAAAGAGAAAGTGTGTGTGTGTGTGTGTGTGTGTGTGTGTGTGTGTGTGTGAGTGAGTGTGTGTGTGTGCAGCAGAGAGCAGAGAGCAGAGAGCGGACGTTCACTTTGTGTCCACAGCTGAGAGACTTTGACCATATAGGGCAGCCGCTCCTCTGCGGACAGGGGAGAAATGTTTGAAATGTCTGTGCAGGCTTGTATCCCCACATCCTCCGCCGGCTCCCGTCTGGAGCCGCTCTGCCCGGACATTCATCAGCTTGTAGTTTTAGTTTTTAGTTTCACGAAATTCTGAAACGGCTCCTGCAATTGGACTGCAGTGATTTGCTGTTGTGTCTTAGGAAAGTGAAATGAGTCTGTGTGTTTGTTTCATACCAGTGGGGGAGAAAGATGGACTTGTTGACTGCAGCTGGCCATTTCAACTTTTTTTTTTTTGGTCCCTAGGGGCAAAAAACTATTTGCTCTCCAGAGTTTTATGAACTGATTGTTGTTTAATTGTAAAGTTAGGATGAGAAGGAGTTCCTTTTCTGAGCAGAAGTCAAAAAAAGATTTTGAAAGTGATGTGAGAATAATGTGAATCATTTGATTGTGATGAAAATACCGATGATGGACTGCGATGCCTCTTGGACTAAGGAGAGGTAATGAAGGACTCAGGTTAACATCTAGTTTTAGAGGTCGAACAGGACTTACGTTACTGATCTGGTCTTGCGTCTTCTTCACTCTCTGCATCTCTGGAGTGTCGGCCACCACGCTGAAAGCCTTTCCCTTGTTCTTTTCAAACTCCTCCTTGTAGATCGCCTGTGAAGTTTGAATCGATCAGGATTTAAGGAAATCGATCTTATTTTTAGATGGATGACACAGTGGGGTAGAGAGGGTTTCATTCGGTTCGTTTCTCAACCCACAGAGGGTTGCATCCTCCAAATCATGTTAGAGTTATTAGGTTATGCCGCGTTCTGGTCAAATTGGAAGAAGCAGACGAATGGAATGACATCTCTTTGCCAAAACTATTTGAGGTGTCCACGTGTTTAATTTGTTGGAAAGTTAGATAATTTGGATTTTTATTGTCTTGGACTGCTGACATCTGTGGCTTCACTACAGTGTTTACAGCCTGTGTTGACACACTTCTGCAATTCATGACAAGTGGGAGACATCGGAGTCCGCAAAAAATCCCCACGTCCTACTTCCTAATCAGCAGGAATCACTAGGAGGTTGACGTGAATGGTTTTCCCAGTTGGCAGCTCGTATTTACAATAAATCCAACGTGACACGAACGCAGCATCAGTTGAGAAGAGCATAGGAATAATTTAGTACAGACACAAGGCACATATTTCATAAAAACACATGCAGATACACATATTTTAACACAGTTCTCGTGTCTTTCAAATGATTGAAAATACCAGTTATGGAGCATCTTTCTTTTCAAACTCCTCTGCCTGTAAATTTTCAATTTATCAGGATTTAAGAAAATCTATCTTATTATTAGAATTAATGACCTTTTATTTTCCTTAAATTACACAATATGTATAGAAAGGGTTTCATGATAATCCGTTAGGTTCATTTCTCAGCCCGTAGAGGGTTGAAAATGGAGAAATCACCACAAGGAATTTAGGAATGTAGTATGTGCAAAGATTTACTAAATTTAGATATACACACACACACACACACACACACACACACACGCAAGCTGTGCTAAACGAACATTTCTTCATTAATGTTTATGCCCATGGGAAAACATTACTCAAAATGTTTATTTCATAGAAATTCAGATACCCCCCTCCCCCTTTCTCTCTCTCTCGCTCACACACACACACACACACACATGCACACACAAATGAGTCATATACTTGCTATGAGGAATATGCTGTCTCAGGGAGGGAGCTCGCCTGCCTAGACTTTTATGGTTATAAACAAAGAGCAGGGTTGCCTGGATGGGATGAAGGGAAAGGAAGGAGCGAGAGAAAAGGAAACAACTCTTAGTGTAAACTTTGACCATGATGTAATGTTATATGCTTGTTTTAAAAAATCATTTTACCGCAAATGGAACAATTTGTAGATCCTAAACGTCTTTACAACTAGAGTTTTCCCAACTCTTCAATCAGGTGCAACACCACTCAAAAAAAGCAAGAATTGATTCACATGTTTAGAGTCTACTTCTTCAATTTTTTGCATCCATAGTTCATGAAAATGGATTTGATACATTCTGTTCTTCAGTGCGATGCCCATGCCATGCCCACGTTTCATGTTTAAGATTTGTCTTACATTCGTTATATATTTTCAGTTCACTTTTGTTTGGCACATTTGTAAAAAGCTGGTTCTCAGTAATGTTATGTCATATCTGATTTATTCTGTGGAAGTTGGATGAGCAGAGGAGAGAGAGCAATGAGTCCACTTGAAAGGAATATGTCATTCCTGTGGGGCCCAAGTGCTAACATTAAACACATGTGGTGTGTTTTCTTTGAGCATGCTTACACACACACACACACACACACACACACACACACACACACACAGGCTAGAGAGATATAAAGCAATAAGCACAGAGACAGGACAGTAGAGACACAGCATCATACAGAGATTATGTGGCCATGTGTCAGATGATAAGTGTACATGCTTAATCAATATGCTACGATAAGTAAATCACCGATATAACTATAGATATCTATGCAACATTTTTTTATTTTTTTCAAATTTAAGACTATGCAGATGAGTTTTAGCCTGTGTTTTCCCTTTTCTTTTTGCAGCTGTTTAGCAGTTGGTTTTAGGGTTCGGGTTAGGAAAAGGCTTCATATGTATATTGAAGTTACATCTAAATCTCCCATCATGCATCTGTCCTGCACTAGCACTTGATAATGGCTGCTGCAGCCCATTCTTTCTGTGCCACTGAAGTGACATATTTTAACAGTCTCTGTCTCTCAAATGATTGGGTGCCAGAACGAACTGTGCCTTCTGATGGCTGGAAAGTAAACCGATTTGAATTTTCTAGACAATTCCTCTCAGCAGTGGAGCACAAGTGAAGTATTACAGTACAGTTTGCACAGTGCGTGCAGCAAATATGGGTCTTCTATGGCTACGTCTTTATCTCCAACAGTTGCAGAGTGCTGTACCTCTGATGAGGAGGATTGCCTTTTCTCACTAGATTAAAGACACAAACCGCCTCACAAATCCCTCGGTAGAAATTCATTTAGTCTCAGCAAACATGCAGCCTTAAAAGGACATACTGACAGTTTGAGTTTGAACTTTTTTTTTTCTTCTTTTTCATGTTGGAGGAAAACGTTTCTACCTTTTGCAGCCAGTGGCGCCCCTTTCAGTGAGAAATGCAAACAATGTCATGCCATTTTAGTGAAACTGAAGAAGGAAACCCCCCCCACCAACTACAGTTCTAAATGTCAAGGTATCCCTTTAATTTTGCGTGACTTGGAGGACTTAGTGTGATCAGATTAGAGTTTAAGAACAGTGAAAGCAGCCAGAGAGGCTAAATTGAGCCAATGCCAGAGAGAGAGAGAGAGAGAGAGGGAGGGGTTGCGTGTGTGTATGCAAAAGTAACTACTGCACTGTGTATTACGACAAAGGGTGTGTCTATCTGTGTGTGTGTGTGTGTGCACTACAGTTTATTTATGCCCCAGAAAGCAGAATTTCAGCCTGAATTGCTCAGGTTTGACTTCCTCAGATTCAAACATATTCTTAAAAAATACTGTTTTTAGCAAATTGTCATCAAGAAAATTAGGAGACACTTTTGGCTTTAGTTGGTTTGGACTCACGAATAGTTTGGATACGGACAGATTATTCAGGTTCTGTGTCATTCTCTGGCCTGAGTCGAGTTCTTATTTTAGTATTTGGTCAAAGGGCTCATTTAATTGATCGAAGGAATCCAATTGTCATGACAGCGGAGCCGAGAGCTTTGTCCTCATCTCCTGCTGTGTGACAGATAGAGAGCTGAGTAAAGGAGACAGAGGGAGGGAGGGAGAGAGAGAGAGAGAGAGAGAGAGGAGAGAGAGAGAGAGAGAGAGAGAGAGAGAGAGAGAGAGAGGCAGAATCATGATGACGCAACAAGATTAGCTACAGTGTCTGTCAGTGAAAGAAGACAGGGATTGAGTAGGAGTGATAGTGGTGAGAGACAAGTGACAAGATTATGTTATGTAGAGGTGTGTGTGTGTGTGTGGGTGTGTGTGGGTGTGTGTGGGTGTGTGTGTGTGTGTCTAACCTGGCTATTGAGCATGGTCTGCTGTTTGAGACGGAGATTCTCGGGGGTGTCATTCACTACGGTGAAGGAGGTTTTGGGGTAATGGCTGGAAAAGATCAGCAACAGAAAGATGATATGAATGTTTACTCTCTCTCTCTCTCTCTCTCTCTCTCACACACACACACACACACACACACACACACACACACACAAGCTTATTACTTATAATTTATTTACCTCCTTAACTTTCATCAATCTTTAGTCTTCTATGGTACTTTGTCAGAAAGGCTACAATATATGTTTGAAAACCAGGTTGTGCTATCAGACACAGTCGTTGAAATCAGACAATGTTGTAGTGACAGATAAAAGACACAAAGGTCAGCAGCTGACATACAAACCTTTCAGCAGCACTGAGGTATTTCTGGAATGGTGTCTGTTTTGTAATGCATATTCAAACTTTGCATAACCACTGAAACAGTGGCAGATTACACTGAGGAATTTCCAAGGTCATATGATTCTGTCTGTCTGTTCACGCTTCTCTTTTCCATCACCTTGACACACAGTAGCTTTGACTGCTCATTTGTATGTGTGTCTGTACCACTGTGTAAATCACTGTGTAAATGGATGCTTATCCCACCAATGACACTCAAACGATAACTGATCAATACCGCCTATAAGGGACAAAAAAACTTGTATTGCATCACATTCTATCATATTGTATCATATTGTATTGTATTGACTTCAAATTCCAAAACACAAGTTCAAATAATTTCTGTTGTCAAATGTTTTGAATATGATTTTACTTTCATAGATGCCATTTTGTTCATGTTTTGAATCTGATTTACCTTCATAATCAGAAAGATTGAACGTCACTGCTGCAACTCAATGATTACAAGGTAAATAAAAATGGCTGTTCACCCAACCAAAAGTTGTCCTGTGAGTGCAAGGGTCATCTTAAGTGTCATGAGGATGATCGATGTGCTGTAAACACTCACATAGTGCAGTAAGGCTTCTTGTTAAAGCCTTTGTAGGTTGTCATGCTCAGGGCCATCTTGCAAACCTCACAGCTGAAACAGCCCTTGTGCCAATACTAGGGAGAGAGAGAGAGAGAGAGAGAGAGAGAGAGTCAAAATAAAGTTTTTATCCACTGAAAAACTGTGTGTGTCAACGGTGTTGATTAGTTTTTGTTCGGGCACCAGCCAGTAAAACATTCTTACTTCGGGTTGACTCAGTCCCACTGAGAGTTGCTCATGTCCGTGACCAAACTATGACTGTTTCAATTTGTGCACTTGCTGATCCAAATAGTAATGGGGACTTAAATGTAACTTGCAATGACAGCATGGGAAAATTCCATTTCATTCAGCATGAGAGCACAGCTGTGCCGCTCTCAAATTAGAGAGGCATGGGAAATGTAGTCTTCAAAGTGTAATAGATGCTTGCAGTGCAACATTACTTTATGTGGTTGATGTTAAAGGGATAGCCAACTAACATATGCAATTTCTCATTAAAACATTTTTTTTTTTTTAGTCATTGTTGGGCGTAAAGAACAACACAAAACTACAAGAATCTGAAGTTGTTTCTACGCTGGGAAAAGCCTGTCAGTTGATTTCTGGAGCAGCCAAATGAGCCGTTTTGCTGCGGATTAAAAACTAGTTCCACACATAAGAGTGGGGGAATCCAATCAGAACACGACCTCTCTCTCTCTCTCCAGTGTAGAGTGAACCTTGTTTGACCAAGGTTTGTAGCAATGTGTGTTTGTAACTAATCTGACTAATCTATGCTGACAAAAATGATTGTTGCTGGCGAATGTTTTAGTTCCAACTAGACTGAGCTAGCAGAGCTGTGTTTTGTGTAAAAGATTTGGAACGCTCCTGAGCCTCGTTTGGAGAGAAGAGTTACAGGAGGGGGGGAAGGAGCAGATGAGGAGGGGGGATTTTTTTTGTTCTATACTTTCAAACTCTTGCTCATTTCTCTAAAGTTGCCTACCCCAGCTTTAACCAACATATGTCATAGGCGTCAGTCAATTTAGGCCACGGCCACACGCTTCAGGCAAAGTTAACGCCCAGAAAATCTCTCTTGAATTGTAAACACGACACCCAAAAGTTCCATTTTATTACAGCGATTGAATGTTAGGAACACTCAAATCATGGTGGATGATGAACATAGTACTCAAGAGTGACACTAAATAAGAAAAATAACATTTTTAACTGGGTTGACCATCCCTTTTAAAGTCTAATGCCTTATCACACACGCACACACACACACACACACACACACACACACACAAACCCAAATGCCATCTACGTTTTTTTTTTTTTTTTTTTTACATTTTGAGGTTTGTGGTCTGTGCTTATCTACAGGATGTGGTTTTGCTTCTCATCACTCCCTGCATGTGTGTGGTGTGTGTGTGTGTGTGTGTGTGTGTGTGTGTGTGTGTGTGTTTAAGGTCACATACAATATAAAAATAGTAGAGTGTAAGACAAAATGAGCTATGCACCATGTTTAAAAATGACAGCAAGTCTCCCTAAATGATTGCTGATATGAAAGTAAACATCATTTAGGAGAAAAAAAAATCAGCTATTTGTTAATTAAAGACTTCTGCCCTTAAAATACTGAAAAGTTTAGCACTATTGATGACTTTCAACTATAAGATGATGAATTGTAATTAATTTATTGGTTAATAAATCAACTGCTTTTTCCTTAAAGAATGTAGCCCACTTTGCTCATCTTGTTCATAATACAAACTGCGGCAATGAACACAGAAAGAAATCAAAAAGCTATAATGGGCCTAAAAAACTAGAGTAATCCTATGGTAAGTTTTAGAAGAATACTATACAAATATCACAGCAAAACTATACTCTAAACTATAAACTATAGAAAATATCCTTAGGGAATATTAGTGATACCATAAGAGATTAAAAAAAAAAAAAATTAGCAGAAACAACGATGAAATCACTATTGAGCATCACAGACACACTATAACTCCTGATTGGAATATTTATTGGAATATTATAGTGATTTATCCCTTACCTTATCAAGGCAATTTATTTTTTCTGTGGGATAAACTGCTTTATTGCATCTTCCACACGGCGGATTCATGGTGCAGGGACTTTTCACAAAAAATATGCACTGATCCAGAAAAATGTCGCAAGTGTTAAGAAGCAGCGGTCAGATTGTGAAGCCAGCTGGGCAGAAGACCGAACTCTTCTTCTTCTTCATCTTCATATGCAGGCATGTCAATTTATATACGTACGCGGCCAGGAGACGAGGAGGAGTCACTGAAGTTTTTTTTTTCGGACGGGGAAAGCGCAAGGCTTAATGCTGCCTTTACGTGCTATCACAATATAGTAATTTCAAAGTGTTTTACACGAACCACCAAACAAAGTGGTAAATAAGAATGGGAAGCATTGAATTTTCTATGAGGCCCGAGTTGCCGAGGTGTGACGTTTAGGGACAGAGAGCATGTGAGAGATGTGTAGTATACCAACATTTGGCTAATAGATTAATTAAAACCGTAATAACATATGTGATCCGCATGTTCTCCTTTTCATTCTGCGCCTGCATCACAAAGTACGTGCCGCTTGATTTCTAAAATAAAACACTCACCAAAATACTTTTATTACAGCGTCCATATTGTTAGTATTTCCGACCAAAACGCACGTAAATAGGTTACAAGTTGCAGCCTATTTACGATTTCACACCTCGAATTAGGAGATTACGAGGAGCACCTGAAGGCACCATTAGACCCTGCAAGGGGAATCCGTAATAACCTTATAAGGAGTAGCAACAAGAGAAAATGTAAGACAGACACGAGAGTAGCCTTATGATAAAGACCTGTAATAATCATATAATACATTCTAGAAGGAGACTGTACAAATATCGCAGAAAAACTGTAATTCCTTATAGGACTTTTGGAGGATTATTATAGTGATAAGTAGGATACTCTCACTATAAATTCACCAGAGTCCCACAGAATCCTTCTATTTGGGTCCCTATAGGATATTAAAATGTATGTGAAATATTGACCTACATTAACTAGTTAGGGATGAATGGTGCACGCATTAAAATATACACAAAGCCAATGTTATAAGTAGACTTAAAGACAAGCAACTGCACAAACATTTTGCTTGGGATTGGAAACTGTATTTCAGATTGATGGTCATTGGAAAGTCCTCGGTTCACACAGTTCAAGTTTATCTAAGAGTTTGTCGCCCCCTCCCGTACAAGGAAGGCTATTACAAGTGGAGCCGCCATGTCGGTCTTCTACTGTGAATGACAGTGAATGCCGCGTTTGCCGCGAGCTCCGGTTAGCTCTAAAACACGTTGTGTCATAGCAATATCCAGGTGTGGTAAATGTGAATCAATATCCAATGTACCACATAGAATCATCTTAAACTGTTTTCGTCGGCACATAACAGTTAAAAGTCTTAGAAATTCCATGTGTTTTCGCATCGGGGGTATAGCTCAGTGGTAGAGCATTTGACTGCAGATCAAGAGGTCCCCGGTTCAAATCCGGGTGCCCCCTCATTTTTTTTCTCGAGTCAATTTAAATTGTTTTTGGCTGACAGAAACTATTGTTTGATACCAGAATTTACAATACAGTTTTACCCAAAGTCACAAAGGCCCATTTGGAGAGGCTTGAAGACCGAGGAGAAGATAGCAGTGCATTCTGTGGTAGTAAATAAGCCAAGCAAACATACACGAAATAGCACGTTAATTAGATCTATAAGTAGGCCTATCTGAGATATCATTATTTAACATAATCTAAACTTTGTGTAACCTACCGTGGCGTCGGTTGTGTGGCATATTTCATGCCAGCCTAAGTGTGCCAAAATGTGATCTTGTAGGCAAATTTTTATCATTAAAATGGAAGGAAAAAATCATGCCCCAAATTTATTTTGAAGCCATATCTAAAAAATTCACATCAAGACTAATATTCCTTTTAAACTGTATGAGTCTGTAGAAGATAATTTGGTGAGCTAAGTCTAATAATTTCACTTTGACCAAATGTATTGCCAGTCGTCATTTTTCCGCTTGTCCCCAGTAGTCGAAACATGTCGAAGTTTTGCATTATATTAGATGCAGGGACTTAATTGACGATCCTGCAGTGGTGAGATAATAGGCTATATATTAGTTTGGCATACTATCCAATCACTATCCTGCATTTTAGCAGCCTGAGTAAAGATAGAAAAGTTTTGAAGGGATTTTAGGATTTGTTTTTAAAATTATAGGTTAAAGATTCATCGGCTGACTCATTGACACTGTTGCTGATTGCATTATCATTTACTGGACTGTACATTCACTCAACAATCAAAACTGCATATCAGCATTAAAATAAGACACACAGTTTGCATCCAGTGTGGTGCTCATTTGAGAGACAGTTATCTTTTTAGTAAATCACTTTTGTCAAAGTGTCTAAGTTAGCTATTAAACTAAGGTCAAGACAGTGAAGAGAAACTACAGAATGTCAGAGGGATAAACTGAGTTGGATTTAAACTGATTTGTATTCATCATAATAATCATAGAGACCATCACCAACCCAGACTTTATCTATGGTCATGGTCTAACATATGAGCCACCACACTGTGCCTTTTGTTTTCAACTCGGCAGTAAGAATTTGAGTACAAAAATTAATATCAAAACTGACCACAAGTTTTTATTGGAAGAGGTTTAAACAGAAAGGTTCAAAGAAAACTTTCTCAGATAACTCAATGACTCTAAAACTCATCAAAACAAATGTTCGCATTTCTCCAGAACAGTTCATGATGATCATTATAATCACTATCAGTTATATAGCTGAATATCTGTTATAGTGAAGTCCACATGGATATAGCGTTTTATAAACCAATCATTGCTCACTTAGACATTTCATAAAACAAAACAAAACAAAAAAAGAACTCCATAAACTGGATAAAAACAAAAACACATAGTGAAGTTGAACTGTACATTGGTTTGCAGTATGAAGGCTAGTTAGTTTCATTCCCTGACATCCCCGTGCCTCGGTGGGTTTTGGACAGTTACACATTTTGCTCTGGACAATCCTGTTTAAAGTCAGCTTCCTCTCGGACCTTCCCCACCCTCCATCCCCTTTGGATAATATGGCAAATCCCCCGTGTGATGGCAAAGAGCAAGAGACACAGAGAAAGCTGGCAAGAGCTACAAGAGCAGTTACAGTAGACACTGTCCATCCACCAAGGCTGGAACAGGGACATTCCGTGTCGATGGTTGGCCTCGGCGTCCATATTTATCCCTTTTGTAATCCTTTTGCAGTCCTCAAGATGGTGCCCTCTCCTCGCCTGGCTGCGCCCTGGAAGTCCGGCCCCCTCAGCAGCACTGTTCGGCTTCAATGAAGCCCTCCTTCTCGTGACCCCCGAGCTCGACCTCTGCGTAGCTCGAGTGGCAGCCTTGGTTGCGGAACTTCATAGACGGCCAGTAGTTATTGGTGCGTCGCTGGGGAGACAGACACTCATCAGCACTGGAGAAACAAGGTAAGGCTAGAGAAACATACTGGATACATACTCTAGATACTCTGTCTCCCAAAGGTACAGTGGATTTCTTTCATTATTTTATATTTTGTTCAATATGGACAAACGACCCGTCTCTTAACTTGGTGTTTTGTTTGTATGTTGCTTGTCTCTACTCCATTTCCCAGGGCTCCCAGAACCAGGAAGGAAACCATGGCCTCCTCCGCTGATTAGGTTCAGCTGCCTCTAATTAATCAAGAGGTTATATAGTCTGTCCACTGAAACACTGACATGTTTCAGTGTCCTTAATGACCTTTTCAACCATGGCTTTTTAAAAGTTGAATAAATAAAGTTGGTTTTACTGAGAGCAGGAGTTGCGCCTCTTCAGTGTTTTCAGAACTGGAGTTAGACAGCAGAGGCTATAGCTGCTAAAAGGCCAGCCAGGTGCCAAACTCTTATTCGGAGATGTGTGTGTGTGTGTGTGTGTGTGTGTGTGTGTGTATGTGGGCTATCTTTAAAAATAGAAATCGCTGACTCCTGAGAATATTTTTGCTATAATTTTAGAGTGACAAAACTGCATCAAGCTATCTGTGGCGTATGGGTGGAGCTCTGAGTTATTTTTCTCACCTGCATGAGGTAGAACGGTGGAGCCACTGTGGGGTGTGTGTTGATGTAGTAGACAGCCAGTAAGGTCAGGGCAACAAGCAGAACTAGGGCAGCCACTACGCCTGCTATGATGGCTGTGTTCTCTGTTATCCCCGTATGGTTCGGAGGGCCGGTCTGTAAGTCTGTAAGAAGAAGGAAAAGAGAGATTGTTGTTATTAAAGCAATTCTGCACACTTCTGCTTAGCCTGAAGGCCAGAGAAGAGGGCTTGTGAGTGGAAAGGTCGCTGATTTATATGTGCAGACTGGCTGGGGTCATGTGGGTAAGGGTGTGCTGACAGAGTGTCTTTGAGCCAGGCACCTAACCCCTAGAGGACTGGCTGGACTGGACAGCTCACAAGTATGAATGAGTACAACTGTATGAGTGAGGTGCAGTGTGTTGCTGAGAAAGAGCATGCATGTTCAGGAAAACATTACCTGGGTGAATAAAGGTTAAAAAATCAGTTTACTCTAGCACATAAAACTGATGCAGCACAAGAGCAGACAAGACAAATTCACACCACAAACACAGTGGAACAACACAGAAATTAAAACCGAGAGATTCTGTCCTCCAAATATTAACAGTGAGGAACAGCACAGGTCATCGTAACAAGAAATTCCACTTTTATTCTACATTTTTGCTGTTGTCACTATTCAATATATAAATAGCTGGGTCTGGTCATTCTGCGTTCCCGTTTTTTGCAATCACAGCTTACTAGCTAGCCTACTCACCACCGCCATTGTAGTTAATGTGAAGTTTGGTGTCGTCTGTGGATAAAAGAGAGCGTTGTTGTATGGAAGAATGAGATGAGAGGAGGGAGACAGACAAATAGACAAGACAGTCAGCCAGAATCATTTTAGCAACAGACACATAATGTGGCACTAGGCTCTGTTCCTGGTTCAGAAGTGTAGTAATGCAGTAATGTAGTAATGTAGCACACATCAGACAGGGAAAGCACAGAGAGCAAACATTTAGCTGTTGCATATTGCATATTAGGCCTACATGCCAACAACACCCAAACTGTACCAGGGCCGCCCGAATGCTACCAATCCTGCTGAAATATCAGCCTGGCTGAAAACAAGTGGGATTCCCTCTGCATAACCCATTCAACAGGAGAATATTAGGTATGTAAAAGCCTGATTACTTTACTTCATGCCAAAATACTTCTGTGCATGCAACAAAATAGTTTTCATAATTTATATTAAATTATGGATTACCAGTACCACATGTTCTCAAATAATTCACCAGTAAACTGACAGTCGACTTGAACTGCCAATAATAACATTGGATTAAATTTGAAAAAAATAACGTGCGATTACTCTGTAACTTTTTAAACAACAAATTAAATTGAACAATTTACTGATCCCACAATGTTTTAAAGTCTATGAACAGTAAATGGACAGACAAAGCCTTTTCGCACAAAACAGCTGGAGGTGAAACAGCAGTCGGCCAGAAGGCAAAAATCGACAAGGTGGCTTGAATGCACCATGCTGACAGATTTGACCACATATGCAACACAATGCCCCAAGGAATGTCTGGGACACTTCATGTCAAAGTGGAAGTCCTAAAGCGAATTGACAGATAGTTAGAGTTAGATTTACAATTCTGTGTATTGTTTGTAGTACAGGGGGGCAGCTCTACTTACCTTCACCCCCTCTCTCCCAGCTGTGTGGTTCAAAGGAAATCTTACCCTCAGTGACAGGATGGTCTTCAAGCTCTGCTGAGGAGGACGTTGGACCTGGGGAGGAGTGGTTGAAGGACCCCATGGATCCCTCAGGTCCCCCCGGGTTGTAGTCCTCACATGTGCCCATCGCCTGCCAGAAACAATGTACTTCATTAGCTCTAAATATACTGAGTATGAATATATGAGTGAATGCATGTGTGACTCTAGAAACGATACAATGGTTGCTCCTTTCTCTACTGTTTTAATGGGTGTGTTGTAGAAGAAATGGAAAAGTACCTATACTAAGCAACATTCATATATGCTCACTTAATATTTAACTTTTGACCCATATTTACAGCTTAAGTGCCTAAAACTCAAGAATACTGAATCTGCTTCACAATTATAAGATCAAACTCACTGTTACTAAAAGTAACACCTTGTGTGTTTCTCACAGAACTGTGAGCTTGGAATGTGCAAATGCCCAAATCTCCTAACACTGACCAAGTGTCCTTGACAAAATAATAATTTGTTGTCTTCTAGAAGAAGGTGCTCACTTCTTATTACACATCTCCTTAAAGTGCTAGAACTATAATTATCATTGGCTGTTCAGTCTTGTTCATATGACCTTATACTTTTTGCCCAATAGCTTTATTATATTCTATGTATTAACATAATCATGAATATCCAACACTGTAAAATTCGGTGTAATCATCCAGATTTTGAGTTCCTTGCCTCCCAACCTGCAGATTGAATAAACCTGTCAAACTGCCGCTCTCTCGTCCTGAGTTTTCTTCCACAGGTGGTAATGTAACTCACCTCTTCAGGACAGTTGTAATCAAGCCACTCTTGTCTATGCCGGTCGATTCCATCAGAGCATCTGACACACAAATGGGAACAGCATGAGAGAGGCCCGGCACTCTAAGGCTTGACAGCTAGATAAATATTTCACACGCTATGAGAATTTCACCGTACCGCTGAAGCGTGTTGCACCAGCCGCAGCCGGTTGTCCAGTTGGAAGTCAGGCAGAGATCACAGGATGTGTGCTGAAGACAAGCTGGAGGAATCAGAGAAATGGTGTTCTGGAGTTACGGAGGTGAAAGTGAATAGTGAGGCGAGGGTTGTGTATCATGTTGATGGACTGAAGAATACTTACTGGGCAGTGGTGTGAACTCAAAAGCAGATTGGGTACAAATCTTCGTGGTGTCGATCTCAACACGATGATACTCATAGATCGTACGCCGCTTTGCATCTTTCAAGACAAATTTTAAATGTCAGTATGTTGGCAAGCTTTGTGTTACTGCATTCTAAGGCCAAGATTTATGTTTGATGATGAGTCACAGTCATACAGAGATAGATATTGAAGGTTCTGTTTAGAGGTCAGTGGTGTTAACACAGTTCTGTTTCAGAAGAAAGGAGAAAAGCACATGGGTTCTCAGGGAACTGACCTGAGAACTGTGAGGAGGGCAGGCGGGCCATGAAAGCATCAGACAGTCCCACCTTCACTGGATGCTCTGTGGAGTTGATCTTCTCCACTGGTAAAGGCACCTGTGGGAAAAGAGTGCAGTTTGTTTTAACATGCAAGCTGAAGATTGGATCTTTTCCCTTCCCTTTTTTTTTTCTAATAAAGTCCATATGCTGGGTAAGAAAATGGACATAAAATGAGGCTTCTCTGGCGCATCGATTTCAAATAGGCAAAAAAAGGGAAATCCGCACTCTCTAAAAGATATCTAGATTGATTTATTTTTACAATAAATCAATATTCAAATAAAAAATATGCAGCTTTGCAAACTGAAAAGACAATGTTCCGCCTCCGTAGGCTTCGTCAGGTCATTCTTTTCTAAATGAAAAATACAATTGATGATGAAGAACGCCATTTAACTGGAAATCCATCACTTACCACTCTGTAGTTGAAAACAATGGTCCCGTTGCTATGGAGGGCCGCCTGGAAAGTAAAAGGTCCTTCGGCCTCCCGACCCTGTAGCCGCACTTTGTCCCACTGCACCACAAACAGATTACCTGAGCCGGACGGGACACAGAGGCAGGTCAGAGACAACCTGAAGCTCCAAAATAAAACCCACTCTCACTGAGAAGCTCCCACTCACCATTGTCCATGTAACTCACTGTTGAGTTTTTGGAGAAACTGGGGTCAAAGTTAGCCATGAGGGGAGCGATGTACTGTGTGGCGGTCAGCATTCGATGAGTAATCTCCCCCGTGAAGATGAACCCTAGGAAAGGTCGGGATCAAAGGTTCACACGTCAAAGACACGACAGATAGCAGCAACGTCTTTGATCCCAATTGATTCCTCTGACCTTGTTTTCGCTCCCGCGTCATTATTATGTCTGGCATTGAAGCGAGATGATTAAAAGAAGACCAGAAACGCAGGAACAGATATAAGCCTGTTTCCTTGTACCAGACAGCCATTTCTCATTTCCATTTCTCACTTTCAACAGGTAAATGCCTATGTGGGATTGATTGATATGTGTGGACCTGTCAGTAAAGAAGTACTTCAGCATCATAATATCAAAGTCAAGGACTGGAGCTGTGCCATTTAAGCAAGATTTATCTACCTTGTCACAGTGTCCGTTAGAGAAAGTTGAGATTACCTTGTTTTAAAATTCATGAACCCCTACAGCTGTTATCTGCATGAGCCTTTTTTTTTTTTTTTTTCTCGCTCAGCTACTATGGGAAACTACTCTGCACAAATTCTACTATTTTTTTAATTCATGATCCACTGACAGAACCAGTAGAGAGTGACAGGAGAGACGGGAGAGAGAGTATATCATGAGTCAAATTCAAACCACAGTGTCACAAGCATGTTGCATGTGCCCAAGCCTGTTGTGCCACAGATTGACCTGTAATATTTACAGTGTGTGCATCTTCAAATCCTTAACTACCTAAAGACATAGTTGACCAAGGGGAAGTCTACCCAAGAAACCAAGCAGCAGTTGTAGGAGAATAAGACTTTCTTGTGGTGGATTGATTAATCTCTTGTTTGGCCAATCATGTTGGATTTAAGTCACGGTTGGTAATTCAAAAAAATTGTAATTTATGTCTATAGTCACTGCTCATTAAGAGTGACAGCTAAGTGATACCACAAAACATGACCCATGATTGCTTGATTACATAAAGACTGTGCTCTAAAAAAGAACAATCTGCTAACTTTTGACTACAAGTTGTCATTTCTCTGCAACTGAATATCAATTTTTC
This sequence comes from Centroberyx gerrardi, assembly GCF_048128805.1. Classification (NCBI taxonomy): domain Eukaryota; kingdom Metazoa; phylum Chordata; class Actinopteri; order Beryciformes; family Berycidae; genus Centroberyx; species Centroberyx gerrardi. Next base: position 12,855,941 of record NC_136016.1, on the reverse strand, counting down.
ATCAACCGTCCCTTGCGTATCCATTAGCATACCATTTATCTGGAGCTGAAGCAGGAATGGTGAATCCACAAATAACTCTCTCTTGCAGATTCTCTTAGGGTGAAAAATTATGTTACACATATTAGAGAATTTAGGACATGTATAGCAAGTCTTTAAGCAATCAGAAGCATCAGAAAGTAGAAGGCATTTACAATTAACTAGATCTAGTATAGCCTTGTGCGCCTGAATATTTCCCCAGGCGAGGGCAAAGTCTCCTTCAGCTCGCTGGCAGACGTTCGGTTTCCTGATGGGGAGACCCAAGTAAATGTGATCTGTTACATTAACAAGTAAGGTATAAAGCTTACCGCCTGTTGCTATGGTGATTTGCCTCAGGTTGTGTCCATAAAAAGGGAAATCAAATGAAAGCGCCACCCTCTACAAAAGAAAAGCAAAATATCAGACATGGCTGGGAATTAAATTGGACCGTTATGTCGTGTGTGTATGCGTGCGCGCTCGTCTCACCGCTGCCTGTCGGTGTGTGTTGGACAGAATGCCATGGATTCTGACTTGGCCCTGCTGCAGGGTGCTCAGATCTACCCACAAGTCCTCTGTTCGTCTGTCACTTGGACCAAAACTCTGCCATCTGTAGTACCTCTGGGAGTCCTCCTGAGAGAAAGAGGGCACCAGTTAGGACAGTGAAGTTTTCTCCAGGCATGAGTCATGGTCAGGTGGTTTAGGTTTAGTTTTAGTAGCCCGAAATCCATTGTTCTATACTTATGGTACTTTCACTATTTACCTTTTTCTGTCATATTGGCTTAACATGATCAGGTGAACCAGAGGAGGATCAGGGTTAACGACAGCAGGACATCAGGGGATTTATCTCCTCTATTTCTGTGCATACTGTGCCAGCTGGGGGAGCTGTTTACACGTTACACACAATGCTTTGGCATTGAGGGCCTGCGTCTTCCAACAGATCTCCAATCTTGATGGCATTATTAATGTATGCCACGGTTCAAGGTGACAGAGAGCAATGGTGCTGGGGTTTAGTGTGGGCTCAGAAAGTGGAGCAGTTAAATGCAGTGCTCTCACTGCCTCTCCGGCTGCTCCATATACAGCAAGTGACCCACTTTCTCTCCCATCTCCACTCCCTGACACCAGCCTGTGTTTCTGGAGGGTGGGTGGGTGGGTGGGGTGGGGTGGGGGGGGGGATCTCTAGGTGAGGAGAGGGGAACAATCCAATACACTTTCCTCCCTACAGCTGAAGCACCTCAGACTGATTTGCAGGAGAGATCCCCAGTGGGAAAGAGGTGGAGGGTCTCGCAAATTGGGATCAGACCCAAAGAAAGGCAACAGCAGCGCATAGCATAGGGCTACTTGAGGTCCTGTCCAACACTAGTGAGTCATTCACAAACACACACACACACACACACACACACACACACTCACACACACACACACACACACACTCTCACACACACACACACACACACACACACACACACACACACACACACACACACACACACACACACACAGCCACACTTAAACAAACACTGTAAGTTGGCAGGACAAGGCTGTGGTCTGTTTTCAATTTGCACTGTGGGGGGAGGAAAAAAAAGTGCAACACAATTTATTTGGTGGAAATTTTACTCAGGCTGATTCAAGTGGAAGAGGAATCTAGTACAACACACAAATGAAGGCCTCATCATACACACCCACCCACCTGCACAAACACACACACATACACACACACACACACACACACTAGAAAGGTAATACATGAAAAATGGCACCAAGCAAATCCACCTGTCTGTGCTATCCAAAAGAGAAACCTCATAACATTGACCTCTTCTTTATGATTTATGTTCAAACCAAACAAGAAGCTTCACCCTGAGTGACCCTTCACTGCAGAATGATTATTGCAATGACTCACCCATGCTCAGGAGGAAGTTTATAAACTACTCACTACTTTAAGCTATATTTTAGACCATGTATGTTATAGGAAGACGTTGTCGCCGGGTCTCACCACTACGCGGGTCATGTTGTCAGGCAGGGTGTCGATGGCCACTCCTCCCCCCGGTGGGCTGCGGACTACTCTGTGTCTGTGTGGAGTCTGCTGGTCCCTGCTGGTTCTGTGCAAACCGGACGGATCCCCATCTGTTCGCAGCGGAGTTCCACTCAGTGCATCTAAAACAAGACAGGCATTATTTGAACTGAACACTGTCAAGACATTTGTGGACCCAATGGAGGAAACCAGGACCTCATTTCACAAATGGAGGATTGATTCAATGAACAAGCTAGTGTCTCCAGAGTTTATACTGGCATGTTTTCAGCTTGGTGTAGCAATCCTTCAACTCATATGCACCAACTTGCACTTGCTTCAGTTGACGCACATCGCCATTTCTTCAACAAATGAAGCACCAAATTCTACATTCCAGCCATTTTTTTAGCATTAGGGTGCTTGGAGAAAAACATAAGTTTTGGATCCTTTCCTCAGACTTCAAAACGTGTGAGGAAAGCTCTAATAATCTGGATCATTAACAGGCAGACATGTACACAGAAAATCAAATCAATGTTTAGACATCCCAGCAATAATTCAAGGACAGGAAAAACACAACAGACAACACCAGGAGAACGACAGACATTAGCACATTTACTTCTGCCATACAGCAACATTGCCATGATTTCTTTTTCGCAGACTGTTCCTGCATTTGAACCTAGTAGTGTGTGTTTTGGCTGGACTTTGTAAGTGAATTCTGGGTTATTAACTAATAGTGTAAGGCGATACTAACTTCATTTCACAAGTAATCCCTGTGTGTGTACATCTGTGTGTGTGTGTGTGTATGTGTGTGTGTGTGTGTCTGTGAACACCCACCTACAGTTGTATGGGTTTTCATGTCATCTGTTCAACACATCATAGACTGTTTATTTTTTCACATTTGCTTTCCTTGAAAAGGAATAAATTTCTTTTTTTTTTACCGTGACTGATGCGTGACTCACTGTCTTGTGCACACAAGTTGCTAGATCAGCAGAAATCGTTGATCATTCGGGGGGGGGGGGGGGGGGGGGGGGGGGGGTCTCTGCTGTTTTCGTTCTGAAAAGGGACTTGAGGGAATAAATCCAACTTGCTGTCTAGATTTTATGCGGACCGTAGTTCACTGAACTGGGCTATTAAGTAATGGCATGTTATGGACATCTTAAGAGAGGAAAGGGCTGGAGCCAACCTGAGGTGGAGACCTCTCTCTCTCTCTCTCTCTCTCTCTCTCTCTTTCTTCTCTCTCTCTGTGCTGAAACATAGATGGGTGAGGTGGTATCTAAATATAGCAACAACTTATTACTCAAAAAGAGGAATTGTAGAACAAACTTTGTGCGTCTGCTGAGAGCTGGATTCATGTCATCGGCTAATGGTTGGATGGGGAGAGGGGTTAGAGGTTGACAATTTAATTTATGCCTCAACCTGACTGGACCCGACTGAAACCCAGACAGGCTGATTTTCTCACTTCATTTCTCACGCTTGGGGTTTTGCTTGAGTTGAGTGAAAAATTCTGTAGGCATTTATCATCAGAAAATTAAAATGATTTCAAAATGTAGTCATGTTTGGGCGCACAGAAAGCTACATCTCAAGGGTACGGTTCATGTTAAGAAAGAAATTGTTTGATTTCAGATTGGGCTTGGCTCCAGTTTTCAAGCCTGAAGTCAAGCTCCAGTGGGGGGGGAACTCAGTGCATAGAAAGTAAAGAGTAAATGAAGTGATTTTTCTGTAATTGGAGAAGCAGAAGACAGAGAAAGAGAGAATGAAAAAAGACAGACTCAAAAGAAAAAAAAAATGGGACAAGAGAAAGAAATGGAGAGAGGGCATCACACACACAGGGGAGGTGGCTCTAATGAGGAATCTTGTTTGATTACGGTGCAATGGAAGCTATTTCCACGGCTTCAGAATAAGAGCCTGCTAATTGGGTCAATTTGGCTGCGCTTATCGCCCCTAAACAGCTGAAGAGGTATCAGGCAGCGGAGGGAGGAAGTCAGGAAGAGGTTTGACGAAGAGGAGGAGTAACGCTGGAAGTGGCGAATCAGGGACATCGCTACAGTATACATCGAGTCTCTTAGGAGTGACCTCAATCACAAAGCACAAAGGTGTGTGTGTATGTGTGTGTGTCCTCAAACACACACACACACACACACACACACACACACACACGCACACACACACACACACACAAAACACACTTTTGCACAGACTTTTAGATCAAATGAAAGTGTAAAATAAAAAAAAAAGAGTATTTCTAACCTCTAACCCATTCCCTCTGTCTGCATGTGGGCCTGGATGAATGTCGGCTGATGAAGGGTTCGAAGGAGTTTAGGGAGGGGAGGTGCTTAGCATAAGGACTTGAATTAAGCTAATCACAGTAGCACCAGGTACGGCAGATCCATGTGTGTGTGGAACCTGCACGGGGAACATGAAAACTGGTGCATAAAACACCCTGGTTACATTGAAACTAGAACCCAAACATTCAAAGGCTCGGAGGTGACGGATGTGACAAATTCACTGGTAAACAGCAGGTAGCTGAACTGCCATGCGGTACTGTTGTAAATCTCCACTCTGATGCACCTTCTCTTAGACAAACCCTCTGTGTAATTGGACATGAATAATTCTGACAGTTCTGTGAATTAAGAGCATTCCTGTTTACTGCCAAGATGCTACCAGAGTGCCAATTTGCAGCCAAATGCATCTGCGGAATATCACTTTCTTTTCATGGGAGGTGAAGCTCTCTGTAATTAATGAGAACATGAGCCAAGACTAAACTGTCTTGCGGTACTAGGAGTGTGAACATCTTAAGCGTAGCTGGCCTGAATGGGAATAACCCCACCCCCCCACCCCCCCATGATGTACTCACTGAGCTACACAGGACCGCTTCTCCACTATCATGAGGCTCTGGTGACAAAACAGAGGCACATCTAATGTTCAGAGGCGATGGCACCTGCATGGCAGCGGTGTCCGCTGTATCTGCTACCTCACGAGTGTCTGCATTGCAGCAAGCACATCGCAAATCTAGTGGGTGTTGGGAGGCACATAGGAAGGGAGCTAAACTAGGACAAGCATTTTCAGCCACACGTAGCCTATGGATGTGCAAATTGCATTCATTCATTCCATTACTGTATCAACCCCCTCCCTCTCATTCTCCTGATCTCTCTCTCTCTCTCTCTCTCTCTGTCTCTGGAAACATAGCTGCATGGGCTCCTTACATTACATTTTGTATCTTGAGCTGCGATCAAACTGTCTGAAATCCTTCCTTTACTTGTACTTTTTCATTGATCTCTCCACTAAAAGTTTATGACAGCCTTCAAGGAAAGGGAATACGATGTGAAAGCAGCCAACGAAGTCTAGACAGCAGCATGAGTTAAAGACTAGGCAGGTATTGAAGCCGCGTTCTTCCACTGAGACAACAGCTGATGGTCTTTCAGTCTGTTCAGTTTTTCAGTGGATGAAGTCCAGGGAGGAAAGATCAATTTCTGTTTTAAAAAGAAGCTCTTGCTGGGTGAATGGATGACCCTCAGAATAAATTGTACACGTATCATTGTGAAGCGGAGGTCAGGGCATTCGCAAACGCACTCGGTCGTGGAAGGAGAGAGAATTATGTGTAATCCTAACAAAAGAGAAGAAAAGGCCAGTGTCCTTGTTCCAGAAAGCAGAGACACACTCATCGCTGAAGAGAGTGCACCATTATGTAGAGTCCAAAGTTAAGAGAGCGGAGGAGACTGATGATTAAGTCTCAAGATACAAGCAAGGTCTTGGCCGTGTAGCTGTCCAATTTGAGTGCTATTGGAGATGAGACACAGGCAATGTCAATAGAGGGATTAGCAGAGCACCTGCGGTCGTCCAGCAAAAAATAACATTAGCAGAACAGTAATTACACCCTAAGGTCATTGCTGTGTGTGTGTGTCACTCTGTGTAGTTGCAGTGTAACACACCGGGTTTATAGACGTTGCATCTATAATAAAAACAGCCTGGAGCTTATGGAGTGGGAGGAAGCCATTTTGGCACCTTACACCTTCAAGAACAGCAGTAACCATAGCACACAATCACAAACACAGGCAGCTGGACTGATAAGCCCCCAAAATGAAAGAGAAAAAAAATATGCAATACATAAAACATGGATGAATGGATTAAGTTGAGAGTTTAGAAAAGGTTTGATTTAAATCCTGTAATCATGCAGTTGTTTTGTATTTCTTTATAGTTTTCAGATGGTGTTTGGTAGTTATAGTTTACTGTTTTCTTCTATTTTTTCAGTACTGTAATATTTGTAGAATATTTCACACGTGAAGATAATTTTAAAACAGTTGCTCATCTGAATCACTTGGGGATGGAAATGCTGGTTTTTGAAAAGTTTGAAAGACACAACTATAATGGGTATAACGGGTCAAGGCTTATTCAAAATATGAAACATACATGCACAAGGATTCCATAAAAAACATGCCGTGCAATAAACAAATTGAAATACTTTTAATTCCTTTTTATGTGTTAACCAGCCAACAGTCTTACCCTGTTTTCAACACTGAATATTTTGTTCACTATGCCCATTCAAATTGACCAGTCTGAGGTTTGGATAAGTGAGGTTCTGTGGTAGTTTGAAGCCACATTCACATGATGAGGTAGAGATTCTTAGCCTGGGGGAGATTTCTGATCTGTTTACTGAGGGAGACGAGGGCTGGACCGCACAGTTATGCTGTACTTCTTTTGGAGAAAAAACAAGACTCTGAGGATAGTCTCTTAGTGACAACCTAGAAAAAGTTTAAGGGAAAACATTGGTGTTATGGAATTTTTAGCTCATCTGGGTCATTTATCTGCTACTTCAGGCCCACCTAGACTATCGATCAATACAACCTGTCATGATTCATGTGGATCAAAGCTGTCTTCTCATTGGATTCCCTTCAGTCCGAAACACTACTCATGTCTGCATCAGACTGAAGCTGTAATCCATCAATGTGGACCAAGTTGTCTTCACTTTACTCATAGACCTAGCTTCCCTGTTCCTTTCAGGCAATAATCTTGACAACAGGCAGAAAGTATTTGAATCAGTTCGTACAGCTGGTACATTAGCTTGTATTGGGAATGATAGCTGTAAACAAACACAAACGTTTACTCAACCCATGCTGTGTATTACCTGAAAACAAGTAGTCACCACATTTATGATTTTTACATGTGACCAAGCATCATATGACATTTAGGGACTTTGCCTAAAATTCTAACAATATGAAATATCCTATACATTATATATACAGGGCCTGAGGGCACATTCTACATTATAAAGCCAGGAAACCCATTATTTAATTCAGGTGCACCTACCAGAAACAGTAAAAATCCCAAGGTAGCACATTCCTCCCTCGCTATGTTCCCACATGCTCAGTCTATAAGGAGCTTGACACACAATTCTATGCTTTTCTTCAATGGCAAAATCATTTTGTTCTCCTGCAAAGCTATAGGTAATATTATAATCCTGTATGGGGCTGAGATGGGGTCACATTTGGACACTAACTATGGCACAGTTAGAAATGCTGACTCAGACCCATATAGGGAATAGATGGTGATTTGGTGACTTGATATAGAGACCGTACAGCAGGCACAGTAGGAGCCTATCCTGTCTGTATGAGGCTGATGATAGGCACTTAATCATGTACAAGCAACGCTCCAGATGGCAACTTTAGACATACGAGGTTTGGCATATGAAACGTATCTTGGATATATGAAGATGGGGTCCAGCATTTGAGCAGGTGAGGCTGTGGATGGGGACCAACTTTATGGACATGCATGTTAGTGATGCTGATTATGGACATGCAAAGCTGGGGCATGATCTCACTCTGACATAGTGGTTCTCAACCTGCAGAGAGAATTTTAGGGGCTCACAAGATGATTTATAGGATTTGGAAAAACATATTTCTATGATATTATCATATCTGTTTTTTCTCAATCAACTTTCTTTTTTATTGTGAAATATGGAATAGCTTTCAGCCCCTAGGCCTCCTCTGATAATTAATCAAATGAGACAACATGAAAAGGGATAAATCAATGTTTGGTGGAACTGTTCACCACTCTGCATATGCAGCCTGTGTGAGCAGGCATTGCTTCATTTTAAGGGGCAAAGACCTAAAAAGGTTGAGAATCACTGCTTTAATAGACAGAATTTGATGTTTAGAAAGGAGCTAATGCAGCTTGTAAAAGACGTCAAACATTACCTTCCCCCAAATATTACATAATAAAAGAGAGAAGTAAGACTTGGTGGTTCACTGGATGGTGTAACCACTTCCTTAGCTACTTTTGGTTGCTGGGTAGAGATAAGAATTTTGACACAACTATCGCACGCAATTAGTAAAAAAAAATATACTCAGTTATAATCAGTGTTCATGAAACCCTTTCCATCCCAACCTGCCTCTGCACAAGTGCCACACATCATATATGTGTTTCAACAGTAAATCCCAATTCACATTTTGACATCCTACATTATGCAGACAGGTGTCAAATACTGACTGAAAACAGTGAGATGAAGCTGTCAGGCTGTAGGAATAGGGCCCAAAACTTGAATATGTGAAGATGGGACTCTACTTTATACATGTGAGGCTGAGAACTTGAACCTAATCCTGAGAATAAGTAGCAGAGAGAGGGGAGACCCTACAGTAGACCCTACGGTGTTTTTAGGGGTAGAGAGATGAATATAGACATTCTGCTGGACATCGATTCCTCCTATCAGGTCCCCACGTTTCGCCCATATTTAGGGGTGTGTTGTCCCAACGGGGCCCTTCTACAGTGTGTGTTGGGCTGTCCTCTGCAGAGCCGGGCCCCTGATCAGAGGAACTGGGACCACAGGAGAGGCCAGAGAAACTGGAGCAGCGCTGATTGTCGGAGGAGGAGCGGCAGCGGAAGAACGGGGGCTGGCTAAAAATAATGCATCTCCAAGGAGAACAAAAATACATACATGCGCGTACACACACACACACACACACACACACACACACGCACAGGCAGAGGAGCATACACATAAAGGAGGCATACAGAACAACCATAGGCTTATACAAAGCACTGTGGGTGACTAGGCAGATGCACGCACACACACACACACACACACACACACCTACACACACACACACACACACACTCACAGACACTAGCTGACGATGAGATAAAGTGAGGGAGAGCAACAAGAAATTCTTTCCAAAGTGAGATATCTCTATTCTAGATACAGTACGCTCATATTTGACTGGCTCTACTTTATAAAATGCCTGTGGAAAATCATTGACATAACTGGTTATTTTGGAGCATTTGTTTACTATATAGCAGCATTTCACTGATCTGTATTTTTCAAAACACAAGCTAATGAACACCAGACAATTTGTTTTTCAAGTCAAGAATACAGACGGTTTTGGAATGGCATCCTTAGAAAATCCAATCCTCCACACAGCCTTTTCATGTGCTTCCTCTGACTCAGAGAGATAAATGTCAGGGGACCTGTTAGCCTCACACACACACACACACACACATGCACACCCACACACACACCATTCCACCAAACAAAATGCACAAAAAAAACAGTTTGTCTTACAGCGTGCCTGGTGCCAGAGTTAGTGGCAAAGAATTCAGGTCAGACAATATTCCTCTTCACCGTCCCAGAATTCAGACTGTTGGAAGCTGCTGTGTGCAAGAACTCCTGCATGTTTTTTGACTGAAGAATGTATGCTGGAGCAAGCTGGTGAAAATGGTGTTAGGGCTGAGTGTGTATGTGGATTTGCTGGTGTCATTGAAGCAGAGAGGGGGTCTTACCTGTTTGCCCTCGTGCCCAAACTCTCCCCAGCTCTGCCTGGGAGAGACAGATCAAGAGAACAGCACAAAGCCCCATGTCCAGCTGACTCTTAGTTCTCCCTCCTTCCACCAACTCTTTGCTGCTCCTCTCTTCTTCTTTTCCCCTGCTTGTCCTCTCACTTCGCTTGCGAGAGGGGCGCCCACTCCTCCACTCCCCCACCTTTCGTCGCTCTCCTTCCCTTTTGCTCTCCCACACACTGCTTTTCTCCTTTTCTTCAACCCAGGTTTACTGCTTCTCTCTTTTCCCCTGCCTCTCTTCTTCTCTGCTCCACGTCCTCGTTTGGCCCTCAGTGTAAGTTCTGGGATAACGTATCCATGGCAATAGAAGAGTTGACAAACAGCTGATGAAGTGTTGCTGATTCGGGGGCTGAGTTTTCTCTTTGCTCTTCCCTCGCTCCAATCTCATAATTTTCTGCTCCTTGAAATCAATCCTCACTCTTCTCTCTCTCTCTCTCTCTCTCTCTCTCTCTCTCTCTCTCTCTCCCCTCTCTCTCTCTCTCTCTCTCTCACGAACAGAGCTCTGATTTTTTGAAAGACTTCCCCAAAGAGGAAATATTTATGTATTTCTACATTTTTTTCTTTCCTTCCAAACAAAAAAAAAAAGAAAAGAGGTTAGAGTTGGGAGGAGCATGTCTCCCCCATGTGGAAGCATGTTGAACCAAAACAAATGTGATAGTTTAATAGTTGACTTTTTGAGAAAAGCTCCCCCCCCATGTTTTTTAGATTAGTAAAACAGCAATCTGTTGAAATATTACATGGATTAAAGGGGAATACCACTGAATTATGCAATTCTTACATTTTATCTTTGTAACTGAACATATTCAACTGTCTTTTGCCAGGAACAAGAGTGTTTCCTGCCCCCTATAACCCGTGATGTCATGACAAGGTTAAGATCCACTGAGAATCAATTGAGTCAATAAACTGTCACTCAAACAGTATCCAGGATTGTTTTGATAGCAGGGGGTGGGGTTGGGTTGGTTTAGGGTGTATCTTTTTACAGCTCATTAGAGTATAAAACTCTGTGGGTCCACACACACACACACACACACACACACTCAGAGACCCTAGCTGACGATGAGATAAAGTGAATGAGAGCGACAAGAAATTCTTTCCAAAGTGAGATATCTACTATTCCAGATACAATACGCTCATATTTGACTGGTTCTACTTGTATAAAATGCCTGTGGAAAATCATGAAATAACTGGCTATTTTGGAGCATTTGTTTACTATATAGCAGCATTTCACTGATCTGTGTATCAAAACACAAGCTAATGAACACCAGACAATCTGTGGGTCCACAAAATCAGTCTTCCATTCATTATGGTGCAGCTCCAGATTTTACAACTTGCCTTTGTCTTTGCTTTCCGATATCAGCCTTGAGGAGTAGTTCGTGGATATGAAAATTGATTGGTTTGTTTTCCCATTTAATTAATAGTAATTTCTAATTATATACTGATAAGCTTTATCTACCATTTGAGATAGTTCTTTCATGTAATGGAGTAGAAAAGATGTAGATATTTGTATGTTTTGAACAAGACCTCTGTGACGAATATGGAAGTGAAATGCAGTACAACAATTTCAATTCTAACCATTAAGTACAACTGTAAAATATTTGAGACTTGCTGCTGCCGTGGATCCTGGGGACTGGATGACCGAAATGTCAGTACCAATATTTAGAGCCCAGTGAATAACCATCGAGTGAATAACCAGCAACATGCACAGTGAAACATCCATTCAATTTTTCACACCACTGTGCAATGTGTTGCACTCCCAGCTGTTATTACACTATTACCCAAACCTGATGGTTTACGAGGTCACTGTCCATACCTTATTACTCCCACCAGGAGTCTGCTGCTTCATCCTATATCCATGCAGACAGGTAGGAGTGGGACATCATGCTGTGCTTTGTTGGCATGTTGCTAAACGGAAGAGGAGCAGGTCTGGTCAAATTCTTGCACAGCTGCTGTGGATGATAAAATATTACTGCTTCCACAGACTGTCTGGGTGAGAAAATCTCTAGTTCTGTTTTTAATTCACTCTCTACATGGATACACACAAGATATTTAGGTGCATGCACGCACAGCCAAATAGATGAATGTAGCTAACTAATACTAGCAGAAAATGTATTTTAGGCAAGAAACTTAAATTGGGGCAAATTAACACAGTCTCAAGGCTAAAACATATTGGCCTGACAGCCAGAAGCAACGATTGGGAGGAGTTTGATGGTGTTATTGTTGCGCTAATCAACCTCAGCTGATCTATCTCAGTGGGAGTTTTTGAGTGGGAATTTGTTTGAAGGCAGATTCAAGATCTTGTGATAACCCCGTAGAAAATCATATGGAAATCTGTATGCTCTGGTTTCATGAAACGTCTATGAAAATTTAGAACGGGAAAATCCATCACAAAATCTGACAAGCACAAAAGGCTTCGGATGGCCGGGCTCCACAAAACCATGTGGTTCAAGCCCCATGCCATATTGCTGTTCAGTCCCTTGTGCCCAGATGTGTCTCTCAGGAGGCTGAATCTCAATTCAGACAACTGAATTTTAATAGGGAAAACCAAATTTAAAATGATAGCTAAAAGTTAAATTCAATAATAATCACGTTCAATTTCAAGCCATTCAATTTCAAAATTGTGCCTTACAAATTCAATTTTTGAATTTGTTTATTCAACAAATCCACTCATTTATTCAACAAATCCAAATTCAACGGTTTCATGAGCATGACAAATTCAAATCCATGCAATTCAAATAAAGTTCTTGCCGGCCCTGATCTCTTTCCATACTTGTTGCTGTGGAGGACCGTGAGAGCGTCGTCATTCCTTTCTTCATAACTCAGTGTCACTGACAAGGCCTGTCACCCTGGCTCAGAATTGATTACTTTTCCTCATTTGTCCTTCCGCAGCTGTCAGCCTGCTATCAAAAGGCCACTGCGGTAACAAACCTCTCCATTCCCCCAAGATGCACTGCTCTCTCACATTTCTTGATTAAAGATGTCTGAGTCACACATGGCTTGCAGGGAGGAGCGGGGTGCAGGTGGCTGACGGGTCAAGCGAGTTTAGCCTGAGGGTGAAGGGAAGGCAAAAAGAGAATGTGTTTCAGAATACAAATATACAAATATGAATAACGAGTGGGTTTGTGATCCATTGAAAGAAGAGTAAGATGGAGCCGATCTTCTGAGGATCGGTGGACATAACCCAAAACACATTTACCATCCAGTGAGCAGAATGCAGGCCAAAATGGGGCCTGTCTCGTGATTTCTCATAAACTTGCATAATGTTTGTTTCCCTTGGTTTTTATATGCAGACACTCACACAGTGACTTCAGAGCGGGGAGCAGAGCTGTTTTTATAGGACCAATAAGACAATAAAATCGTTTCCAATGACTACAAGCAACCCCCCCCCCCCCCCCCCCTCCAAGACTGCATTAGGCTTGCTGATTGACATGAGCAGTTAACAGCTCAAATGGTTTGTGATTCAGCCTGGCTTTTGCTGTTTGTGCTTTGATATATGCTTAGAGGCAATAGTGGTCAGTAAGACCGAGAAAATAAAACCCTAGCTTGATTACATGAAGGTGAATTGTAAACCCAATGCCGAAAAAGCTAGAGGGTTGCTCGCAATGGGCTATGAAATATGACTATTATAACTAAATTTGACTCCACTTAATTCCATGATTTACCTATGAATTACGCTTATTAATGTCAAATTTTCAAATGAATTGTAAATTATTGCTGAGCAAATTTATGTGGCATCAACAAAATTAGGTCAGGTAACAAAAACACAAGAGACAAAACTTTTTGCCTTCTAAGGTTAGATTGCCAACACCTATGTATGCATGAGAGCGAGTGTGTGCGTGTGTGTGTGTGTGTGTGTGTGAGAGAGAGAGAGAGAGGACACTTCAGTTCACCTGAATTTCACAAGCTTTTAAAAGTCCTTTCCATAATTCCTAAATATTTTCCCCTCATATAAGGAGTGTCCCGGCTAAAAAGTTGTATTTATGCAGACACACATGACCACTATTGCCTTTCTTCTCTCAGAATTTGACCAACTGAAAGCAATCCTCAAATGTAAGATGCTTGCTGCCAAATGCTTTTTGGACAAGGCTTGATTAGTGAACATTGGCCACCAGTGACCCTTGCTCCAGATTCTCCTCTCGCTCTCGCCCCTCTTCTCCTCCCTCGCTCCTTTCTTTTACCTGGCACAAAGGACACAGGGCTGTTTCCCATTATAGTAGGAGTCACACTCCTCTGTCTCGTTCCAATTGGAAACAGGTTATAGAGAACATGATTTAAACCTTACCAGAAACCCAATTCGAACATCTGAGGCCAAAAAAAGACCGAGGGGTTCGGCTCATTTAAAGGTTCTATTTAAAGATGAGGTAAGTATATTGGTTTGACCCGGCGCAATGAATCAGGTTTGTCATCATTGATTTTAGTACAGTAGGTTCTCTTGTCAAAAATATGTCAACAAAGGATTACTGCCACTGCCTTTACATCAAAAAGGACAGATGTAGAGTCAATGTGTAGAATGTGTAGGGGTTTTCTGGTGGCTTTTTGGGCCGGGTACACACCGCACACTTGTACCACCCAAGGTTTGAATCGGGTTCAGTTCTTAAAAACGGCAAATGATGTCATGTCCTTTTGCTAAGGTAATCAAACCATAGACAAGTCTCAATTCCAAGCCATTATAAACAAACAACCTGACAACGAACATATGTCTCATTAGTAATGTCTGACAAATAACATCTGCCTTACCAACACTTCAGATACCTCACATCTGAGACAACGCAAACTTGAACTTGTACTCATTTTAAAAGCTGTAGACATTATTGTAGCATTCCAGACAGACAGGTTATGGGAGCCCAGCTCTGTTCAGACAAAAAAAACTGTAGCATAGATCAGGATAACAAAATTAGCTAGATAGCTAATTTCATTTTACAGATCTTAGTAAGCTGCATATACACATTCTCTGCTTTTTAGAATAGTCGGGAGTGATAGGAAGGTGAGGAGAAACAGTCTTCTGTCCCGAAATAGTCTGCTTCACACAAATAATTGTCAGACTGGTGGGTGTTATTTTCATACTGTTTTAACACCAAAAGTGAAATTAAACGCCCTTACTCTCCTCACCAAAAATACAACATTATGAAGTTGAAACTCCTGAAAAACACAATAGGCTGTGGAGCCCCATTTGAGCTATGGCCCCAGGAAAAGTAATTTAAAGGATGACACTTTAGCCAGTCTCAGCTCCTCAGGGCATTTCAAGCCTAGGGGCCTTGACAGTGAAAGCCCAGTCACCTTTTGTCTTCAGCCCAGACTGAGTCCTGCCTGGGGATCTTAGGGTTAAAAGGTAAGAGATGTAGCTAGGGCCAAGGCCTTTATGTGCCTTGAAAGTTATCAATAAAATGTTAATAAATTCTAAGACTAACAGGCAGCTATTGTAAGGATGTCAAAATTGGTGCAATGTGGTCCCTTCTAGTCCTAGTCAAAAGCCTTGCTGCAGCAGTGAGCACAATCTGGAGCCGTGCCGCGGTTTGTTTATTAAGGCAGGTCAATAAAGCATTACAGTAATCGAGAAGAAAAGCATGTATAATTCCCTCTGTGTCACTTGGAGACAGGATGGATCTAATTTTGGCAATATATTCGTTAGCTGCAGAAAACATGACTGAAATAGCTTTTTTGAATGTTGCTCAAGATGATGCCTACGCTTTATACAGCCTTGACATTATCTGTTACAGGACCACAAGACTGCTGACTTTGTCCTGAAATACATTCAGGGCCAAATAACAAGAACTTAAGTTTTGTCTAAGTTAGTCAGTGAGAATGTCATGATCAGTAGTGTCACATAAGACGCAGTAGTCAAGGAACTATTTACAATAGAGAGTAAAGCAGCTTCTGAGGAATTTGGTGGGTATAACATCTAGTAGACTGGTAGAAGGTCTCATACCTGATAAAATACCCATGAGTTCTTTCAGAGAAATGGGCACAAAGTAACAGAGTAAGTCCAAGTTAGGGCCTTATCAACAAAAAAGGATAAAAACCTTTCGACCTGTCTGCAGCAGAAGATGCAGCAACACCAATATAAGCAGGGTTTATTCTTTTTTAATGTGATCAATTGTGCTACATATCAACCTAGTTGTTGTGCTGATGGGCAGAAATTGGATCAGAAAATATTTGGCTCTTGGCTCAAATTGACTCATATAGCAATGTTTTTGAACAATACAAATAACTGAAGTTCCACTCCATTTATTGATAAAAAGTGCTCTGAAGTACTTCAAACTACAACCCAAGAGGATAATACAATGTTTTATGGCCAACTTTTCTTTTTTTAAACACTTACTGACTTTATTTAATTGATGATGAGGATCAAGCTGAAACGTCTGCTCTAGCTGTGAATGCCTTTGAGGCATTTCTAACAGCTAATGTTGAAACGTGACTTTGATTTAGATTTGGGTCTGGAACTGAATGTTAGGCCACTGGGGTGCCAACTCTTTTGATTTTACATTGCCAGATGTGTTACAGGGTTGCAGCCAGACCCAAGACATTGTGTGTGTGCCGTGCACCAGCACAAGCCAGACAAGGCTCACAGCAGCCGTTTAAGTTAGACACTTTTGTCCCGAGTTGCAATGATAGTAATTTCCAGAAAAATGTTAATTGAAATGGCAATAAATGTTCTCTTTGCTTATGGTCCACTGTATACATGAATCTATAATGTTTGAAAAGACATTTTTTTTAACCTAAGGCAAGACCTGCTACATTTCTTTCAGATTTTGTTTATGTTAAATGCAGCAGACATATTATTGGGCACTCGGGAGCACCTCTGTAACAGCTACTCTGTTTTGTGAAACTCTTATGGATGGGTTCTGTTCAGCCCTTGGTTTGGTCGGACTCTTGTTTGTTTGTAATATCACTGAATTAAATATTGCTTCTGTTTACAGCTCAGTTTCTCTTTACTTAAACTGTAAATTGTAATGCTTTTTGGACACTGGGGGAGGGGGCATGGTAATACCATAGTATTAAATGGTGCCTCGTTTTACACTCCAATTTCACCTGAAATGACCTCTGACAAACGCACATGTCATTATACCATTAATACATATAAATAGCACATGAAATGAGACAATTAACATGACACTACATGCCTATAATCCCTTGACCCACCCCAGCTATCACTATTCATTAGCCTGAGAACCTTCTACTTGTGAAATAACATGAACAACACAATTTTTCTGGCAACTACTGAAGTGAAGAGCATCAATGGTAGTAAACAATGCAGCCTTGTTGCAAATATGGAAAACAATTCAATAATTATTACATTCAATATTATTATTGATTTACAGAAAATCAATGAGGGCTAAGTTAAACCAAAAGTTCATGTTTGTTAGCAAAAAAGATGTTTGAGAAGTAGGCTAGCTATATGGTATAATACCTTTCAAAGTGGAAACATTTCTATTTCCAGATGAAACAAAAAACTACTGGTACTATATTTTACGTTGTTAAGAGAAGTTTCAGCTGTGTGCTAGCTAAGGCCATCCAATACATCAAGCTACCTATGGTTTAGCTAGGAAGCTATCAGTTAACACCTGATTTACACTTAAAAATCGTAACTATTAGCTAGCTAACATACAATAAAAATGTTCATGATAACATACCTCTATCTTTGGAATGCTCCTCCTCTTGTTCTTTTTTTTTTTAGGCTTTAACCTCATGATGGAGGTTTTTCTAATGCGTCTTGTTTGTGTATCATCATGTCATGCTTGACCGAGTGATTGTCCCCCCCATCCTCCCATGAATTTGGGGTCATGTCCAAAGTGTGCAATGTGGGGAGTGGGAAAGATTGTAGTATGTAAAATTATATAAACCACTAAAACAACACTATTCAGTCATTCAGTCAAAGGTTTTTCAGCGGCTAGTTGCTGCATTGTCAAAATTTTGACCAGGGTGGATGTGTTTCATCATAAAATTTCCATGAACATGATTAACAGATGAAAATAAACCATTATAAAGGATATGGTAGGAATGTGGCAATGTGGCAACACTTTCTTGTACAATCCAGGTAAGTTTAACCTTTTCCAAATGGATAGAAAAGCTAATTTATAGGAAAGTTTTTTGCTTAATTGTTAGAAAGTACACAATTAAACTTGGGCTATTGCTAATATAAACCTTCAGTACCATAAGATGGCTCCTTGAATTGATGCGTAATAGAGAAGGTGCTGCAGATCCCTTTGACTGAACTTTAAGAACCACTAGCCTTGTTAATACACTTAATACACAAAGGGCATCATGACATTATTGTCGTCACATGTCACCCAGCCTAATATAAGTGCAAAAACTAGACCTAGAATTAATGGAAAATAAATCAAGTTCCCTGCAGAAAAAAACACCCTATATAGAATGTGTTTTAGCTCAGAGATCCTAAGGTTATATCTTGAAGACTGAAGAAAAGATGCATTTACACGCATTCATTGTTGTCCACTGCCCTGAATACAAACTGTGGCACTCATTGCAAATTGTCCATCCAGTCCTGGCCTGAACGTTGCATTTGGATCTGGCAGGCCTGAATCCACATGTCCCCTGCCATTCAGAAGTCCCTCTGGGGGGTCAAGGTCCATTACAATGGACAAAAATCACCCTGCCCGTCGTATTTGTTAGCCCCTAATTGCAAGACCCACAGCAATGTTGAATGTTGACAGCAGGCACATTCATTATGAACGTCATTAGCAGAGTCATTAACAGTGGGAGAACACGTTAAGGAATGTTTGGAGACAGTTATCTGCTTTGGCATTAAGTAAATAAGAGGGGGGTATCTTGCTTTGCCTGACCTACAACTGTATACAGTTGTAGGTCAGGATTGCGTGTTTGCAGGAACGTGATAGGGGAGGGGAGTGGGAGTCGTAGTTTGAGTTGTAATTCTTTTGTTGGAGCCTGCTGTTAGTGTGGAAAACGGCCACAGCTGATAAGCAGCTCTACATATCTCATTAGGGACAGAGAGAGGGAGACGTTGGGAGTCTGGTTATCCACAGAATTTGGTGTATCGTCATCAAGATTTTTATCCAACTTGACAGGCTATGAATTACTAAGTATTTGGAACAAGACACAGCCTATGTTGCCAATCAGTGTTCCATCTGACAAAGGATAAAACCGCAAATATGTTAAAATGTAACCCAATTTTACCTCAGTTGCTCTTGTGAATTCCAAGGAGAGAAACAAGATAAGTGCCTTAGCCAAACACAAGATAATGTGTGCTGTAAATTTGCTAAATTCAATCATTTGTTCACACAAAGGCTTTTCCATAAATGTTTCATTTTCACATTTTTCATTCTTTCGTTGACATATCAATTACCACTCTCCACTCAATACACATGAATCTAGTAACTGCTCGGATGGTTGTATAATTATGATACAATAGCTAAACCTGCTATTTATTTACATATTGCTAATTGATCCAGTTGCTGCCATTGTACCTGGTAATTGACCACCAATTACGTCATTAGTCTGTGTTAGTCTGTTTTGATAAGGACTTAGATGCAGACCCAGTGATATCTACACAGCCCATCTGCACTGTCTGCCACACTGAATATGTAAATTACAAGCAACAATTACCCAGGCATTTCAGTCTGGGTGAATATACTCTATGCTAATGAAAATAGTTAATGCTAATGTTAGCTAAAGCTAAGCAGACAGTTTGAATTAACTCAACTGTAATAGAAGTAATGATTATATCTTACAATAGGCTCCTCCAACACATACACACAGTACAGACCTGGCGATCTGAGTAATCTGCTCTTGTACAGTTTGAGTTGGAGAGCTCATGCAATCCATTCTGCCACAGCAGGCCAGTTGTTCACGAGACCCAACCCCTCTCCCTCCAGTGTGATCGTCATTAATTGATAAGGACCTGTAATTGACCCCTGAATAAGGTGGGAAGACTAGTATAATGCTAGCCTGGGGGCTTGTGGTCCTATGAGACTTAGTGTAGAGCTCATGGAGCCTGGGAGTGGCCACAGGAGAAAAAAACAAGCCAAAAAAAAAAACCCGTCCAGGCCACAATTTACCAAATCGAGGGCATGAGATGCTATTGCTTCTGATGGTATGTGATTCCCTCATTTTTGTACATTTGTTTTCATTATTTTGTGAACACAATTTCATAATGCATGTGAGCAAATTAATAAGGGCTCACAGTTTATTAAAATGTGCTTATGCTTCAAACTGATTTAACCCATGTAATCAATTAAATGTAATTGATTGCATTTATTTATTTAGTTCAATTAGCTTAAAATATTGTTGAATAAAGATTTATTTAGTTGATTCAGGCTTTTGGTAAGGTATAACGGATAGAGAATTGTTAATAAAGCTTAATTTTAGGTTAAAACAAATGAGAACTTGCAGTTCAAGGCGTTACTGGTAGTGAGAAACATTTGACAAGGATTTAAAAAAAAAAAAGTAAAGTCAACTGAGCAGACAAGCTCATCAGCTCTGCTCTGCTTTACGTTCATACAGTTCCACACATTCACACCTGGGAGCTGCTAAGTACAACCACAGTCTTCTACTGCTGGCTACTGAGCAGCTGCACTGGAGCAGCTGGGGGTTAAATGCCTTGCTCAAGGGCATTTTGGAAGTAGTTGTTGAGGGAGGGGAGAGGGTTCCTCATTCAGACTCATGCAGACTCACAGGTGTTCATTTTCCCAGCTGTTTCAACTGGCTCTGTACTATAGACTGTTTGGACATGATGCGTTGTTCCTGCAATGAATCTTGTGGAGCTTTCCATTTGTTCTCATCAGCCAAGTCACCATCCAGTGCATCCTGGGTTGGCAAGTAAATTTTCGTGTTCTTTATCCGTCTTCTGTCTTTAATGTTTTTATTGTTTTGGAATCATACTTTGGCCATTAGGTATTACACACTGCCTTTATATATTAACTTATTATGTATGCATGAGTTTATACTTCATTACCACAAAATACATTTTCCCCCTACAGGGCGGCCACTCCCAGGCTCCATGAGCGTTAGGGTGAAAGCTAAAACATAAACACTGCTGTGAGCCCTGCTGTACTGACAGGAGGAGGATTTGCAGATGTTATCCATTTAGTGGTAAATAACCAAAACAGGCTCAATGACCACTGCCACCGCCAAGACCAGACCAGGCCAGGTCAATTACACTGTTAAGACTTTTGGAGTAAAGGAGAGGGCAATGATTTGATGATGAGCCGTGTCCAACAGAACTGCTGATGCAGCAACATCTGCATCCGTTTGACCGGAATAGGAACACAATTCATATGAACCTGGATGTGAGGTAGAAAAATGTAAAGCTCAAAATAGGCCAGATGCTAGGTAGACAGGCACTCGCTCTCTCTCTCTCTCTCTCCAGGTAGCACAGCTGCACAGAATACCATAAATTACTCCTACTTTGGTGTGAGAAAAAGCAGCATCTATACAGAAGATGAAATTCAGCCAGCCAGACAGGAAGAAATCCCACATAAATCCACAGTTGGAGGGAGAGATGGATATGTTGTTAGTGTCTGCAGCCTTGCAAATCAAATTACTTCATGCTAATGTATGATGTTTTTTGTTTTTCTTCTTCTTAGTTTATTCTTGGCAAGTCATGCAGACCCAAACTTTGGTTTGGGTCTGCATGACCACCAGAACTCAAGGAACAAAATGTGCTCATTGAACACAAACTCTTTCAGTAGTTCTGCCTGTGGTCAGCATATTTTGACTAACTTAAAACCCATTCTTTGTCATTTTTGTGCATCATTTATGTGAAACATTCAGGAGTTTAGTTATTGTCCCCTTTTTCATAATAACAGATAAGTTGGTATGACGTGTGTTATGATGATGCGGTACAATCTTCCTTGTGGGCAAGTGGAAAGACCGGATGCCAGAATCATATTGATGAAAAATGTCTACAGATGAATCCATCTGTTCCCCTTGAGGAACCTGTTTCCCCTCTACTCCCCCTCCCCCTGAGAGCTAATCGCTGATGATAATTACGTTTAATGAGATCACGGGGTCGTCTGCAGAGTGCACTTCTGCAAATTGCTCCCAGCGTGGGGTCTGAGGTGGGGTAGGGTAGGGGGTAATGGGGTAATGGAGGTCGGGGGGGGGGGGGGGGGTCAAGAGTGTTTGTCCAGTGTTTGGGGCCAGGATCCACAGCGCTGGCCCCCGTAGCCCAGGCCGTCCTGTCACTCAGTGACCAGTGAAACATGTCATGTATTTGTCTCCTTTTGTCCTCCACCTTGTTTGTCTGGAGAAGATAAACACAGAGGTGCTTGTCTTGGGCCTATTGTGTCAAGTTGTTGTCGACCCATCATGTCCATTAACCCCCTCCCGGCCCCCTCGTCCCATCTCCCATCTCTGCTTTCCCCTGCTCCGCGGCTGGTCATTTTGCCACTATTTTCTGGCCATGGGGGGCGACCCTGGCAATTTAGTTAATCCATTAACAACTAATTGTCTCCTCCTACCCTGTTGCTTGGACAAACAGCCTGGTAGGGGGGAGCCAAGCCCTGGTGACCTATAAAAGTCATAGTGGCAGAGGAGCCAGCCACTATCACCTTGTGGAGCCTCTCAGTCCCGACATTCTACACTGACTGGAACTTCTAGCTTTGGAAAACACTGACATTTTTCATCTTGATAGGACACTAAAAACTCTTGTTTTTGTGTGTAGTCATAGAGAGCTGACTCTTTTTTTCCTTTTTTCCTGGAGTCGTTTGGGCCACTCCTTCACTCTCCTCTATCTTTCTCTCTCTCTGTGGTCTTTTTTGCTGTGTGGAGATGTTGAGGAGTCTGTGGCTGGTCTGCCTGTGTCTGTGCATCTCCTGGGCTGAGGCTCGTATCTGGGCCTGGATGCTCAACATGCCCCACAGCCCCCCCAAGGAAGGAGCGAAGGCGCTCAGGGACAGTGTTCCTGTAGCCAAAGGACCCACGGTAAGACCTACTCAAATATAGCATGATATACACCTCTTATACTGTTATATACTGTTCAATACATGATTATACGCATGACAAATATTCCTGTAGAAATTACACAAAAAGGCACTTTTTTTTATAATAAAATTGCTTTTTGAAAGTCAACAAAGAAAATAAACATTTCCATCATTCAACATAAAAAGCTCTGAAATATTACAATCAGTGTTACTATCCATTTTGTGTCTGGAGAAAAGTTATTTGCTGAATCAGTGTCAGTGTCCTACTCATGGAAAAGTGCTGTTAATGGTTTGTAAGTACAATGTCAATGGCACATTAGTCTTTACATTGTAAGGGCTTTTCACCAGGTAGCACTATTCAAAGGGAAACTGCAGTCAGTAAATTTGGGCTAGGTTTCTTGAAACCCTTTCAACACAAGCAGCATTACTGTTTCCGTGGCTTACAGTGTGTCAAAGAGGATCTTAGTGCTCAGATGCTTTCCTAGTTCTGTCTGTCTCATAACCTCACCATTCTGGTTCATGTCAGTAGCACAGTTTCTAAAAATATTCCCCTCTTCTCTCCAGGGTGTGTGTGACCATGACAGGGCCTGTGGGCGGGGTTTCTCCTGTGATCGCCACTTTGGTCTGTGTGTGCCTCTTCGAGGGGAGGGCCACTACTGTCGGAGGGATGCCCAGTGTGTTCGCGGACTCAGTTGCATGTTTGGAAAATGCCACCGCAGCATCCCCAATGGACAAGAGGGTAAGAGAGCGACTCTGAAGTCTCACATTTAAAACCTGTTGCTAAGATAAAACATTTGCTCCAGTTTGATTCTGAAATTCTCACTTGAAACAAAATCTTTAATCTAGAACTAAGATTAATCCAAGTAAAGTGGCCCTACAGGCAAAAAAAATGGTGTTTATCAAATAGAAATCCTATAAAACTTCACTGTATTGAAGATCTGAAATGAGGGCTAATCGGTGCTTCCTTCATCCAGGTGCCAGGTGTAAAGTGGACAGGGATTGCGGGGCGTCCATGTGCTGCGCCCGTCACCATGGTGAACAGGTGTGTAAGAGGCGTCTGATGCGTGGTGAGAGTTGCTATGTACCTGACGGCGGCCTGGCATTCAGCATCAACCAGATTTGCCCGTGTGATGAAGGACTACTGTGTCGTGGAAACAGTGTGCCACACTGGAGAGAGTAAGTACAGCATCCAAAGACTGCTGCCCCTCTGGCTGGTAAATGTCTGAAAGTCGCATTTACTCTTTAATGAGTGATTGAATAAAGTCACTTTTTTTTTTGCTGAAATCATGCACTTCAAATGCCATCAGCCACAGTATAATGAATTGACATCACTGTTTATTGATTACTCAATATATATAAATATGTAAATTCATTTTTTTGGTTAATTATACATTGTATAGATATATATGCAACATACTCATATAACTGTTTATATATTTTTGTTAGATTTACCACCCCAGCTGTAGTCTCTCTAAGAAGTTTCCCTGCTCCCCTTTTATCCAAAATGGCAGAGGAGTAGAGCTTATAAAAACCTCTTCTCAGATCTAAGAGCTCAGCAACATGTGTTTTATATAAGCCTCAAAATATTTTTCAAAATTTTGCAATTTATTTGTTAGTTTTGATGATACATCTCCTGATTTGCAAGTCCTAACCTTGCTTTACTTGTCTTGCAGGAGGGATTTTGTTTACCAGCCTGACCCCACAACTTGGACCTGCCAAGTGCCCAAACCCTGATGCCAGCCACTGTACTAAAACTATTTATGATGTAAATATGTTGTGTATGACTGTATATAATGAAATGTATGTATACCCAAATAGACTCTATTGCTACATGTTCATATCAAGGCTTAGAACAAGGCTTTTTTATAGTTTCATTTTGTACATTTTGACAAAAGCACTATTTAGCTAGAACCAACAACACTATGATGTCTTATATAGCAACCTCCCTCATGCATTAGTGTTCTTTAATTATGTCTATAAATGTCTATTCCTCTTCACCTTATACAATAAAGAGGCAAACTTTTCTAAAGGCAATGATTCTATCATTTTTCAGTCGGTTTGCTATGATCGCTTCCTTCTGAAGCTGCTAAGAAAAGATAACTCACAATTAATGAAAAATTCAGACAAGATACCCTAGAAGAAAGAAAGGCTTTGCTGCTCTCTTGTGGTGAACATACTTACAGAGGAGGCTGCCAAACACTGCACTAAGTAGAATAAAATAAAGATGAGTAAAGGTTTTGAATGATGAGGCACAATAAGCCCAAACATACAGCATTTTGTTCAAACTGAACTCCCTTTTCTAACAGAATGGGCATTCCACCCTGCTATTGTCTCTTTATTTAGACAGGCAGGGAGCAGGTAGGGTTTCAGCTGTAGAGGGATCACAGCGTCACAACTGGAAATCAGATCCTGGCCCACAGACAGATTCTTACATCCAAAAGAAAACGTTCTCAGCAAGGGCTTGAGTTGTAGTTGCTCATAATATCGATAGATAGATAGATAGATAGATAGATAGATAGATAGATAGATAGCATGTACTAGAAGCATAGTGTCACATTTCTTTCTTTATTTTTCATCTTTTATTGATCATCTCATTTGTCATAGGGGACGTTTTAGCATGATGGGAAGTTTGATCATCAGAGTAACCAATGAGTTAAACCTTCAAGGGGACCATACACACATGAGCATGGGCACACACACACACACACACACACACACACACGTGCACACACACACACAAGTTCACACATTCTGTCACCCTCCTTAGCAAAACACTGAGCACGTTTCTTGGCTTTGCAGGCCGTCGTTACATAACATGATGGAATCTTGCAGCTCCCATTTGTTGGCACCGCTAGATGCTGTAATGCTACCTGTCCCCTGACCCATTCTTAGATTGGTATCTTCCTTGGATCGCCCCTTAAGAATTCCCCTGGTGGTCCATTCAAATGCTAATGCTAAGCAGTTTTTCTCCTTCAATTGCATTGTGGTGACTTGAATTGTTTGAAGGACATTAGTGTCTAACCTCCTTGCTATCATTTTACAGCAAGCTGTTATCATTAAGTCTTTGCAAGGAGGTATTCAATTCTGTGAATGCGATTGCATGTTAAAGTTGTTGTGTGAGAAAGATTTTAAACTTGTGTATTGGTTGCCATATCTTACCATGTTGATTGTGAGTTAAAGCAGAGATTGAATCAATTTTGCTGATAAGAATGAAATGTGGCTGTGCCTTACCGCTGAGCAGGGCATGAGAGTGACTTTTTTGACAGCTAGCCATAATGTAAGTAGATACAGAAGTTCACCTGCCATTTTGATTTCTTAACAATCAAAGTAGTTTTAGAATAGGACAAATGAAGACAAGCTACCTGCTGAATTGACTTGAAGAATAACGTGACCCAGTCACAGCTGAAACCTACCAGCCTTGGCTGGTAACTTGTATTAATTTCAGGTGCCTGACACTTCAGGCAACATGCTATAGGCCAATATGGTTTTAAAACATTAATGCAAAAGGGTCAGTGAGGACACACATGTTTCACACACATAAGAGGGGGGATCCAGACAGTAGACAAAAGGGATATCTAATAGCCTAAAACTTTAGCTGTGTGAAACCTTATATTGCTGAATGCTGCAAAACAGAGTCCTATCATCTCCACTTAAGCACACTAGTTACTAGTGTATGCCTTTTCTTATCTGAGCTACCATCACATTGTAGGGGTATCCATACATGTCTGTTTGCACTATTTAGCTTCTTAAATGGTGTTCTGTTCCTGAAACCTTGAAGGACCGGCCAACAGGACAAAGAGAATGAAGGGGGCTGATTGTTTCTCTGTGTCTGCCTCAAGTTCACAATGCAGCAACGAGAAAAGTTAGTCTATGGCATTACCAAATATGTTGTGGAACATTTTGATGGGTCTTGTGTCACTTGAAGTCAAACATGACTGTAAACTGCATAATGACCATTCCAATTCCTACTTAGTCTGATGAGGAAGGCTGAAGCAGTCACAGAAATGCACAGTATATTGAAACAGGGGTTACAACTCAACAATTTGCCACTATAACTTGACATAGTCAGTGGTAGACCGAGAAGAGGATAAAAAAAAACACAGTTTGCACCTGGTTAGCCTTTTCCCAGCTTTGCTGGCAAAGGTAGTCATGTTACACAATGTGCGAGTTTGTGTGCTCAATTTTGACCATGCAGTGGAGGAAATCTCTGTCCTCCTCTGCCACAATGATGATGCTAATCATATCCCAAATAAATCAATGGTCCACATGCTAGTCTTAATTGTATGGTATGTATTAAAAATGCCAAATTTCATGTAGGGACATTTCTAGAAAAGGAGAATCACACATGCTGAGTGTTGTGCTTGTCCCTTGAGACACTGGTCATTTGAAAGTCAATGTCTGACCAGCACAGAGAGCTTTTGTGAGCAGCCCCACAATAGAGTTCTCAAACCAATACTGCCAAGGGGACAAGTGGAGAAGGGAGAAGGGGGAAGGTTGATTGCCCTTACCTGTGAAAGTATAAAATGCCTCGTCAAGTTGTCAAGGTGTTAGTTGTAGAGTCACTAGTGCCAGTAAGCTGTTGAAGAGCCATGCAGATTCTCTGACACCAAACTAGTCAAAGTTGTTTTCCCCACTGGTAAGTCTTTTTTATGACAGATTTGCAACAATTTCTACACTCCTTAAAGATTCTTACATTGCTAAGGCGCAATTCTGAAATCTCTCTGCAGAATTAAATAATGGCCTCTGTTGGTGCTCTACTAATGCTGCTGCCTGTTGCATGGACATGCGCTCCCCAAAAAGCAGGTAAGCACTCTATTTGATACATTTTCAAATGGTAAAAAAATGGTAGCTTCTTTACTGTGCTTGTGTCATAGCAGTTTAAGTCCTGCAAACCCTGTCCTTCTCAAGCAATTGTTTCTACTTTATTGGGATTTTCAGTAATATATGGTCCAATCTCTAAAGTGCTTCACCGTTTCTAAAGTTCGTCTCTTTGCCTTTTGGCCAGACTATGTGATGGTGTCGTGTTTCCCCAACGCCATCATTGCTAACGTCCCCGAGTGTCCGTACGGCTGGGAGATTGGCCAGCTGTCCTTAGGCGGGGTCTGTTACACCGGAATGAACACCCCGGGTTACTATCGCTTCACCATCCCAGACCTGACGCCCAAAAACCACTCCTACTGCGGCACCCTAGCTGAGGTGAGACACCAAGCAGGTACATAGACATTCAACCATTCACACAAAGTATGTTGAGCTTCATGTACTGATCTTTCTGTGTAAGATGGATGTTAATTCGATCATGAAGTGAAGCAAAAGTCCATTTCTGCTACATTCCCTCTTGATGTGCCCGTTGTTCTCCGCAGTACATGCCCGGCAAAGACCCCAAGTACGTCTTCTATAATTCCATTGTGTCCAACGATACTTCGCTTACAGTCAGAAACCAGCCGGTCAACTACACCTTCAGCTGCACGTACCGGGCAGCCTACCTGGTAAACAATGCCGTTTTTAGCCAAAGGTAAGCATCAATCCAGGACACGATTTGACCACAGTTACTATGTGGAGAACATGTGCATTCTAACCCAATGACTTGCAGCGTTTTTACTAAACCCTCTGCTTTTTCCAGAGTGGCTACAGTTTTTGTCAACAACGGGAGTTTAGGCACTTTTAGATCACAGTTGTCTATGAATGTGTTCACGGTGAGTAGCTACTCACAGATTCACTTTCTCCAGTGGAGGCCTTTTGCCGTCTTTGTTACATGCAAGAGTGTTTAGATCCATTACATCCATAATGTTATTTTTAGATGTATTTTTGTAAATACTGTGCAGACAAGAATAGCTGTCTGGAAAAATTTCTTAAGGTGATCATGAAATGCAAATGAAAGGTCTGAGGCCAGATAAAACAATACAAAAAAAATCTATATATTTTGTAGAATTCCAAATTCCTGTATGCCAAGGACGCTCCCTATGTGATTGACACATCTGAGATCGGCTCTGAAGTCTTCATTGGCATTGAGGCAAAAGGACTAAGTAACAGGTATATTCAATGATTTAAAAAATACCCAGGTGTTGAAAGTTCATCTTTATA
The DNA here is from genome assembly GCF_048128805.1 of Centroberyx gerrardi. Classification (NCBI taxonomy): domain Eukaryota; kingdom Metazoa; phylum Chordata; class Actinopteri; order Beryciformes; family Berycidae; genus Centroberyx; species Centroberyx gerrardi. The sequence goes on along the minus strand of NC_136016.1, from coordinate 12,827,117 downwards.
TTCACATATTCCCCACAAACCTTTAGAGGGGAGATGTTAGATCCCTGACCCATCCTTCCCATCTGCCTCTTCAGATTCAAAGTTGTAATAAGCAACTGCTGGGCCACTCCCACTCCTTACTCAACAGACAGGAAGAGGTGGAGTCTCATCATTAACAGGTAGTCGAATGAGAAAAGAAACTTGTACATTGTAAATGCACTTTAATAGTTCATTTAAAGATATGCAGCATCATCATCTACTTGTTTTTTGGATGAAAATCATTGAAGTTGCACCGTTTTTTAACAGCTGCTCATCTGACAACACTGTGACAATATTTGAGAATGCCAAAGACAGCCGCTCCATGTTCAAGTTCAACTCCTTCCGCTTCCAGCGGCTGGAGAAGGTGTCTACTGTCTGGCTTCACTGTGAGGTCCAGGTTTGTGATGGAGAAAGGCTCTTCTGTCAGCCAGTGAGTATGACACTTCAGAGAAACATGCACTCGTTATTATGATATACCATATCCCTATTGGATTGAAAAATGTGTATCTTCAAAAAGTCGACTTTTCAGGAAGTAAAGGTATACTAAGATTACGACTGCCCCATCTGCAGGTTCAAGAATGGATGAGGAATTTAAATCAAAACAAAGACAAAACATGTCTCCACACAAACAAATTGCCAAACACTTGGTGTCTAAATCTACATGGATCCTCATGACTGAGGAGATTCTTGATATATATACATAATTTTATGCATGTTTTATGAAATAATTATATATGAAATAAAGGCAACACTATGAAGGTATTTAATGGCTTCATATATGAAGCTTTATATCAAGTGACATCCAGACAGTATTCTCTGACCATAGCAACACAGTGTTGTTGGCCCAAGGATTAATTTTGACTCTTCTTTTTTCCCTCAAGGGCCCCTGCTCTACCAGAAGTCTGTCAACTGAAGCAGAACCAAGTGGGGGCATTCTCACTGCTGAGTTTAAAGTTAAAGGTACAGTACATCTAAACAGTGCCATTCGTCAGCAATACATACTCAGTTAAAGGGATACTATGATATTGGTAGCCAATTGTTTGCTGCAAGGTAAAAGTAAAGTAAAAGTAAAAGTAAAAATCATTAAAATGTTAATGTATCCCTTAAAAGTTGCTGTTTTGGTAATGTAAGCTGTGTTGATTAATCAATTCAGCTAGATTAAATTCTACATTAATTCTACATCTTGCTTGTCTTGTAGCCTAGATCTATTTTCATTGTTTGTTTGTATTGTGTATTATGATGAATTGTCTTTTTCTCTTTACAGCTAATGAATCCTCCAATAATGGACACATATCAGGTAAACAAATATGAAATAATGGTAATGACTATTACTGTTAAATAATGACAATAAAATATATTTTAACTCTAGTATCTTTTTTTTTCTTTTTTTTTAATCTCTAATATGTTTTATAGTAATATATTATAATATGGTTTAGCACCCACATCACAGACTTATTATTAATAAGACAGACTTAATTGTTAAGTTGTTCTTGATGTTTCACTGGCATTTCATTACTCTATTTCTTTACCCTTTCTGACACAGGCACATCACTATTCATCCTGTTGGTGGTCCTGGGAAACACGTGTCTTGCTTTTGTAAATGGACTAAGAATGTAGTAAAGAAACACATTTTCATCCCATCTCATTCATACATCATTCATTGTATATATAGAAAGTGACATGTTGAGCAAGTACAAATATGTATGTGACTGATACACACACACACACACACACACACACACACACACACACAGAGGGGAGTGTCACCCAGGACTCAGGGAGCCTATGAATACATTCCTTCTCCACACCCATACTGTGTCAATTATTTCATAAATCACAAATATTATTTGTAATTAGCACATTTATTGAAGTTCGGTGTTCTGTTTGTGCGTGGGTAATGTACGTGGATAATCTTGTTAATGTTATATACATTATTACTTTGATAAAGATTTATTGAAAATCGTCCCTATTATTTTGATTTATGCAGTTTTTCAGAAATGTTAAGGCAATGTTAACAGTGTTGCTAAATAAATCAACAATACAACATACTTGCTATTCTGCTTTTCTTATAGGACAAAGATATTACTGAATATACAGACAGTATAACAATAAAGATAATGTTTATATATTGATTATAATATATTGATAATGATTATGATTGCATACAGCATTTCTGAATCTCAGTTAAAAAAACAATAACTATTCTCTATTTTAAAAGCCATATGCTTTCTTCACCCCACAAGCCGTACTGGGAGACTGAAGCAGAAGTGCTGATGACTCCCAAGTTTAAGTTTGCACTACAGATGCACTTCAAGAAATAATGAAAACAGATAAAATGTACATCATTATTATAAATCCATCAAAGTCACAGAATTATTTTGTTTTGTTATTTTATTTTGTTGGTTTTGCTTTAAAATATGAAAAGAGTGTGTAGTCTGCTCACTGACAAACAGTTGTGCCAAAATAAAAAATTAAATTACTAAAGTTCTCAACAGCCATTATATTGGGGTCAGTGGAGTCCTCGGCCTGTTTTCAATTTGCTAGATTGTGCCCAGCTGAATGAGGGGTATGATCACAAAAGACAGTATCAGGGGTGCAACATGTGCAATAAGAAAGCTCAAAAATGCCAGTGTTTATCCTATTAAGCGAGTACACCCTTGACAAAAAGGGTTCTAAATAGTACCACAAAATTATTATTTAGACATGTACCACAGCAGAATATAGAACTTTTTAAGAATGCATGGAATACTCCAAACCAGCAGCAAAATAACTTTTTCAGAACCACACTGGGTTCTTTATTCTGATTTGCCTTTTATTTTTTTTAAATTGTAACAAATCAGAGGGCTCTTTGGTCTACATAGAACCACGACCCTAACCAAAGAACCCTTGAAGAACCTTTGTACACGCTAAAAACACAAGTGACGTACTCTAGGTCCCAGGCTCCAGTGACATCTCATGACATTAATGTCCTCCTGTAATGCCTATGCTGATTTTGTCTGCAATTCTCCTCTTCACAGCTCGAGGAAACAAACACTTGCACAACATTTTGTGAGACATATGGAGTTGTCCTTTCCTGGTATTTCCTGTCTGACAATCAGGAAATATCCAAAATATGGTGAGAGTGTCCACTGGAGCTTTAAGTGTGCACTGCAGTCATCGAAGCCTCTGTCATGTAAGCTTTAGCCAGGATTTTGTGGGCCTTTTTCTCAGGGTCTTTGGCCAAAAATGGTTTGACCTTCAGTGGAGATATCACACATTGATTAAATGCAGGTCAAAATACCAATACTGGTTCACATCATTAAATACAATACTACATATAGTAAACTGTGCTTTATACAGTTTGATAGACTCAGACTTGTGTTTAAACCCTGTATTACACCTTGTGACTGGTTGTACTTGCATAATGTGATGTTTGACTTAGTTATGGTAAAACCTGCCATTATCAAAACAGACAGTGTGAATGCTATTATGAATGTAAACTGTACCTCCATTGGTGGTTTGAGACTCTTAACAGGAGGAGAGCCGTGGGCAACAAGAGGATTAAAACCATGTTTGTTCAACAGCCAGTAGGTCTTCTGACAGCCTTTACCCTGTTATGAACATACACACACACACATGTCAAAAACCATATACTGCACATTTTACTGCAAAAAACATGTTGACTATCAAGTCACCTTAATTTCAATTTCCCCTCTCTCCTCCAGCACAAATGATCCAATCTCGTCAAGAATGTCAGCAGTGCTTTGAGATATATGAATCTTCAGGGCTGTGTAAAATATACAGTTTGAACAAATTATATTAACAAGACAGGAAAGGTAAACATATTAAAGGGATACCTTGACATTTAGAAATTTGATTTGTTAGTTTTCTTCGCCACACACCTTACATAATTTAAAAGTCAAGTTTCTGGATTGATGTTGTCGACATCGTCAGCCGTCCTTGTTGAAGCCAGTAATTTCAGTTCATTAGTTCATCAGCTTGTGGATAACAGAACTCATTGATTTAAAAGAAGAATTTGAACAATTCTAACTAGCTGTTTTTAGGTTAGCTAAAGTACAAGTGTACCATAATATGACATGTTCCAGGTGAAGAAAACGCAACATTACTTTTCAGAATGTCAAGGTATCCCATTAACTATAGTTACTGAAATCAATTTGTTATACATAATCACACAAAACTCATACCTGAGTGACAAAACTACATGTATCTAATTCAGAAGGTTTATATAATGAACCTGCAGTGCTGATGCTCTCAAGGGTTTCTAAGCTGTTATTTCAGTTCACTCACGTAAGCTGTTACTTTCCATCCGAGAGGCCGTGTTCACCGTGTCCCCGAAGAGACAGTAGCGAGGCATAGTGGTGCCCACCACTCCAGCAACCACTGGACCTATAAATACAAAGACATACCATAAATCAAATTTCTCAAATGTCAAATATGTGCAAAAACATTGTCCAACAGTACATGAGAAATATCAAGAAATGGCCCTGGTGTTAGCCAATTGAACCCATTACAAATACCTTCCAAAAAAAAAAGGCAGCAAGTAACAAAACCAACCATTTCACAATTCAAATAAGCTTTCTGAAGATTTCTGAAGTTTAGTTAACTGAGCATTTGTCAGTGTCCCTTGCTTACCTGAGTGTATCCCAATGCGAAGTGCCAGGCTCTCAGTAGGCATATGATGGATTTTGAAAACTTGTATCGCACCCAGGAAATGCAGAGCCATTGTGGAAATCTCCAAAGCGTGCTTGTTGCCGTTGCTGAGAGGCAGACCACTAGCTACCATATAAGCATCTCCAATTGTTTCCACCTGATGAAGTTCAAATATGAAAAAGCTTTACTGTTGACTTTTAAATAACATAGTGGAAAGCTTTCTTTAGTGCCATGATAGACTAGGCTTATACAAGAGAGCACAACATATGATAACAAAACACAACACTGTCAAAAGCTATGTACAATAAAATTAAAAGTCCATACATTTTCAAAAACTAAGCTGTAAAAATGTATACATTGTTTGTCCAGTTTACAACAGGACTGTAATGAAGCATATGACAGATATGCATGCTGGTCGCTCACAACATCCTTGGGATTTGCAATCAGCTCCAGGCATGATGTCACATCCCCAGTGCATAAAGCTGAGTAAAAGACAAAGGCTGTTGTGTGTAACATACTTTGTAGACGTCGTACATCTTGATGATATCGTCGAACAGGCTGTAGAGGTCGTTGAGGAGTGTCACCACCTCCATGGCCGAGCTGACAGAACACATGGAGGTGAAGCCCACGATGTCGGAGAAGAAGATGGTCACCATGTCGTAGCCCTGCGGCTCCACTGACTTCCCTGACATCAGCTGATCTGCAATGTACCTATGGCCAATGAAACAACAGCACTGCCATGGTAAGGGTGGCAGAGTACACTTGCTTACTCATGTATTCACTGAAGCCCATCCACTATATCGATCATATGACTTGGCTTTAGAGCTACCATGAATTAATTAGCTTAAAATGCTAATTAATGAATCTAGACTGGTGTTAAAAGAGGCAGTGAAGGCAGATTGTAGATTGATATCACATATGGAGAGCCAAACGGTCATGATTAGGACAATACAAGCCCAAGATGTTTATAACTGATGCTTTGAATTTGTTACCTTGGTAACATGCTGGAGAGAAGCTTGTCTGCACGGGCCTTCTCCGCTGTGAGCTGATTGGTCCTCTCTTCCACCACTTCCTCCAAGTGATTTGCATATTTCTCCAACTTTTCCACCATATTGTCCAGTATATTTGCATGACTAGAGTACAAAAAAGATTATTACTCTTATTAACAGTCTTGCTATTGTCTTCATATTTGAAGACAGAAACTGAGTTTATGTTGATGTCAAATCTATCTAATTATTAATTATGTGAGATTTTGATGACAATCTGGAATGATATGTTTACCTTAATTCAGTTCAGTGATGAACGTTTAACAACAAAGTTCCAATCATTTCCACTGCTTGATTTCATTTTTCCAATTTTGAAGATGGAAGATGGATAATAAGCCTGTTTGCTGCTCGCTTTAATTCTTCTAGTAGTGTTGAGAAAATTGAATATGGAGTAGATACGATGTGGTCATGAAGATAAGCGGCTTGACACTATACATGCACTTGTAAGTAAACTAAAGGTGTGTAACCATATGATATACCACAGGAGAGACAGGGAGGGCACTTTGTTGCCCCACAGTTTTTGAGTGGGAGATGATACAGATGGAACTATGTTAAAGAGTAACAACACCCCAAACCCAAATCTGTGTAAATTAAGAAATTGATTAAGAAAAAAAAATCAAAAGCCTGACCTGTCTGGGCTGGTCTCCCTCAGCCGTCTCCGTATGGATCCAAACGGTGGTCGGTGGTCTGGGTTTTCACTCCAGCAGGCCTTCAGCAGCGTGTTGATGTTCTCATCACACAGCTGGTCAGACAGCATTGGTCGGAGGGGTTCCCCAAGCAGAGGGGTCCGCAACTGCTTGATGATCTCTGGTGAAAACATGTGGCAAGAAACAGGAATCGTAATGCTGTTGACATTCTGCAGTATTTTATCATTGTGTGGGGTGGAAATCATGAAGGAATCACAAATTACACCATTTTTGGGGGGGGGGAGATTTTGGTTTTGGTTACACATATGTCTACTTTTTGGTCCCAGTTTTTTTGTCATAGTTGTCAAGACAAGATACTTAAATTTGATCAAATATGGTAGCTGGTAGTTTTCGTATTGTTCTGCTCCGTCTGCTGAGTTAATATAGAAGAAACACTGAATCATTCAGTAATGCTAGAGTGGCACAGTGGTATAAAAGACATGCAAGTCCGGTGGAGACTCTACATTACTCATATATGAATGTGATTGTGAGTGACTGTGACCTATATTTTCCCTGCCTGCCCAATGCATGCTGGGATAGGCTCCAGCTCCCTGTGTGCCTGAGAAGGAATAAGCGGGTAAAGAACATGAATGAATGACTTTGTAATGGCATCATGCTGACCTTTTGGCTCCAGGTTGATATCATGGTACGGTCCGGTATCAGAACTGTAGAGTAGCTCCCGCATGATGATGGCAAAGCTGTAGACGTCACCCTTGGGTGTCCCATTGAACGGGGGACTGACTTGTCTCAGAAGCTCTGGAGCTGTCCAATACATCTCTACAACAGTTATCAAAAGCATTGACTTTTGAGGTGTCTGCGTTTCAACTGTACTACAATTGACATGCTTTGCTTAGGAACGGTTGAATTAGTAGAATAGACTTTGAAGGTTCAAAACACCTGAAATGTGTTAGTTCTCCCTGATGCTGTGGTAAACTACATAAATTTGAATATTTAAGACACTCCAGACACAAATATCATAACAAAGCAGCTTGACTTCAAGAGCTGAATCCACCCACTGACTTTCATATTTGGGATTTTCCAGTGGTACGAGCTTGTGCTTGGTCCCGTGTTTGAACTCCCACAGTCCGAAGCCAGACAGTTTAATCTGGAGTCGGCTATCCACCAGGCATGTGCTGGGCCTCAAGTTCCCATGGGATTTCAGGCTACTCTTGTGAATGAACTCCATTCCCTGGAAAGTGAATGAATGGGTACTGTAATGTATTTTAGGGATACTGCTATTATGTATATATATATATATATATATATATATATATATATATATATATATATATATATATATATATATATATACATAAATATCAAAGAATCAGCACCAGAGTATAGATACAGTCTGTCTGTGTCCATTTAAAGGCTCAAATTTCAGTCTTTTTATTACTGGACACAGTATATAAATACGCTATATTAGGACAAAAAAAGGACAAACAAAATAATCAGTAATCAATGGATAAAGTGTCTTTCCAATCACTACATCACAGCAAAAAACTTTAATATACTGTATAAATGAACTGACTCACATTGACAATGTCATAAGCAAAGGACAGTTTGAACATCCAATCCAGCTCGATATCTGAAACCTTCAGAACATCCTGCAGACAAAACAGCACCAAAGAAGAAGTAACATTATGAAGCCAAAGCTCAAACACATGAATGGCTAGCCACTGTAAAAGTTACTCCGCTATGCATCTGTCTTGCATAAGTATAGCAGGATATTCCAAATAATATGATATGGAACAAAAGCAGTGCAGTCTCAGACACTAACCTTCAGACTGCCTTTCTTGCAGTACTGCATGACCAAACAGACATTCGGTGGCTCAATGCACACTCCAAAGAACTGCACCAAGTTCTCATGCTTCATCTCTTTCATCTGTCTTAAAGAGTTTAAGATGGTTAGGCATACAATATATCATTCCATGGGTGATGAAAACTATTTGATATTCCTCAATATCAAGTCTTAAAGAACAACATCTGTTTTATGTGATATTCAGATGGTTATTTGGTGGTCAAAGAAATTAAATGGAAATGCATGGTTTGGCTTTCTTAATCACCAAACAAATATCAGCAATATATATCCATTTATTCAAAGAAAAAACAAACAAGATAAACCAAGAAAACAAGAATTATGTTTAGTTTAGAAGAACGTGAGTAACTTTACCACATTGAACTCTGAGATAATGGAGGGTTTCCGGATATTACTGATGACCTGGGTCTCCATGTATTTGACGGCCACATAATTTCCCTATCCGGGATTAAAAACTACATTAGCCACAGGAAGTGGGTATTCTGTCACATGTAAACAAACTCTGAGCACAGTCATAGATGTACATTTCTATCAAAGTCCTTTTGTTCATCTTTTATAACCATCAGTAGATTAGGAGCTGTTTTACTGTTGGAGGGATATGTCACTGGGTTTCTACATTGTTTTACTCTTAAATAAACTAACCTTGTGTTGTTTTTCCTACTAAACAACTGCAGCTCTATATGCGAACATATACCCCCTTCTCCAGATAACAATGTAAAATGAGCAATATATCTCTTTAAATCGTATTGATATTTATGGTTATGTTACAGACCAGTGACCCTAGATCTGGGAAGCTTTGCAAATAGCCCATTGTTGCTTCAAGAGATATCTTGACCTTTATGATTTAAGTCTGTAGGTTTTCTTCACCTATGACTTGTCACATTATAGGGGGACAGTACAATTAACTAAACTTAACTAAAAAATAATAATATTATTGGCACTGCTTGCTGCAAGCTTGTGGCTAATGGTACCTGTTAGTTTCGATGGCAATAATAACAGCAGGGACAATTCAGCAGAAACAATTCACTAAACCCTGAGGTATGGTATAATACATCTGATATAATTTGACAACAAAACTTCCAAACCTGCTTATACTGAGTAACTTTATAGGGATAGTGGAGCAATTGATGAGTGAAAAGATATTATTTGGCCAATGTAATAAATTACTATCTGTAGGTCACCAGATGCATGCAGCTTAGAGGGAACACTGGCACTGAATGTTCCCCTGATGTGATTTTTTTTATATATAGATATGGCTTCCAAATAGATTTCTGAAGATTTTTGTTTGTCATTTGCACTCATAATGATACTAACTACTTGGGTGCCACTTCTTGCCACACCCATTTGACACTCATCGATGGACCTGATAGATCTATTTTGCAGGATGAATTATTTTTTCTAACAATGTAGAATGTAGAACAAAGAAAAATGTATGACATAAAATCACACTGTGAGTGTATTCCTTTAAACTCTGAATTAAATGGGTACCTGGTACAGGCCTATGGTGGAGTAGACATGGTCTTTGCCTGCCTTGTCCTTCAGGCCATAGCTGTTGCAGGAGAGGATGGACTGGGAGCCGCCACTCCCGCTCTTACTGGCCGTGGTGCTCAGAGATACAGCCTGCACTCCCTGGAGGAGACACATACACACACATGCACCAAACAAGCATGTGAACACAAATCTAGGCAAGCAAACACACACAGGAGTAAGTACATACACTCATGCTCATACACCTTTTGTCCATCAATGAATATGTGAGTGCACATGTACACAGTTTGTGTCTCTGGCTGTGAGTGTGCTTTGGCTGACAACACATCTGTGTTGGGCCTCCAAACTGAGGTTCATACTGAGGGCTCTTTGATGATAACGATGTCGCTGTAGTTGATGAGCCACCAGCAGGAGTCATCGAGCCTGTTCTGGAGCCGCAGTTTCTGCAGAATGAGCAGCCCGATGCACAAGACTGCTATCACACCAATGACAGGGAAGGTAGCTAGCACAATCACCAGGGCGATGTCTGTGACAAATCAAGATGAAGTCGGTTAACCTGCCTGCATATCACCCTAAAATGTTTGTTTAAATATACTTTAGAGGCAAGGATATGGTGCAAAAGTTAAAGCAAAAACAACAACTCAAAAATAACAAACACAAAATCACAAACACAATAGCATCCGATTACTAGGGTAAAGAACATTAAAGCTCTTTTTTGCAAGTCAATTTTGCCATAAAGGCTACTTTATTTACCATTGGTTAGCCATTCACAGAGCTCGTTGCTGAAACCACATTCGGGGTTATCAGAAGGAGGTTTTCCTTTGGGCCACACCACAAATGCAAACTTAGAAGTTGGCCTGAAATGGAATTTTTTGTGTGATTGCAATTTCATGTGAAAACAGTTATTAACAGTTATTAACAGTTATTAATTGGGGATAGAAAACTAAAGTGATATAGGTACAGTAAGTTTGCAGGTTCATATATGACTTTCCCAGTGCTAGTTCATTGCTTTTCATTTATGTATTGTTTACATGTTATAAAAAATTGCTTGATTGTTTTTGATGGTATAACTGATGATTGTTACCGGACAGCTTTGCTGTGACTGTCAAAATGGAGGATGGGCACAAACTTGGTGGTATCGTCTGTATGCTGTAGGTCATAAATGGAATAGTCTAAGTTTCTTTCCCCCTCTTCATCAAAGTGGACTAGTCCAGAGGCACCTGCAATGACAAGCCATTACTGCATGAATTGTCGCTGAAAATGGTGGTGAATATTTTTTATAACAACTGTGCCTAGTGCTTTCTAGGTGCTCGTGTGGTGGTGGGGGTATGCATGATTGAAGTGAGTGGAGCTACATTGACTTTAAAAACTCCACCTGTTAACACCAAAGGTAGGACAGTGTTGTTGTAACTAAGAGAATTGCTGAACAAAATATTTAATTCATGCATTGATTTAGCCAGCACAGTTAGAAAATCACTAAGCTACTTCCTGGTACGTAAATGTACCAAGCACCAACCTAGAGCTGGCTCATGCTTGTTTCACTTCTACCATATTGCCTGGTGTATAAGCACACACTGTATTTCCCTTATGCAGGGCTCTTATGCTTAATCATTTATAGCATTGCGTCCTATGATCACGCCTAGGTGCACAGGGCATGTACTGCTTTTGTTGTAGCTAACTTCACAATATATTTATGATCAAACAGGTATCTACCATAAAATCGTATGTTGTTTTTATTTTTTAATCTCAGTAGAAGCTGCCGTCCATCATGAGGGTCTTTGCCATCTTTGAGGACCTCCTTCAGTCCCATAGCGTAAAGAAGCACTGCATCATGCAGATAGGCAGCATAGGGGCTAACCTGAAATAGTAGAATCAAAATGATAACATAGGTAATTCAGTTTTATAGCACAAGGAATGCAAGTGTAAACATTTAAATTACAACCTCTGCATGACAAATTTTGGTCAAGGTTTTTCAAATCTATAGTTTCATGTTCCTATTGCGTGCTTACCTCTCTTTCAGATGTCAGGTTGCTCCGAAACGGGTGGCTCTTCAGCCTCTCAAAAACTTGCTCAAAGAAGTCATAATACTCATAGCCGTCATAGGACTTCTGGCCAATGATAAAGACCATATCAAAGGCCCTGATGGCAGCCTGGTTAATCCTGTTGTTAAAGGCGTATTTCCACAGGTTATCCTGCTCAAGAAAAGGGTTGATATGACAAACATAAGATTCAAAGAAAAGGAAGTCAGTGAATAGTCTACAGTTCAGCTAATTATAACCTACAACCTGCAACATTTTGCATTATAGCCTGAATTGGCAACGGAGGCGGGAATCTTAGTGAAACTAGGGAGTAGCATTACTAGTTTGGATGAGACAACAAACTGGGATCTTTAAGAGACATGAGGTGAGTTGAATCTGGGTGACGCATCAGAGTGCCTAAACTCAAGTAACTCAAGAGTTTGTCCCCACCACAATTAGACTGCTTAATCTGCACATGTAAGTATGAAGCCTCTTGCTGTGTTTAAGATCTTTGTATTTTGCTTTGATGAGCGTCTTTTGTTCTCTATCGACCTAGTGACTCTATCTCGGACCTTATCAACTAGCATTTTCCCAGTGTTTGTTTGTATGGTATATGATGTTATGATTTCTTATGTGTATTTTTCAAACCCTGTCTAGAGTCTATATTTACCTAATGAGACAACAAAGATTTGAAGTGAATAGAATATGAAGTGTTTTCATTTCATAGACCCATGACATCTAAAACCACTAAATTACTTTTCGCTTTTCAAAATGTCAGCGCATGATGCATGAGCCACATACTGCAGGACGTGGCGTCAGCTGTAAAAGTTAATGTTACTCACCACACTGCCACTGACCTCAAAATGCTGCAGGAGGAAGAACACATACTCTCCATTCATCAGGCCCTGTTGCTCAGCTTCCAGCAACAGAGCCATTGCGTCCTCAGTGTTTGTTAGCATCACAATCACTGTGGTGGGGATGGGGGGGTTAGAAATAGAAATGGTAACATCATTTGGAAATAAAACTCCAGGCATGTTGTGTGTTTATGTCGCATCCTTGGATCCAAAGGGTACTCTACTTTCAATGTCAATTTCTATTTCTATTCTTATTAGCTCATGATGATTGGCTGTTTTTTGATCATCTACTGTATATCTATTTACCCCAAGGTCAGTGATGGTTTGTCAGACTCAGGAGAGTTTCCTATTGATTGGTGACGTCATTAATGACCTTCCCTCCTTCCTGATTGGCTGTTTTTCATTGTCTATATCTATTAATCTCAAAGTTGCAGTAATGATAACTATGATGAACCCAGTATGCAGGACTTCACTGATAAATGTATCCTCATGCTGTATGAAAAAAAAAAAAAATAAGATTGACAATTAAAATCAACAATTATGTGATGGGAGCAGCATGCATTGTTTTAAGTAATCAATGAGCTGTATTAGGCTTTTGTATTTGGTTTCATAGAGCCATATAGGTCACAGCTTATCATTAAGTGTTTGTTATACTGTAAAACTTTTCTTACCTCTGGCGACTGTCGCAATGTACTTAATATTTCGGCGAATGAGATGGTGGCTGCTGGTGTCAAACTTGACGGCCGCAGTCAATGTGAATTCGGCTTTCAGCGGATCCTCAACAGTTTTCCACAGAGCGTCAACTTTGTCCCAGGTGTTTGACTCTAACCCACCTCCAATCATAGCTACATGACTCCATCCAAAGAATTCCAGGGTCTTAACCAGGACTTCTGCACTTCTTTTAAGAGGGGGCACAACTTTGATGTAAGAATCATAAACAGCACTGTTATCCATTTTGGAGGATTGCCCCACAAATCCAAACATGGGGATGTTCCAAGTGGATGCAATGAGACCAGTGACCTGCAAACCAAGCAATAATGTTAAGAAAAGAATACTATAAACTACTATAAACTAAACATTTTGTTCATTTAATCAGAGGGGAAAGAGTGACGTAATTTGAATGCAAAAGCAGAATAAGCTTAAATTCCAGTGAGAGGCAAGGGTCAGAGCCTCGATACACAATATGTGTTTCATTAAAATGTACTTTTTCTACAGAAACTAGTGAGATATATTATACATCATGTCACATCACATCACATCACATCACATCACATCACATCACATCACATCATTTCCTCAAAATGAAGGCTTACCTCGGCTCCTTCAGGACAGGCTGGACCAAAGAGCGCAGACACATTTTCTTTCCACACCTGGTGAATGAACCCTCCTAGGGAAGCCTTGGGATCACAGTCTGAATCTGAATAGACAAAATCCAGACTGTAGTTCCCCAGAAAGGAGGGATTGGTGTTTACCTTATCCACAGCTATCTGTATGGCAGAGCCCAACCGCAGGGCGCTGAAAGGGAAAGACATGTTCCAGGGAGCTTGGAAACCGATCAGTAACTTGTGGGAGTGAGTCCCATTCACGCCATTGCTGGGGACAGAAACAGCAGTTAGCACGAGCATAAACAGAAGCACCAATATCTGGCTAATGCCAAAAGGAGCATATATTGCACAGAACATCGTCTCGTCCTACTAGTAGGGAAAGATACGATTTGCTCTCATGTCACAGGATTAAATACCCAGCTCCCCTGGTGATGCTGGACCTTTTTAAAGGGTTAGGGAAGGGAATATGGGAATATCTGAAAGAAAGTGGGCGGGACGGACAGGCATTTAGAGCATCATTCAGCAAGGTAGAGCGTTTGGCTTGGTTAATTGTTCTTTCCTTTTCTGTTGTGCATTTGCTCATTAGAGTGGGTTTGCTGCATCAGGCCTATGTTCTTGTACCATGGTGGCAGCCATCGTAAAAGTCCCCATGCATCAATCCATCATGGAATCCATCATGCATCTTCCAAGCCATCTGATAGCAGGGAGATGACATTTAGGCATAAAAAATAGTGCAGCAGTAGGCTAAATTCATTCTTGCATGAAGTGCATGTAGTAAAAAGTGTGATTTATATAATTTCGAATGTGTATGATCACTGTGTAGAACTTTTGTTCATATTCATAAAAAAAAATGATTGAACTGTCTAAGATCAAGAATATAATGGAAATTTCTGTTTTAGAGTGGATCTTTGATTTAAAGGTGACTTTTACTCCACAATGATCTATCATTGTAATAGCCTGTCTGATATCATGGAGCTTAATTTAGTGAGGTGTGTTCCTGAGGCTATGATTTTATCAACCATAGATCAGTAAATTCCAAAGGTATCACCTCCAGTCTGCCTTTGCCTATTGCTCACATTCATAAATCCAATGTCAAAGTTCAACATAATGTCTTTCCTTTATCTTTTATCTCTAACAGGGACACACTTCCCATGCATGCAAACACACACACATACAGCTAAGGGGTTTGGAGACAATTTTATTTTCAGACCAGCATTTTTTCATGAGATAGGTTGTAATTAGAGCTGGAAAATGAAATAGAATAAAGTCAATACTGCAAGAAACCTCAAGAAAACTGTGTTGCTGATCCCCTGAGAGGTTCTCTGCTGGTGTAAGGCTGTGAAAAGCAGATGAGGCAGGTGGAGCTGTGGTGTCGAACCTGTCACACCTGTGTGCAGTTGAACGTGCTAATGACCACAGGTGGGCAGCTCACACATTAGCAGTGATGCTGGCCTCAGCTGTTTTTTCCCTGGGGATCCCTACTCATCCAGGCCACTAACAACCTCTGCTAATCCCACCAGGTAACCTTTGGAAGCTCTTTTAGAAAGCCTTTCCATTCATCTCACTGTCCAACATAAGTGAAGCATTCAGACAAAGAACCATGCTATAAGTTGTTTGGAAGTTTTTTTTTCTGAAAACAGCCATTGCATTTATAGTTGGGAAGTCAATACATATGGCTTGGAGTGGAAATGTTTCAGTTACACTCTGAAGTCTGTGAAAGTACACAAACGTCGACGTCTATAGTTCTATGTGTGAAGGCTGTAACTTTCTGAGTTTAGCCTTAGCATCAAGTAACAGTACACAAACAGGCCTACCATAATCTACTACTCCTACACATGCTGATAACCCCTTTCTGACCTAAACACAAGTGCCACACCACAGGATATTTCAAGTAGTCTAACCTTTTGTCAGTTGCTAGATATTGTGATCTTTTGATATCATATTCAAGCTAAAAGACTATGGGACAGGTCGTGTTTTTCTTTTAAATTAATCAATGAATGTTCAAACTTGTCAAGAAAAATTTGTCAAGAAATCATTGTTTCATTTATTTGATTTACCTGTTTTATTGTGGAACCTACAAAGGGGAAATGATCTCTCCTGACTCCTGACCCAGTACACTTACACTAAAATTGCAATTTAAGTGAATACCCATAGTACAACATTTGAAGAAAACCATACGGATCAACTTGGAAGTACAAGGGGGGTGTATGACAGTTCTTAAATTGGCAGGATGGAGCTTAAACTTGTGGCTAATGGTTACTTTCGTATGTAAACAGGATATCTTTTTGTTTTCCCTGAGAATTTTGTGAGTTTTGATGTTTTGTGTTTATGCATATTTAAAATATAAGGACTTTGAACATGATAGGAAGGAGATAAGAATGTTTACCTTTCACCCAGCAACCAAACTCGCATCTTGGTCAACCTCTGACATTGTCTTAGATAAAGCATGTTTTCACTAAGACTTTCACTATCTTTTGGTACTATTTGAACTGATATTAATGAAACTAGTGGGTATTTATTTGCAGTGGTAGATATGTTGTGTATATAGTTCTCACCTTTTACATTTGCTATTTGCTGCATTTACATCATAAATGCACATAAATCCACTTGTTCATTAGGTAAAACATGCATGTTTGTCATTATCCCTTATTGGTTGGCAGAGGTTATGAAGTGAAAAAAATCATGCTTAAGCCTTGATCAATTGCACAAGACACTTTTTATATTGTTGCAAAGGGCCTGGGCCGTTCGGATGTCTGTGCTCATGCTCTTTTATCAGTGGAAGTGATGGTGGCCAAGGTTCAAAGGTTCCCTTTACTCTGTCAGTCTGTTTTATGAGTTCTTCATTCTCCTTGTATCAGCCTGCAGAGCAGGGGAAGAGGATCTGCTGTGCACACAGGCCACACACACACTCGCCTGTCACTAAGAGACTCTCAGGGAGCAGAGTGGGACATCTGACAGGACCAGTGTGAGATCTGGCAAACAGCTGGCAAGCAGCAGGTAGGGCAGCTAGAGTGACTATTTGCTGTGGTGTGGCATCACTCACTGTGTTTTATGACTGAGATGCGTTTGTTCACTTTATAACTGATGACACTGGTCAGCCTAATCTTCTGGCAGAAACACTGCCAAGGGGCCTATGTAATGGACTATTAGAGGTGCATTTAAAAACTAATAATGGGTTTTTTTCAGATGAGTGTCACCTGTCAACCAAAATATCTATACTGTCCACAGTCCAACAGTCTATACTGTTTTACCTCTGGATGCAAATTGATGTTACTCTCTCAGATCATTTATGAACAACAGGTGAATCTCAAGCCTTTCCAAGATTTTGCATGTTAATTAGAGATGCCGTTCATGGCAATACAAATGCTACTTAAAACCTGGTTGTACCCAGTAAGATTCTCTTGTACTATTTGTTCTGACTTTGAACTATGGCTGACCTTGACCTCATCAGTGTGGTTCACTATTATAGTGAGGTGTCTGGAGGGTCAAGACAAACTTCAGGATTGCGTTCATTAAAAGGAAAAAACAGAAACTGGTCATAGTAGCTCCTTCAGATATGCCCTATCATGAGTATCCACTGATCCACTTTTACACTGATTGCCTGTGTAAATGGTAAACTATTGTGATAAACTTTCCATCACCGTAAGCCCTGTAATGTTGATATTCTCAGGTTTTACAGGGTAGAGTCTGTCTTGAGTCATGACTAAGAGTGATTGTTGCACAACCCGTGTTGACTTTGACCTCACCAAGCTGTGGACACAGAGTTGGTCTTAAGAAACTTACATTTGCATAGAAGGACTGCATCTTTTAAATACTGGCATCCTTTTGGACCAAAGATTACCGTTGTGATCTCTGAGCCCATGTCAAATAACTGTCTTGTGTGAACGTTTTCTAAATCTGAATACATCGCCACTTTTGTCTTCCTCCCAGCAGACTTTGCAGCATGGAGTTTCTTTTCCAGTTGTTGTTCTCCCCTCTTCCCTACCCGGCTATTGTCTCCCTGTTTGCCCTGGCAGCCGCTACCTTGTTTTACCTCAACACCAGGCCCAGTCCCCTCCGTTCCCCTGCTGACCTCCACCGCCAAAGTCTGGGTATCAAGGTAAGGAGCGATAAGCTGCCTGTTTCTTATGAAAATGGAAAAAAGAGCACAAACAGATGCACGCACAAATCTTGTTTGTTACAGAGACCATGCATGCATTCTATACAGATAAATGCCATACAGGAATTGTTGGTGAACACATGTAGGGTGGTAGACACTGAAATTGAACAACATAATATATTGAACAGTTCATCAGTGAAGTGCAAGATTGATGTTCATTTTCAGAATGCTTTTACTTGTCGTGTTTAGGATGGAGCAAGGAAGAGTGCTTTGCTAGAAGATAACAACAACCTGATGTCCTATTACTATAATGACGCCAGGACCATCTATGAGGTTTTCCAGAGGGGCCTGAGAGTTTCAGGTGATCAAAATTCCTTTCACTCACTCTCATACATGACTGTCACAGGGTGGGCCTTTATGTCACCAGCCTCCTGTTAGCATTTGTCTGCTATGCTAGTGCCATTTACTGTCCCATGCAAGCCATTCCAAGTC
Source organism: Centroberyx gerrardi (assembly GCF_048128805.1). Lineage (NCBI taxonomy): Eukaryota > Metazoa > Chordata > Actinopteri > Beryciformes > Berycidae > Centroberyx > Centroberyx gerrardi. Next base: position 12,808,622 of record NC_136016.1, on the reverse strand, counting down.
TTCCGTGGCCATAATAAGAATAAGTAAAGAACTGTTTAGAAGAACATGTATAGGGAGTTGAGGATAAAGGCTTCACTGCACTAGCATTGCCAGCAAATGTGATCAGGATGCTGGAGCCAACTTCTCAATCATACTCTGGTATGAAAACTGGAAGGGGCATTAGTGACTGAACTACAACTGCATTTAGGTCAGATGTGGACAGCAAGCATAAATAACACAGATCAATAGTGTACGAGTTTGAGTTCAAAGAATTTAAATGTTTTGACTCTGTACTATTATCTCTTCTAACCCGAACTGATACCTTGACTATGAGGTTGTGGTACAGACGGCTTTAAGATAAGGGCATTTTCATCAATATCGAATGACCAGTAAGTGGTTAGCTGAAACATCAAAATGTGTTGCTGCGGAACTTTAATATTAATAGTTTTAATAATGACTCCATTGTACATAACATCAGTTCTAACCCTACGGCTCCATTTTTCATTTGCAGGTAATGGACCATGCTTGGGCTATAGAAAACCAGGAAAGCCGTACCAGTGGCTGAAGTATAAACAGGTACAATACAGTACAGAATACACACACACATAAGTGAACACTATATCAACATGGCTGGTGGATTTTGAATTCCAGTTGACCTTTGCCCTAATCCCTCTCCATGAAGGTGTCTGGCAGGGCGGAGCACCTGGGGTCAGGCCTTCTTCATAGGGGTTTGAAGCCTAACCCGGAAACCTTCATTGGTATCTTTGCACAGAATAGACCTGAGGTAAGTACAGACATTGCTAAGGGGGCAGCGAGAGGATGAAGGGGGATGGATAGATAGACAGGGGTGGGGCGCTTCCAGGGAGCCCCAAAGTAGAGGTGCTCTTCAGAGAAGCAAGCTGATGATCTTGATTGTGGAATATAGATGTCAGTTTACCATTTACACCTTTCTGAAGTCATTTTTAGTCTGGATTAAATAACTCGCAAGGGCCAAATTACTGATGCTGTCTTACTTTTTCATTGGTCTTTCACAGTGGATTATTGGTGAACTGGCCTGCTACACCTACTCCATGGTAGCAGTTCCCCTGTACGACACCCTGGGTCCTGAGGCTCTTGTGTTCATTATCGACCGTGGTAATTGGAGCCTCTCTGCTCTTTAACTATCTGCACCTTATTAATGCTGTTAATTACAAGGCCGGGTCTAAGTCCAGTAATTCCTGGCGTTCCACAGGGATCTATGTCGAGCCTGCTCTAATCTCTTTTCACTCTTCTTCCTCTCCTCCATTCTGTGCTTCATTTTTCTTTTATCTAATCACCACTGAACAACTGATGTCACAAGGCCATGACCATTACAGGAGGTCTGCTATCACGATCAGTACTGCTTGTCTTGGGTTATAAATCAGGACCTGCCTTATCCTCAATTATGCATCTTCAAGAACCTGCAACCATAAATTGAGTGGTGGCAAATATGGTTCAAAAGTTCAACTAGTGCAAAGGGTTGCCTCATTTATAATATCAACAGCACCAGCGTCAAATTATTCTGCACTGTTTATTTTACCGATAATACAGCAAATGTTCTTTATATGCTTGCAGCTGAGATCTCCACAGTGCTTTGTGACAAGCAAAACAGAGCGGAGACACTGCTGCAGAACAGAGAGGAAGGGCAAACTCCAGTGCTGAAGACCATTGTCATTATGGACCCTTTTGACTCTGAGCTGGTCGAGCGAGGAGCCAAGTGTGGGGTGGACATCTTGTCCCTGCAGGATGTGGAGGTAATGCAACGGAACGCAATTAAGTGACAACTGTTTAAGTTATTGGCCTGTGTGCAGTTTCTTAGTCTTATACTGCCTTCATTCCAATACTAGTGTCTTAAATCTTGATTTCCAACTCATACTATTGCTAAATGCAAAAACATGTTTTTCAGACTCTGGGGAAAAACAATCTACAAAAGCCTATTGTAAGTTTTGTTTCTACTGTATTTGCATGATCTCATTCAAATGTTATCAGATTTGCTTAGCTGCATTTAAGCACCATTCTGTTGTTGTGTTTATTCCATATTCTCCATCAGCCACCAAAGCCAGAGGACCTCAGTATCATATGCTTCACCAGTGGCACTACAGGTGATCAGTTTGCCTTTTCTTTGGATTTATCTCACATGTTTTTTAATGCTCTGAAAGGCTGTCGCATTTGTCAAAGTTGTTCAGGTTTTTGTTTTTTTTCTTTATCTGTTTCTGTGCCTGCATATGCCTACAAATACATCACACTGTGTATTTTGGCTGAGTAAGTTCATCCCTAATATCTTTTTTTTTTTTTTTTCCCTCTCTCAGGAAACCCCAAGGGAGCGATGTTGACCCATGAGAATGTGGTCTCTGATGCTGCAGGTGTGATCAAAAGCTTTGAGGTATGCATAGTGCCGATGGTACCATTACATCTGAGTCCTTTTGTCATTCTAAATGCCTGATGTGGGGAAAATGGGGATTAGTCTTAAATATACAATAATTATACTAAAGCCATACTTGACAGATATCTCTTACCAGGAGCTTAGTGGATAATTTTGTAAAATGGGTTGAGTAACCGCAGGCATTTACAGTATCTGTGCATGCAGTAGGTCAGGATGCCTTTAAAATAACTGAGTGTGTATTTTTTTTGTAAATGGGCCTTTTGCTAACAGACTCCTTGCTTCCCACAGACATCTTTTGCTCCAAATCCCAAGGATGTCAGCATTTCATTCCTGCCTTTAGCACACATGTTTGAGAGAGTTGTACAGGTAAGGGACAAAAACCATTGACCATGAACCATTTTTATATATATATCTAATGCTGTTGCACCTTTTGCAAAGCCGAGCAGCAGATCCTCTGGGCCACAGAATTACTTGACATTTTTATTTGTCTTGTATTGTTTACAATCTTTGTATAATTCAATGTAGCTGCCCATTTATGGCAATCTTTTTTTATGAAGATTTCCTATTGAATGCTGATTTTCCAAAATGTGGTTTTGTGTGTTTTTTCTTGCAGACAGTGATGTATGGTGCTGGGGCAAAGGTGGGATTCTTCCAGGGCGACATCAGACTTCTGCCAGATGACATGAAAACCCTACAGCCCACCATCTTCCCAGTGGTGCCTCGACTTCTCAACCGTGTCTACGACAAAGTTAGTGGCCAGTGATGGCGAAACACTGCCTCAATATCAACCCCAAAGTTCCAGTCCCTTGAATTCCCCAAATTCCCTTTTTAGAAACATCAGATTGTGTCAATGTAGGTTCAGAGTGGAGCCAAGACGCCTTTCAAGAAATGGCTGCTGAACTTTGCTGTGGAGAGGAAACATGCTGAAGTGAGGGAGGGCATCATCAGGAACAACAGCATATGGGACAAGCTCATTTTCCACAAAGTCCAGGTACTGCTCCTCTCTGAAGTAATGAGGATAATGTCATGCAGAAAGAGAGTCATTAAATGGATGTGCTTTAACCTGTCTTGTCTCTAGGAGTCTCTGGGGGGTCGTGTGCGGGTCATGGTGACGGGAGCAGCACCCATATCTCCCCCTGTTCTCAACTTCCTCAGGGCTTCTCTGGGTTGCCAGGTACTGAAACGGTTATCCTCCGTCGTTGTATATCTTGTCTTCACAAAGTTGTATTAATCCAGGGGGGTCATTCAGCCTAGAAATGTGTTGGTGTATTTATGCAAATCATGAGACATTTTATGAAGTCATTAAATTTTATACTTACTTGGCCTTTAATGCCATTTCAGGAAACCATAGTTCTTAAAAGGAGATTTCACTTGAGTAAAACTTTTGTCCAGGTCACAGAATGAAATATTACCTGGGTGTAATTTTACTTCTTTGAAAGTGAGTTGGGAGTTTACGAACTCGGATGCATGTGCACTTCAACCCAAAATGAGATTTTAAAAGGTAACTGTATCTGTGCTTGTGTTTGGGGAGTAGAGATTGCGACATGAGATTCAGCTGGCATTGACTGCTTGGTGTTGTCGTGACAACCCGGTCACGTTGCCCTGACTCAGCTCTCTGATTTGATTGGTACCCTTAGATCTTTGAGGCGTACGGTCAAACGGAGTGCACTGCCGGCTGCACCTTCACCATGCCAGGAGACGCCACCTCTGGTATGTAGGCCTTACAGTTCAGAGGAAGCCTGGGTTGAAACTCAGTTGTCCCGCCTCCCCTACTTCCATGTAGGCTGGGATCTGCCTATATACATCACATCAGCCAACTTTGAATTCTAAGCAAGCATTGATATTTAAGATGAAACTTCAATCTACAGCAATAATGCAAAAGATCAGTAAGAGATTTGAGATTTTTAACAAGCACTTACTATTGCTTTTCATTTAGTCAAAAGAAATGCTCTGAAAACTTGAACTGTTTTTTTTTTGTTTTTTTGTTTTTTTAGTTTTATCAAACATTCAAAAGTTATGACAATAGTGAGCAAAAGCAACCCTCTGCCTCATGATTTGTTTACATAGGCCATGTTGGGGTTCCTGTGCCTTGTAATGTGGTGAAGTTGGTGGATGTTGAGGAAATGAACTACTTTGCCTCAAATGGTGAGGGAGAGGTAAGTCAATGGAAACAAAACGGGGGGGACTTCTCTCATATAAGCATCAAGGTTAATGACTAACTTACGTAGCTATTTTGGGTTCACTTTAATGGTGTGATATTCAAAGAGCAAGGTAAACCCAAGTACATGGTTTAGGTCTCCGATTTAGGCCTCCGGTGACAGCCAAACATCAGCAAAATGCCAAATGCATAGGGGTCATAGTGGCAACTGCAACATAGCAAGTTTTTTTCACCCTCATTTACATTGGCTTCAGGTAACTTGACCAAGAATTATGAAACATGTCCATAGTTCCTGTTTCTTTTTTATTTAATGCTTATATAGTGATTTCAGGAGAACAAACCTATGTATTCCACTCCACCTGGTTTTTATAATGCACTAAAACCAAAGAACCAGACTCGGAAACTAAACCTGATTATCAGCAGTAAATATTGAAGATGTCATGTCTAGTTAGTTTCCCAGTAGTGTCAATCAAAGGTCAGCGACCAGGATTACTTAATCAAAGAAAACTATATGGACTTAGATTACTTTTTGCACTTTTAAATGCTTCAAGAATATGCACTGTTGAGAGGTTTGAGGAACAAGTAGTTAATGGTCCACTGGTCTCATTTGATCATGTTGTTCCTTGGTCTCTGCCAGGTCTGTATCAAGGGTAAAAATGTGTTCAAGGGGTACCTGAAAGACCCAGAGAAGACAGCAGAGGCCTTGGATGAAGACGGTTGGCTCCACACTGGGGATATTGGAAAATGGCTGCCGGTAAGGACCAAAGAACTGTTAACTGGAACATGGCAGCATTCATTTTTTCCCCCCACTTGACTGGCACAAAAGAGAATTTAAGACCTAATATAGGCTGTACAGTGTCATGCTCTAAATACAATGACTTCCTCCACTGTACTGTTGGCACTACCTGTGTATATACAGTAAGCTGTTGGGGGTAAAAGAAAAGAAAGGGATGAATGAGGGGTGTAAGGAGAATAATTGATATTGGAAACGGGTTTGAGAGAGAGGAGGTAATCGTCTTGCTTTGGGGAGTCCTTAATTTCCCTGGAGGGCATTTTCTTGACTCGCTTTGGCAGGAACTTTAGGGATTTGTCAATGGAGGCGCTGTGGTTTTAGTGACTCTATTCACTCACACTTTCTCATCAGAATTAGGTTTTGAATTAGGCTCTGGACTTTTGATGCATCTAATTTTCTTGAGCTATCGCTCCCCTTTATCTGAGCCAAATCACAATTGTCTCCTCCTGTTTTGTGTGCAGTACAATATTTAAGTGACACAAGGGAATACAATATTTGATATGCAATGGGAGTAATGGATGATTGGGTCAGTAATTTGGTCATGTAGGCAAAGGCGCTCCATTTCATAAAATGCACCTAAATGCTATAATTTTCATGACAAACAGAAACCAGCTAAATGTACATAATTCTATCAATCTTCTGCCTGCAAAGATCTATCATTCCCCACAATTGCACTTGTGATGTATATTAAAGGTCCTGACAAAATACAAAAGTCTAAACTTCTCCAATGTGACTGAAAATGTTTTATGCTAGAGTGGAGTTCTGAAAATTATTGACCGGAAGAAGAACATTTTCAAGTTGGCTCAAGGAGAGTACATAGCACCGGAGAAGATTGAGAATGTCTATGTACGCAGCGAACCTGTGGCCCAAGTGTTTGTGCATGGAGACAGTCTACAGGTAAATCCAGTGCTTTGCAATGTGTGTGTGTGTGTACACACAAATGTACACAATCCCTCTGTCATTCACACCACTGTCTATGTCTGCAGTCCAGCCTAGTAGCCATTGTGGTCCCTGACCCCGAGGTCGTGCCAAGCTTTGCCAAAAAACTGGGGCTTCAAGGCTCCTTGGAGGAACTGTGCAAAAATATGGTAAGGCTTCTGTCGGATCCAGACAAGTCCAGTTTTGCTTTTCTTTTTTTTTTTACTTACACTTTCTACCAGTGCCGACATATTGCTGCTGCAGTAACACATTACCATTAATGCTGCTTATAATGGAAATGCCAATTGGAGTAGTCTTGCATGCTTGCTGTTAAATGCATCAGGATCAGGATATCTGCAAATCAAATTGAATATTTGGCTAAAGTCCACTCAGCAGTGTTGTATTGTTTTTCAACTTGAGATAATTTGTACATGATGTGATTCAGCTGCACTCGCCAAAAACACCCAATATTTGTGAGAAACTGACAATTTTAGATGGCCTGTTTTATGAGGGCTTCTAACAAAGATACTAAAATTACCTTTCTTTCACAGGGAATGAAGAAAGCCATTCTTTCTGACATGACCAAACTGGGCAAAGAAGCAGGACTCAAGTCTTTTGAGCAGGTGACTGGTCCCCATGAATTGCCAAATCAACGACCATATCTGTTGTATATGCGAGTCTGTCTAATCAGCACAACAAATATAACCATCAGCACTTTTCCCCCCTCCCATTCCTCCCTCATGCAGGTTAAAGATGTGCACCTCCACCCAGAGCAGTTCACCATTGAAAACGGTCTGCTAACTCCCACGCTCAAGGCCAAGAGGGCTGAGCTGAAAACTCTCTTCCAGCCGCAGATCGACAAACTTTATGCCAGCATCCAGTAAATGGATAAACCTGTGCACCACCAGCTCTTCCATTGTGGCCATACCCCTTTTTGACATTTTATTAAAACATGAAACAGTTCACCTCTTATGTAGTAGCCGGTTCTTTTCATCTATCTAAAATGCATTGCAAAACAGAGTTCCTCAATGCACATTAAACAGAGATCCACTATGTCTCTCGGCTTCCAAGGCAACAAACGTGCTAGAGACCTGATAGTCTCCTGAGACTGAGGTTCCGTTAAACTCATCTCTCTACTGAACAAAGAGTTGCATGATGCATCCTGGGGTTTATCTGGGCAGAGGCATAGTGCTACCATAGCTACAACCAGAGTGTTGAACGGTCCTTCAACAAGCCAAGTCAAGAGCTTTGACCCCAGTTAGACATGGGTTCACCAGCCTACCCCAGACTCCAGACCAGTGCACCCCACTAATTGCCATGTGAACTATAGCATTTGGCTTAAAAAGGCTTCCACTGGTCATTTACTGGAACTGTTTGTTTACTGAGCATAAATCATAGTCCCTTCGAAGAAGTATAGCCTAATATTTTAAAAAGTTTGTGTAACTGGTAAATTAGACTCATTGTTTCTTCAAAAGGTTATATAAGTCTGTGTCATTTCCATTATCCATATGCTTAGACTGCACTTTTATGCATATATCACCTCTGATCTTACTTCTCCGACCCACAATGTGAGTGTCAAGTGAAGGTGTAGTTTTTTCACCTCACCTATCAGTCTACACAAGGCCTTTATTGCCCAATCCATGGTTACAAGGCAATTCAGTAAACAATGTAGATTAAATGTACAATTGTGTTGGCTATTATCCAATCCTAGACTCTGTCCAGCCAAAATGTGCTCTTGCTCCTCTGCTTTCTGTGGCTCAACACCACCCTCATGTGTTAAAGTACAAACATGACAGATACTCACACTTCTCACTGCTACAGTATCCAGCTGTAGCATTTCACATTACATTTGAGCATTTAGCTGACACTCTCATCCTTGGAACAAGGTGACATCACAGATATCATTTTCTATTTTCCGTTTTCAATTACCAAAAACAAATTCAGAAAAAGGTGTTTAACAAATGTCATCTACATGCATTGTGTGCAATTACTAATATTATTGGGGAAAAAATCACTTCAGAAAATGTTTTGTCGTAGTTATCTCATGTCATTAAATAATAAGATAAGGTGAAACAAGTGTTTGGAAATGGAAACTGATGATAACTGCTGATAATGTAGAGAGCTACACCATAATAGAAATAATGTGATTTTTATCAACCCTCTCTGTTTTACAGCGAGGTCAGAGGTCACGGTCAGCTGCAGCACATCAGCCCTGTGGCTGGTAGGGATTCAGTCTATAATAGTCTCAATAACAGTTTATAATAGTCTTGCTCAAGGACACTTCAGCAGGGCGGATCCTTGAGGGCATGGGGGCTTGAACCAAAGTGTGAACCGGCCCCCTAGTTGAAGGGCAGCCTCCATACTCAACATGCTGCAGAGTCATGGAACTTAAAATTTGTCCTAGATTGGTAATGCTGAATTTCCCAACCCCAATGAAAATGAACTATATAGTGATCCTATTATGAATTTTAGGATACTAGGCAAATATCACAGAAAAACAATAATCTCTGCATAATATCCTACAATAATGTCATTGTACATTATAGTGGTACCATAGGGGATAAAAAAAAAACAAAAAACAAAAAAACAACGATTCAGAAGGCCTACCACACAATGTATAAGGAATATAGGAATATATTGACTTTTCGTTAGGGACACGAGCCTCAATAATAAGCTCACTTGATATGTGATTTTTTTTTGTTTTGTTTAATAATTCACAAAGCTATATGGAAAGTAACAAGTGGATAACCCTGCCACCTTGTGTTGGGTCTCCCAGTCGGTAGGTTTTACTGAGAGGCTGTCTTTTACTCACGGGGTAGTCGTTAGATTTGGCAGCAGGCGAGGCTCGAAGCTGCAGCTGGATACTGCACTGCACTACATACTTCACCTGGAGTTTCCATCGGGAACAAACCGACGCTTTCCCCGCTTGATCCGGGCCGCTTTGGGATCTCAGAAGAGAGCAAAAGTACCTTAGCTAACGTCAACGAGTCGAGTTTTTTGTAAATGAAATCGCCTCGCATGCGTTTATTTATCGATATAGGCGATATTTGAGAGTCGCTGCATGGATTTCACTGGTTGCTCCTCAACTCCAGTTAGCTAGCTTACCTGTGAACCGGAGCAGCTGCACACTTCAACATGGCTTCTTCCGCCACAGGTGACCGCGAAGAGCAGGTAAGCGGACTTTAAGTTATCTCACTGAGAAAAAATACGCCACTTTAACCTTAACAAAGAAATTATCTCCTGTTTGGTATATTGTAGATAAGATTGCGAAATATTGACGCGGGGGATAATGTGTTTGTTTTTCCTCATGGAGTGTGCCAAGTTCCTGCTTCAAAAGTTTGAATTCACTCTGTGGGCAAAGGGAGCAATAGTCCAAACTGTAGCAAACTATTACTACTTGTCATTATAAGGCTATCTCTACGGCTCATTTTCTTTTGCATGCAAAGAAGTGAGTGTCATTTCTGGTAACTGTATTTTGAGTTTCTGCCTTTGTGATATTAAAACGTTATAAGCTACTCGGCTACTCCATTCATAACACAGGCTATGGAAAAACATAGCTGCATGAGTAGTGTGCTGTACAAGTAAACTGTAATTTTAGCTGTCATCATAGGTGTGTGTGACCGTGTCCTGATTTGCATGAAGTTACTGTAGCCTATCTTTCATGGCATGTCCACACTGATAACAAACACCCAGGGAAACTACATGAATTATAGTAGGCACAAAACAGCTGCAAGGTTATGGGTTTTATATTCTACTGAAAGCACATTAATGGCTTTTTATCTGAGTGTGATTTTATCTGAGTAGTCATTGTGCAGAAAGACACTGAGTCTCCTAATAGCAGAGTTATGATAGCCTTCCAGGCTGGGTCATCATACATTGGCAATATTCAGAGAATATACAGTGTAGGCCTCCATGGGCAATTTTTCCAACAGTGACAACCAACAACACTAGTTTTTTATCATGGTCATTTTAAGTATTTTCTGTAGTGCACCTAGGCATACATCTCTTTTTTAAATACATAAATACAAATTTTGATTCCAAGATGCAAATTGTTGTAGGTCTTTTCTTTAGGTCGTTTTGTCTTCAGCATGGGTACCAATAGTGCATTTGAGGTGGCCCATAAAGATTGTTGAGAGACAGCCTCACAGTCTTCAGCCACCCTGTATATGAAATCCTGCCCAGTGGCAACTGTACCACCCAAGCGTCCAAAAGCTCCGGAAAGCCCCAGTACTAAACCCTAACCCAGTGGAGGAATGTGTTTTATCTGATTTAACAGGCAGTTAAAGATTCTAGCAGGCTTCAACGTGTTTACCCCGGTTATCAATATAGGCATTTAACGATTATTAATAACATGTCACAGCCAGTCTGCAAGGTGCAAGATGTTTTACTGGATTTGATTCCCGTCATATCTGCCTGTCTGTCTTTCAGTCTGTCTTCCTGCCTACGTGTCTCTCTGCTACTGTCTTTCAGTCTGCCTGCCTGTCTTTTTATGACTGTTTGGTTACCTGTACAGTCCCTCCAGGAATTTACGATTTTGTGATCACAATAATCAATGAAAATTCAGCCAATCACCACAATATTTGTGAGAACTTACAATTTTGTAAAATTGCTGCAATGTTGCCCACATGAAATGGCCAAATCAACAGGGCGCTTGTAAAGATGAACAAGGATTCAGATGACAGTGAGTTGTGGTTTCATATGTGAGATTTATTCACTCCTACAGGTGTAAGAAGTTGAGTGCACTTTGTTTTTCATTTAAAGATTCCCTATGTAACATTTTCATGAAAAAAAACGATTGACTTATTTTCAGTCTAATGCGCTAATGCGAGGCCGAGAAAGGTCCTGTTTGTATGTATAACTTAGAGCAGGGAAACCAAAATATTCTATAATATTATGTTATTTATAGTACTATATATTGTAGTAATGTATGACACAAAAAAACTTGCAGGGATGTGGTTTTATTTACCACTAGAGTAACATATTTATTCACACGGGAGCATGCCTAGAGTGACTTCACTCCCTAGTGTAGTCCCAATCTATTACTTAAACAATAATATGTAATACATATATCAAATTCTATTTGTATTTTAAATAATACTATGTATGATATATACATATTTATGTTTTTATTTTCAAACATTTGAATAACATTGACCGTTTGACATATGCAAACTTTTCCTGATGGGCATAGAAAACTGATCAGAAAACCATCAGCAATGCAAAATCACTTCCTGGTTTTTGTGGTTGGGAATGACCACAGGCAGGAAGTCAAACCTGGCGCAGAGGAAGTGACGAATTGAAACTGGAAAATGCATGTAAAATTAAAAACAGTTACCTCTCGCTGCATCACAATTTTGACAAAATCCACTGCAAAATCAAGCTTTTTTTGGTCTCAATAATGACAAAAACCCCCGGCGAAATCCTGGAGGGACTGTCTATCTGACTTTCTTTCAGCCTTCCTGTATGTCTGTCTCTGCCTTCCCATCTGTGTACATTTCAACCCGTCTTTCATTCTGCTCATCTGTCTGTTAATGTTTGACCATTGATTGTATCGGGGATAGAAAGTCAACAGTTCCTCAGTGGTAGGAACAACTGGCTGTTAAGACACTGTGGAGGAGGTTCACTGTGCTGTGGCAGAGCAAACAGTGAAACTCCACCTGTGTCCTGGTCAAAACCAAATGGACAAGGCCGTTTGCCAAAACACAACATTGCCCTTTTCTGAAGATGCATCTCCCTTTATAACTATACTGCAAATGGTAGATAACTGTATGGTTTTGGTGGTGGTCAGTAAGGCGTCTGTCTGTCCTACTGAGAGGCTCGGGACCAGTTGGTCGTCATCATCACAACTAGACTGCTGATGTCTTATTCTTTGTCCTCATCAGCCTGGCTGGGGCAAGCCGTGGTTTGGTTTGGTTTGGTGTGTGTCTCCATTGATTAGCCACTAGCCAGCTAGCCAAAGCTCATAAGGAAATGAAAATGCTGTAAGTAGCACATGTCACAGCAATAGAATCAATATTTGGTTTCAGCGCTAAAGTGGAGGAACAAAAACAAGTGAGACAACTGGCAGTTTCATTTTCCTCCTGAGTGCTGAATTGAATGTCTCACAACACTTTTCCATGAATTACTGGAACCATTATATTTCAAATAAATGTAGGCTATAACACATCTGGCTCAGCCGTTGTCCATCCAGGTTTGGCCAGACTAAGGTCAGTGGAGACAATACCTGTATTTCAGTGCATCTTTATAAGGATGCAGCTAAGCGTGGCACTAAACTGCTGTATGCAGTGAGCAGACACTGAACTTTGTAGTGTCATGATTAATAACTACTCTGAAAGTTCATGAAAACACAAACCCCATAAGCATCTGCCCTCAAAAGGTTAGCTTAGTCAGCTTATTCATTCTATTTTTTTTGTTTCAATTAATTCTGCATGAGCTTTTTCATAGTCCCTCTCATTGTAATGAGAAAAGTCTAGTTCAGCTGAGTCAGTGCCCTTGTTGCATGGGGGGCGAGAGTTTACTGATTCACCCACACTGGCTTTCAGTGCGGGGTATTGAAATGGAATGAGTAAACATGACCTCAGTTGTAGGAAGGTAATGTCAAGTCATCGTGTGAATGTGTGTGAATGAGGATCACTTTGTCATTGTTATGATGTAGACATCAGTTGTTGGGATCAGGCCAAAGAACAACTGTAATCATTTAACCGATCACATTTAGCCACAACCACAAGCAAACAGTATACAATTAATATGTGATTAATTAGTAGTAGTAGTAGTAGTAGTGTGTATTTGTATGTGAGTGTATGTGTAAATGCTTGTGTACATGTGGGTGTGTGCGTGTCTGTGCTCATATACTTGTGTGTGCATGGTTGTGTTTCTGTGTGTGTGTGCTTGCCTGTGACTAGCTGAGCCAGATACACAGCAGGGCACAGTGGGTCAGAGCCTGTGATAAGTGAATGGTAGCTATTGACAGAGACTCACAGTGAGAGGGAAGGATTCACTGGCATGATGCCATGAGTATATGAGAACTCAGTGTAGCAGGGCCTTACTGATCCCACACTATCATTTTACTTATTACTAATTTTTAGGCATTTCACTGACAACCTCCAGAGCGACTGATGATGAAGGAGCAAGGACAGGTTCAGCTTTGACATTTTGTTGACATTTTGTTTGTTGTGAGGATTGAGCCCATGACCCTCCAGTTATGGGACAGTTTCTCCAGCTAACCTACTACGATATATTAAACCAAAGTTACTTAGTAGTCAAAACTGTTTAATAATCCAAATTATTTGTTATTGCTGATACATTTTGTTGTGAATGACTGTCAGATGTGGCAGGGTGCTTTGATGGATGTTTTGGTATCAATTACCATCACAGTGCTTTCTACAGGCACCAATAAAATTAGTGGATGTGTGCTAATGCTGATAAAAAAAGTGTAGGTAAATATCAACCAAGATTCGCTGACCTGACATATTCCATTATTTGGCCATACAAAAGTATGGCTCTTGAACAGCTACAAAATAAGGAAAGGTTTCATTTCAAACAGCTACATAGTACTACATACATCAAAGATGTCAGTATTTTCTAAGCAAAGGTCTTAAGTTAAGTAATAACTATTGACTTTACAGAGATCATAAGCATCAATTTTTCAAATGCAGGATATCTTGTAAAACTTTGATGCAAAAAATAACTTTAGCTCAGGCATTAGGTTTTCAGAATCGGGCCAACAACTCTGAATTAGCAGCCCAGTGATTGACAAAAGATCTGTTTCTGTCTGAACATCTGCACATTGGAGGAATGAATGAATGAATGAGTTCCAGTGTGTAAGCAAGAATGACCTAGAATAGCAGTACGTCTGTGGCCAGAGAAAGACAAATTTCGCTGGTGTCATATCACATGACCCCCCTCCCTACGAAGGCGCACACACATAAACACACACACTGGAATCAGAAACATAGCACTGACTGACACTGCATGGGGTAATGCCATTTGTCGGGGGGCAGGGGGGTATATTGTGTGCATGTGCTTGTGTTTTGGTGTGTGTGTGTGTGGGAGTGACCTAACCACTGCACTGAGCCCTTGAGCTCTTGAGTCACCAGCAGCTCCTTTACTGCCCCCCAGCTGTGGGTGTGATGTCATGGTAACTGTAACCGTGGCAGCACCACACTGGGTGACTCAGCTGATAACTGCAGTGTGTGTGCAGACAGACAGCCTGACGGGGTGTTTCCTGCTTTAAAGTGGGTCTTTGGTCATGCCCCTGTTGTGAGGGCCAGATGATGTCATATACTAATTTGCATATAAGCAGCATCAGCCGTGCCAATTACAGGGTGTCTTCAAAGCGCCTTTCACACATGCAGCCAGTTCGGTAAATGTAAATGCACGCCATCATGTGTGAACAGGAGCCGGTGTCAAAATGCCAGTAAATCAGTTCTGCTCAAGACGTTGTAACATTACTAGTAAAGTTCCGTATGTGCGAATGATGCCGTAACATTAAAGGAATAGTTCACCCAAAAATGAAAATTCTGTCATCATCTACTCACCCTCATGCCAGTTGAAACACAGGTGAAGTTTGTCCATATAACACACAGGGAGGTTGCCAGCACAACTCCATAGCAGCCTTCTCCAAAACAACTGAAGTCAGTGGGGACCAGTTCTTCAGAGTTCCAAAAAGACCTATATTTACACCATAATTTAGTGTAAATCTTAACTACAGCTGATTGATTTGCAACAAATCATGGTGTATAGGTCTTTCTATTCACAGTGTGATTGTTTGGCTGTTTTTGTTTTGGAACTCTAAAGAACTGGTCCCCATTGACTTCAGTTGTTTTGGAGAAGGCTGCTACCAAGTTGTGCTGGCAACCTCCCTGTGTGTTATATGGACTAACAAATTTCACCTGTGTTTCATTTGGCATGAGGGTGAGTAGATGATGACAGAATTTTCATTTTTGGGTGAACTATTCCTTTAACGGCATGAGCATGGACCGTATTTTTTGGTCATTCTGTTAAAATTAAGAAATTAAAAAATGAAAAACGAATGGTGATTTGATTTTCATTTCAAAATCCACAAATGAAAAATGGAAATAGAGCCATGCTGCTGCGGTAAGGACTTTCCCCGGTGGCTCAACTGGTGGAGCGCGTACCATTAAGTACGCGCTCTACCTGGTGAGCCACCGGGGCGTCCCCCGCCTAGTGCAACTTTAAACAAAAGTTTGGCAAACTACTACTATGTCATATGCCCGCTCTGAAGTAAAGTTGACCTTAGAGATTAAGTCCAGGATCAACCTTATTCTCTAGTGTCGCTTGTTAGTCGGAGTGGCTGTCACTTAGCTGGGGATCAGTTACTGCCTGAGGAGAGATTTCAATGTAGACCTGCCCCTCTTAGTCTCAGTTTCTATTTCTTGTATTCCTGGCTCTGTCACTCTGTCACTCCCGCTCTCTCTCTCCTTCTCTCTCTTACCGTCTTTCTTTCCCTGTTGTGTTGCTTTCTCTTTCATTTTGTCTCTGAACGAAAAGGCAAAGGCTAACCAGCTACCATTTACCCTAAATGTACTGTCCACATCTTTTATGCACACACATACATATGTGACCCCCCACCGCCACCACTGTACCACCCCCCACACACCCACACCCACACACACACACACGCACTCAAGCTTCAGGTGTGTTCTGGCACACCTGGCAGGTATATATTGTGTGATCAGATGTGAAGCAAGGTATGGCAGCTATGTTCTACATGATTACCCTGTTTCAACCACACACACACCCATGTTTTTCTGTGTCAACATTACAGATCGGGAAAAACATATTTATGTAACCTCAGTAATTGTTTGTTTATGAGTGTGTGTGTGTGTACCAGGTTGAACTTTCCAAGGTCTCATGAGGACACTACAGTTAAAAACATTTGGGGTTTGACTTGAGTTGGGCTAAGGCATTTGTGAATATAAAAAAAAAAATGGGGAGGGGAATGAACTGAGACAAAGGTCCTGGGCTGGATTTGAACCCGGGCATCACGGGTTGGGTATATGTTATGCACCTTGAGCCACAAGGACAACCCCTGGCATTTGTGAGTAATGGTTAGGCAAATATGGTGTCACTGTCACACCAAACTAGATCTTTATTTTATTAAGGAAGCCAATCTATAGAAACCATTTTGATGTCATGTCTGTGGTCTTGTCTGTTGCCATTTTGTCACTCTTCTTGTAAACATTTTCTTCAGTTATATTGGGGATGCAAAGTGACGCAGGCAACATACAACCATATGTTGTTATCATGATGGATGACTACTCATTTCTAGTTTTGATAGTGATATTTAATGAACATACGTATATCAAGGGTTTGTATACATTTTCAGCATTTTTAGACAAATATAGTTTCACTTGACCTAAAGCATATGTTTGCTCCTCTAATGGGGGAGCCCACCAGCAAAAGGCCTGCCCCAAACTCATTTTTGGTCACCAAAGCAAAGATTAAGAAGTGTGGGTGGACATTACAGAAGCATTACACGACTTGCACCATGATCTTTAAATATTAAGTCATAAATGCCACATCAATCACCAGCTAAGGAGACCCACAACCATCCATCACCAAGGCCCCAATCGTTCCCAAAGCTTCCTTATAGAAAGACTGAATACAGTAGTGTTGCCAGGCAACAAAGACAGTTCCAGTAACAAAGCAGAATTTAGTCTAAACTAAATACCAAATCACTGGAGGCCTAAAAAAACCCAGACCCTTCAGAGTTGCAACTTCTAAGATAGATGGCTTTAAGAAGAATAGTGGGTGTGTGATTGGAGGTGTGTAAAAAATGAGCCTGTTGCCTTTTGGATCCAAGTGGAGGGCATGAAAGCAGCTCAGTGGTAGAAAGTAAGTCAGGTTCCAACTTTCCAGCTCTGCTCCTGTCACAGCGCGGCTCACTGGGGTTGGCGATGAGACCATTTTAGGCGCGGAACCATGTCCTTTTCGCTACCATTAGCATTGTGTGTGTGCTGGTCCTGAGACAAAGACGGATTGTAAATCAGGAGTGGATGGAAAGTCCTTCTCTTTGTGACTGGTGTTTGTGTGTCTGCTCTTTCTCACTGGTCGTGTGTGTGTGTGTGTGTGTGTGTGTGTGTGTGCGCCTGAGTGATTCCATCCAGATCTCTTTTGTGTAAATGAGCCTCTTATTGTTGTTACTTTATGGGTGTCCGTTAACCTTTTCATCTGACACTTGTGTTCAGATTGGGGTGTTGTAGAAAAAAGGCAGTCTGGTTGGTCAGTTAAGAGGGACAGAACACTATTCCTGACTGTCCCGTATTTTCCAAATTTATTTCATTCACTTTTTTTTTTTACTTGAAATGATTAAAAATAAGTAAGTAGGTCTATGAGTTATTTAGTGTGCAGTAAAATAACTCCTTTACAGATTTAATTTCTCCTGCATTTTGCCAGCACCTAAAAGAAACCGCAGCTGTACATTGGACACTACTTATTTTGCATCAAAGTTGTGACATTTTCAGTCCTTCAAATAGAATAAGGCAAGTCACAGGTTGATCATGCTAAAACTACTCCTCCAAGCTGCATGTCATGAGATATTTAGTCTTGTTCTTGCAGGAACAAGAAGAACTTAAAAAGGAGGGTGGAAACTTGACATTTATATGAATTTTTACCACAATTACTGTGTGGGCAGACACCTCTTATTGAAAATGAATGAGTTTTTTTCCCTCTTCAGTAGCCTAATGCACCACCTATTCATAAAGGAAAAAAAAAAAGACTCAAATGTGAAAACGCGAGTTGCAAGCATAAGTGAATCAGTCACTACACACACACACACATACATATACATGCCCACGTACATACTGTATATAGATAAAAGTAGCCAGTCCGCCAGTTCCCTGATAATCTGTTAGTGAACTGAAAATGTTGTCACCTTCACTGGAAAGTCATTCATGGGCAAATATACACATATATATATCTGTGTGTGTGTGTGTGTGTGTGTGTGTGTGTGTGTGTGTGTATGTATGTCTGTGATATGGACACATAGATCTTCAATTAATTTATTGAATATGTGAGATATGTAACAATCATACTGCACAGTTCTGTTTGTCTGTGCTCTGTATACCGAAGATGCTATATTGTGTTTAATTTAGTTTCTAAATTAGTCTCTCTCTGGTTGTAAAATGAGGAAGTGAGACGCAACTTCGGGTGTGACAGCCGCTGGCACTGCACATCTGTCCTGATTGGGACAGAAAGAAAGAGGGAGAGAGCAAGAGAGAGAGACAGAGAGAGATAGATAGCTGTGAGTATATAGTGACATAAATGCTGATGTGATGTAATGAGCTACTTGCTGTAGCACTGGAAGAGGACTGGACTTGGGTTGACCTTAAAGTTCTGTGTGAGTGAGTCTAAGTTGTGTAAGTAAACAGTCCTGGCCCTTTCAAATTTTTCTCTGTCAAGGTCCACTAGCTACATATCACAGGGAAACCCTCTTGCTCAAAACAAAGCCATTCTTCAGTATTCACACAGTAATAGAATTTCTCAGTAAAATCTTAGAATTGCAATTTTGGTACTTGTTAGTTTTTACTCTGATAGTCATTCATTTTATCACCACACTGTTAATAGCCTAATTTGAGAAATGTGTGGTTTACTTAAAGGAATTTAAAAAGTTGAAATTAACCTCTGACCATCTGTAGTATGGATGTTAGTATTTTATTGTTTTCAATTCTCAAACTTTTTCTCAAAAGACCAGTTCCTTAGAAAAATATAGACAATATATAGTACAATTCTTCCTTTATAGTAGCTGTGTCTTAATACAGAAAATAGTAATGGTATTGACAGCAGTGATATCCTGCACTCTACCACACAATAATAGTAATAATAAACTTTATTTATATAGCACCTTTCTTTACAAGGTGCTTCACAATAAAATAATTAGAAAAAATAAAATAAAAACAGTAAAACATTGGATACAGAAAATAAATAAAACAAAGGTAAGAACAAGCGGTACAAGTGTAATCATGGGAAGGAACTAAACCATACATATACAGAAACCAGAGAAGCCATACACAACATGATATTTAAAAGACATTTTGTTTAAAAAAAATAGGGGGGGTGTATCCTTAATGCATTGGAGGAGAGACCTTGCTAAAATACATAGCCAAATACATACACTTCCCTCTGAAATTGTTTTTGGAACGCTTTCACAATATACGCTTAATTGAATTTATATATTTAGACGTTCTTGAGACCCTATAGAACATTTGTAAGACGGTTCTGCCCACTGACTTTTCAATGTCAGTTCTCGCAAGATTTCCTGGTTAGTTTGACTGTCCATTAACTGAACCCAAAGCCTTCTATCCATAAAAACTGTGGCACTGAGACATATATATGGTGCCTCACTGTTTAGTATGTTGTCTCATAAGCTGCAAACTCCTTTAAACAGAGAAGCTATTACCTCTCTCTGTTAGCTCTCTGCGTCTCAGACAGCTAATGATTGCCCATGACAAGGTCAGTAGTGGACTGTGTGTGCTTACTTTTATGCATGCTTGTGTTAGAGGTATCTGTAGTATGGGGATTGGCGCCAATCCAGCTCTGAAGTAGAAGAAGTTTGTGGAGTTCTTAGGCATAGCACGCATTGTTTAGAAGAGGAGCCTTGGCTCTGCAGGCTAAATGCCATTCTGTTTTATTAGGCCTATCTGATGCCTCATCTGTTATCCTATTCTGAATAAGCTGTTTGACCAGTGTAAAAAAAGTGAGAAGCTTATCCTGTAGCCTAGTATGTTATGTAGCCTATTTTCTATTTTATGATTAGAAATTATCATTACTTATTTATGTATTTATATATTTATTTATTTGAGGATTGTTATGTAATGGTCAGTGCATCATTTGAGCAAATTAATATATAGCCTAAATGCAATTGATGCACTTAGTTTTTCCCATGATTCACTTTCCTGTAAATGGCTTATAATAGGCTGGTACTATTCGGCATTAATGACTGTTTGGGTTGGGCAACATTGGGCAACATTGGGTTGTACTTAGATCAGGACTGTATCGACCAAGTAGTATCAGGGCACCTCTAGTGTGTGTGCATGCTTGCATGTGAATGTGAGTATGTCAGGTTTTGGCAGTGACTTCCGATTTTCCCGTAATTTTTCAATCTTTTATTACATTGTGGTGTCGCATCCCTGCCAGCTTTCTCTGCATTGTTTTTTTGTTTGTTTATACTACATTTACTAGGGAGAAACACCCAGATCATCGTGTCATTTGTACAGACTGCGGACTGAGACTGGATATCCAAGGGGAAACTGAAATGAATACAGAAGTGCTGTCACTCTGTGTTGTCCCAACAAGTCTGATTACAACTTGTGATACAATTCAGTGCAATACTATTCCTGGTATTGCCTGGTACTCTCATATCCTTTCACGTACGTACGTGCATGCACAGGCTCTCTCTCACTCACACACACACACACACACACACACACACACACACACACACACACACTCTGGCCCTGTTTCGTGAAGTTTATGATGTTATATACTGTATATTTGTTTGTCAATTGTGTCTTGTTTTCATTATCATCGTATCCTTGTTTGTCTCTTGTTTTCGTATCCTCGAATTTCTCTGTCCCTTGCTTTCTGCCAAGCACTGAATGACAAACCATTTTGTTAAAAACACTCTAAAACCTAAGTTGACTTGACTTGACACTTCTGAGAGGTGCAGTTACATCTCGTCCAAATGGGTGATGTTTGACACTTATCTTTAAATAGAGTTTAAGGATGTACTTGTAATTTTGTTTTTAATTCTCCTGATACCAAAGGTGTTTATTTGCTATGCCTTTTCTGAAAGCCACAGCTCATTTGTTACCGACCTGTTAGAAATTATATGCTGACAGGGTTCAGACATTATATACTGACAGGGTTCAGGCATCTTCTCTAGATATTCAGGATATTCACAGTAACAGTGAAACTGTTGAAAACGCCTTCTGTGATGGAGATGAAAGTGTCTTAACTGTGGAACTGTAGAATTTCGACTACCGTTAACTACTGTATCTTCTGAACTCAGATGCTGCTTTGAGGGAGCAAGTCAAACTGTCTGCGTGTGTGTGTGTGTGTGTGTGTGTGTGTGAGCATTTCAACGTACAGGCCGTGTTTCAGAATAGGGTGTGTGTGTCAGTGTGTGAGTGATTTTGTATGAGAGAGAGAGAGACTGGTAGCTCTATCGATTATAATTTGATGGCTGTCATACCAAACTTCCTTTCCAAAGCCCTGATTGGTTCACCCAGCAGGATTCTCGCGGTAATGGGGTTGTCATGGAGAAATCATGCCACATTATGGTTGTTACCATGGGGACTCATCCATCGCCATGGCGCTGCCCTGGCAACCAAATATGATCTCCAGACTTCAGACTCATTTCCTCTTGGCTGGTCATCATTAAGATTCTGTCCAAAGATAGCATTAGTATGCAGACAGCATCACTGACAGTTTCATTGCATTGGATACAGTTATATACAGGCACTTCCACAACCTCATATTTCTAATATGTATTTTTTCTGCTTAAAGTTTTGGAGATACAAGGTCTTTAGCGGGTACTCAACAGCGGGTAAACAATACTGTGAAAGACATGTAATTTCACAGAAACATTTTTATCCTTAGGTGTAGATTTTTGGTGATGGGGACAAAATCAATGTGAATAGAACTTTATTAGCCTTGAGGGTAATTAGTCTTCCACCTAAAGAGCAGTGCACAAACAGTTTTTTTATTAGATAGTTGAAAGTGGAGAGACAGGAATGACTGGTAGAGGGGGGTGATATGCGACAAAGGTCGTGGGCCGATTTCAAACCCAGGACGTCGCGGTTACATGATGTGCACCTCAGACCACTGATCCACCAGGACGCCCCAACACAGGTGCAGTTTATGTGGTGCTCATTCATTATTAAATCAGGCAATGGTTCATCCAGTATCCACATTAGGAGGACATAATGACAAACCTAAAGAGGATCAAGCAGTTCAATGGTATGAGTGAGGTGGTAACATGTTGGCACCTAAGGAAGCAAAAAAAAATCTTTGCAAAACAGGTTTAATCCCTATTAAAGGCAATGTGCCTATCAACAGTCAGCGCTGTTGAAGTGCCCTCAAGCAAGACACTAAATCCTACCTGCTCACTCATGTTAGTTGCTCTGGATCAGAATATCAATTAAATGCCTATAATGTAAATTAAGAGATCCTACAGTTTGAATTGCTTTTGAATGCTTTTTGAATGCTTTTTCTCAACTGGAAAAAACCCTTAATCTCTTGCTCTTACTATGCTCTTACTATCACTATCGCTATTGCTCTCTCCACCTACATGTATAACCTACAGCTGAATGCAACAAGTTAAAACACATTCTCTTGAGGTTGTTGAAAGACATTCTGGGAAATGTAGGAAAAGTAGATAAGACAGGTTGAGGGAAAGTGGGTACACCAAAAAAAAAAAGATAACGACACTTAAACACAAACATACACACAAAATATCTGGAATGCATCGAACATGCTTTGCGAGTATCTGAGGGTGGATTTTTCCTTTAAGGTCAAATCAAGTCCAGTCCTCTTCCATGCGTTGCAGCTAGTAGCTCATTAGCTCACATCAGCATTTATGTCACTGCATGCTCACAGCTAGTCTGATCTCTTTCGCTTTCTCTCTCTCAAACACTCAAACATATCACAGGCTTGAATGCAGAAGCACACACGCATGCCGGCATGCTCACACACACTTACAACCTTCCAGTACTAATGAGGACGTTGAGTACATTACTTCCGAAAGCTGAAGCTCATTGGTGTTAAACTGGTGTGTGTGTGTGTGTGTGTGTCTGAATGGCCTCGGCTTTGTGTTATAGAGTTTCTGCTGAATGTGTTATTGTTGTGTGTCATTGCGATGCACGTGAGTGAAGCACGGGGTCAGAAAAAAACTACATGGTGAACAAATCTGGTTTCTTTGGATAATGACAAGGGTGTAATCTAATAGCTACATACAGACAAATGTTGTCATGCTTTAGGCTCTCAGCTGGTGCAGCCTCTCAAAACAGTGGCACGTGATGCTGAGAGAGACAGACAGAGAGATGGAAACAGAGAAGTGGATGTGTCAGCTTTAGATGGAACATCAGTGTTGTTATAGTGGATTAACTGTCAGATGATATAGCCAAAATATGTCACAATATTTGTTTTCGAATTTCGATGGTATAGTCACCTTTGATGGTATATATTTAAGTGTTAAATGTAATTTTGAAGTCTTTATTTGTAACAAAATCATCATGATACTGTGTGGCTTTCTAGGGCTGCTTGATTATTGTTAAAATGATCTCAAAATAATCCCAATTATTTTGCTGTATAGTGTAATCATTAATCCTGATTTACACTTTTGATGATTTCAGGAACAAAAAGATTTCACTGCACGTTTTGCATTTCATGTCAACATCTTGACTATTTTCAACTACAGCAGACATGCAATTAATGAATTAATTATTAATTGTGTGATAATTAATTGTTAATAAACTAATTCTGTGCCATTATTCTATAATTTTTAATTGTGGAGACTAAAATCACAAAATATGATACACAATTAATTCTGCTATTTTGCTGTTCTAATTAATGTTGTTTGGATTAAATATAAACCATGTATCATTGCCAACAGTAATCCCCAATCTGTGATTTTTTTTAGTAGAAGAAGGATTTCTTCAGTCCCATTTTTAGGGATGCATAAGGAGAATGCTGTCTGTCTGTCTGTGTGCTTCCAGTGGACAGCCAGTTGTTGGCAATTCACGTTATATTGGTTTCCTTAGAGTGGGTCACGTGACTATATCCATGGTGATACTACCAGCAATGATGTCACCCCGCAAGAGTTGCTCCCATAAGGCTTTGTGTCTTTTTTGAGTTGTGTGTGTCTGTCCGTGTGTGTGTGTGTGTGTGTGTGTGTGTGTGGCAGCTAGTTATTTACGGAAACAGAATTTTTTGAGCTATATATCTTTATGACTCTAATGCATCGGCTTTGGAAATACTACATCAACTATGCATGCACACGTGTACGTACACACATAAAACACCAAATAGAAGGAAGGAAAAGAACCCTTTTCCTTCCTCTTGCACAGTTTATCTCCCTATCAGTTTATATAAAGGCCCTTTATCCTCTATCAGAGTTTGCCTTTTGCTCGCAGTGATAATGGAGTGTTTGGTGCCGATAACACCCACTCAGACAAGCAGACCCAAGCCCATTGGTTTGCGCTGTCTTCTTGATACTCACTCACACTTTGGTTAAATAAAAAATCATCATCACCAGTCATCTGTCAAATGCTTCTGGGGTCAAAGTTCATACTCTCACTGACAAGAGCCAACAGTGGCTCTTGTGCAGAATTCACTTACCAATCATAACACATGAAAACATCACGGAAATGACTGATGGAGGTGATATGGATGCAGTCAGATCTCTAGATGTAAACATACACACACACAAACACTTGAGCATGAATGCAAACCAAACACAAAAAGCCATTGAAAAACAAACACAAAAGCCACAAATTTAGACCATGAAACACTAAAACTCTCAAATTCTTTCATGTTGGTTAGCAGCTCCACCAGACAGGGTGACCCACCCCACCTATTCAGTGGTAGGGGGAACTTTGACACACACACACACACACACACACACACACACACACACACACACACACACACATACACACACACACACACACACACACACACACACACACACACACACACACACACACACACACACACACATATGTGTCTGCTGTGCCTTGTACATGGTAGTCTCACTGTGATGAGGAATGTAACATACAAATCTCAGAGTATAAACATATAGCTATATATAGACACACAGCCTCCTCCTTTACTGTCTGTTCTCTCTGATCCTTCCCATCTGTCTTCTCCATGTCCATGAAAAAATGCACAATCTCTGAGAGAAGAGAGGTCTCTCTGTCTCTCTCTCTCTCTCTCTCTCTCTCTCTCTCTCTCTCTCTCTCCCTCCCATCTCAAATTTCCATAATCATTTTAATAAGTACCCATATCTTACTTGTGAGCTGATTGTTTCGGTCCCATTAGCAACCCACTGGAGCTTGCTAACCCCAATCTCCTGTAACCACAAGTGCTCTTTGCCTATTAGGAGTCGGGGCTTTGGAGCACTTAGAGTTACAAAGCCACTCCCTTTTACAGTAGGCCTGTAATGGCTGTCTGAAAGAGAATATTAGCTATAAAAGTATTGTGTTACCTCTGGGTGCATGGATGTAAGGGTTCGGAGGCACACCAATTGAGTGTGTGTGTGTGTGTGTGTGTGTGTGTGTGAGAGAGAGTGAGACTGTCTTAGTGAATTCAGGCTGAGACAAGAGCAGACACATCAGAGAGACAGGACTGGAGAGAGAGAGGGTGAGAGGAAGGTGGATGGAGACAGAAGACAATACAATGTGTGTCGACATGCTCAAGCGAAATGTAGCCAATACATTTAGTAATGAAGCTTGACCCACATTGTATCATTTTTGCAGTTGTCCTCATTTTATCCTGGTTGAACATGGAGGTGAATAAAGACTAATAATTACAAGCTGACAGCATGTTGTTTTGCCTTTTCTTTCGATATGAAATCCAAATCACATTGTGCAGGAGTCGAAAAGATGAACTTTTCACACTGTGCATTGCTTGGACTTTTTACTGTATGACATACATGAAAAAATGAAGGTGTATTATAAGGATATAATCATATGGTTAAAACCAGCAGTTGAGAATATTACAAATCACATGTGTAATGTGTTACGAACTGCTACTACTGTTGGCTGTAAGTATCAATATTGACTGCACATTGCCCTAAAAGATAACCCTCGAATCATGTACCTTTATGGACAATGGATTCTGAGGGCAACAGTTGTTATTGTTGTTGTCATAACACGTCTTGGCCAGCAGATGTCAGTCTAGAGTCTTGGGTTTAACTGGAAGGGTTACTGTGAGACTTGGGTAGGAAAGCTGGTCTGTCTCCATACACAGTGACACAAGACATACATAAAGTGATGAACTAGGCTACCTTTACTCTACCTGTCCCATGTGAAATATAACATTTTATTTTGTAGATCTTGTACTTTGTTTCAGATTGATGTGTGAGAGAGAGGGAGAGAGACAGAGACAGACAGCAAGACAGAAAGACAGAGTGTGTGTGTGTGTGTGTGTGCACGTGTTTGTGCACGAGTGTGTGTCCCTCTCTACAAAAACATAACAATAATGAATATCCCTGAATGCAATCCTCTGATTCCTCTGTTCCTTAGTGGGTGTTACAGTTATAATTGTACTGGGCAAACTGGCTCACACTGGCATAATCCGTACACACACACACACACACACACACACACACATACACACACACCACCAAGAGCTATAATCCATAGTGATCTGCCACCAGGGGTTCTCCTCTCTTTGTTCATTATTGATAAGGAGGAGGGAGAGGGAGGAGGGTCATTTTTATCTCACTTGTCCAATAGGAATCCATCACACCTTAAGTGTCTCTCTCTCTCTCTCTCTCTCTCTCTCTCTCTCTCTCTCTCTCTCTCTCCCCTCCACCTTCCTCTCCCTCTGTTACTCCCACTAATAAACTAGATTGAACTGTCACCATTTCTTTCTCACCTCAGAGAGGAAGAGAGAGAGAGAGAGAAAAGTAAGAGTAAGAGAGATAGAGATCCACTGACAGCTAACAACGGAGAGATGGCTTAATGTCTGTTGGCTTTCTTCACACTGAGAGATGGAGAGAGAAGCCAGTGATTCATAGTAACATTCAAGTCAACGTTTTTTTTGTGTCTGCTTGTTTGTCTTTGTGCAAGTCTCTGGTTTTCTATATAGATTGATTCATTGATTCTCCATAAATCATTAACTATAGGGAAATTCTTAAGGTCACCAGACAGTGCAACATTTATTTCATTACATTCAGACACAAACATGAGATGAAAACCTGAAAACACACACAGTTTCTAGAGTCAGAGGGTGGAAGGGAGTGAGAGAAACAGTTTCTCCAGCTCTACTATTAAAAAGCAGCAAAGCTACGTCAGATTTTTCACACGCACACATACACACACATGCACACAATTACACACACAGTTCTTCCTCTGTCTTTTTCTACATAGACATACAAACGCATTTTCTTTCTGTTTTCACTTTCACATACTGTCTTTCGCTTTCTCTCTCTCTCTCTCTCTCTCTCACACACACACACACACACACACACACACACACACACACACACACACACGCATGCATGCACGCACACACACACACACCTGCCAATGAATTTATATTGATTGCTATTAATATTTGAGCCTCTGTAGCTTGTTGCTGCTCTGCACTCACTTGTGGAGAGGTGTGTGTGTGGGAGGCAACCACAGTCATGGACAGGTGGAAGTCAAGTGTGTAAGTGTGTGTGTGTGTGTGTGTGTGTGTGTGTGTGTGAGAGAGAGAGTGAGTATGAGAGAAAGAGAGAGAGAGTTCATGCATCTGAGCCTCTCCATCGCTCCAGCCTCACTGGCTCCTCTTCTCGCGTATAGAGGGTGTGTGTGTGTGTGTGTATGCGTGTGTGTGTGTGCGTGTTTTGAGTGTGTGTGAAAGTGGGTGTGAGCGAGCGAGTTGGTCGCTGTGCGCGCTGAGAGTGGCTGCCACTCCACTCTTCTCTGCCCCTCCATGCTGGATTAAAACGCTTTTTGGACACACGCACACACACAGCTGTGGGGACACATACACACACAGCTGCTGCAATGAGCGAGGAGGTTAAAG
This sequence comes from Centroberyx gerrardi, assembly GCF_048128805.1. Lineage (NCBI taxonomy): Eukaryota > Metazoa > Chordata > Actinopteri > Beryciformes > Berycidae > Centroberyx > Centroberyx gerrardi. The sequence continues at coordinate 12,780,614 of NC_136016.1, read as the reverse complement.
AGAGGGCTACGGGGAAGCCGGCTCATCGTAAGAAGAAAGGAAAGAAGGTAAAAGAAAAAAAAAAATAAGCGACTTGGGGTTGTAAACAACATGGTGTGGCTTGTTGAGCTGGAACAAAAAGAAAGAAAATTTCACTGCTCTTAGGCAGACAGAGAAAGAGAGAGGGCTGGGTAATCCTGCTGTGGCTTGATCTGATTTTCTTTATTTATAATAACACTGAAGAAAGGATTTTTGTTTATTCCAGGTATTGTGCCTTGTGAAGTTGTATATTTGTCAGATTTGTTGGTCTTCCTCAGTCTTGTACTTTGTGTCTTTGTTTATCAGTGATTTGATGACTGAGCGCTGTCTTGGTGTTGGAGGGACTCTGTTGTTATTTGTGTCTTTGTTTCTCAATAATTTGAACAAAGAAGATTTATTTATTCTGTCTATAATTATTTTGTTATAATGTTCTTTGTGTATAGATTACCTACTGTAGTAATTCATACAGAGGAAAAACATCTCCTATGATCTGATGATGTTAAGATATTGCTGGGATTATTCCTTTGTTTTCCATATGAGGTAGGCTAGTATTAATAGTTCATATCAGAAATAGGACAATGTTTTTCAAGTTAAATTAAACAATATCTTTTCATATCCAACAATTTGATGGTAGCATTCCGTGAAAAATCCTGGCTCTTTGGCAAAATATTTTCTTCTTTTGTTGCCTAGTTGAAGTTGAATACCAATCCTGTTTTTTGTACACTGGTGATGCAGCTACTAAGCACCTGTTAACCTGTAAATATGGTTCAGCTGAAAGGCAGTAAGAGCAGAGGAGAAGAGAGATTTGGATGAAAAAGAAAAAAAAATGGAGAGGATGAGAGAGGAGGAAAAAATTATAGGAGAAAAGAAAAATGGGGAGAGGAGGGTAAGCAAGGGAGAGAGGAGAAAGACGAGAGAGCGAGGAAAGGGTGAGAGGAGAAAAGCGTAAAGAGCGAAATCAGTAGAGGAGGGGAAAAGGGGGAGAGGCGGAGAGAGGGTGGGGAGAAAAGGCGGAGCAGGAAAGAAAAAGGATGGTGAGGTGGAGAGAGGAGGAGAAGAAAAGTAGGACAGGAGGGGAAAGGGAAAATAGGGGGAGCAAAGGGAGAGAGAAAAAAGGGGGAGAAAAGAGGAGAGGTCATCATTAAGAGTGAGAAAGGGAGGAAAGGAGAGGACCGGAGGAAAGAGAGAGACTGAAAGGGACCAGCTAACTGTTTGAATCAACACATTTGCAACAAAGGAGCACATTATCCTAACTGTGTTTCTCTTACTTTATTGTATTTCCATTCACCACAGTGTATTTTCTTTAACGATCAGCTGCTCTGGTGTAATTCAGCTGCCGTGGTGCTTAAAGAATAGACATTAATCAAACAAATAGGCCTACATCTACTTTATGAATGATAGTCACAACATAATGGGATAATATGGTTATCTATCTATTATGAATCCATGGTAACATGTTGCGTCATTAATGAATAATTAGTTAAAACGGTAACGCAGAAAATGCCTTCTCAGTAGCTTCCTCCTGCTCATAAATTAAAATAGGTTTTCCTGTGCTTAGCAAAGATGTTAGGATTTATAGTCCCACATTAGCTGGCTGTCTGGCAGGGTGGGTGGAGACTGTGTGTGTGTGTGTGTGTGTGTGTGTGTGTGTGTGTGTGTGTGTGTGTGTGTGTGTGTGTGGAATCTTTACTTGAAGGGTCCAAATATCTCCACAAGACTAGAGAATCTGAAAAAAACAATCACTTGCTGCAGGACCATTTGCTGCACCTCATTAGGAAAGGGGGTTCCTAGGTGTTAAGATTAGAGAAAAGGATTATGGGTAAGGCATGTAGCGAGGGTTGAGATTAGGGTTAGGGGTTAAAGAATAAATGTGAGTCATTCAAGTGCACAAGTGCAGTAGCACAATCCAAGTGTGCTTGTGTGTTTGCGCATGGATATACCTGTGTGTATACGCTTGCTTGCAAACGTGTGTGTGTTCGATTCTTTGCATACTGCTGTGAAAAAGGTTGCTGGGTAAGCATCTCTATTCTATAGGGTTCTGCCTTATGTGTAGTCAGCTGTTCTTAATTGTCTTCCTGCACACACACACACACACACACACACACCAGGGTCCTTTATATCTTCTCCTACTGTGTAACAGGTGCTATTATCTCTACCACTGGACAAGGAGAGACAATAACAAGGAACATAACACACTTTAATTCATCTTTTAATATTAATACTGTGTCCTTTGGAAGGGAAGGGCTTTCTATACATCAAGGCAGAGCTGATATCCATATGTGTTAGGCTGTCCCATAGGTACCAAGATTAACGATTCTCATTATATTTGAAGAATGCAAACGGGGGAGAGCTGGAGAGAAAGGACAAGAGGAGTAGAGGAGGAGTCGGAAATGGTGGAGAGGAAGAGCGGAGGGAAAGGAGAGGAATGGAGGAGGAGAGTGAGGGGATCAATTGAACAAAAGCGAGGGAGAGAGGAAAATTGGTGAGAGGAGGAGAGAGAAGATGAATAGTGTAGATGAGAGAAAGGAAGAGAGAATGGAGGCGGGAGGTGAGGAGAGGAAGAGAAAGAGGGAGCGTAACAAAAAAGAAAGAGAAAAGATGAGCGAAGAGAGAGAGATGAGAGGAGAGACGGGACCTGGGTTGGTAACCTCACATATCTGTTGTGAGATAGCGTCTCTGCTGATAAGAGATGACTGTACTGTCGCTTTGATTTTGTGGAGAAGAGAGAATCACAGAAGAAGGAAGGGATGAAGAGGAGAGGAGAAAGGAGGAGAATGAGAAGTGGAGGACTGGAGTAAAGAGGAAGAAGAAAAAATGAAAAGGAGTGGCAGTGTTGGCTTGATGGCTCTATTTTAGAGAGGAAGTGGAGAGGATAGATGAAGAGAAGGGCAAGCAGAGAGAAGAGGAAGGGAAGAGGAGGATAGAGTGGAAAGGAGGAGACAGTGTAACAGGAGCAAGTAGACAAGACCAGGGGAGAGAACAGGGGAGCAGAAAGTAATAAGCCAAAAGAGAGGAGAAAGAGAAGAGAGGAGCGTGTTTTTGCTCTGTTGAGCCTCGCAGCACAGCGCTGCCTCCACTCTCAACCTGTTGCTAGGGACACAGGGTATCCGTGGTGATAGAACCATGGTAACAACAACGTTGTTGATGTGGATGACAACATACAGTACGTGGATCAGTAACCCAGGAGGGGTCAACAACCATCACAATTCTGGACATTTTCAAATATAAAAAAAAATTACAGGACCAGTGGCACTCGATGTGGGAGATTAAGAGTGAGACTTAATAGCAGTGGAGATAATATGTGTAGTAAATGATGTTTGATTTTTCTAGTCAGAGTCCCGTTCTTTCTAATCCCGTTCTTTCTAACTGCGACTCCGGACCCACGTTGAGAACGCTTTCCATACATAAAGAGTTGTGGCATACACAGCAACCATTGACATTTCCTTCATTACTGCTTTTAGAGCATGTGGGGGCAGGGCTAGCTCCATTACTTTAGCTAGCTACAATACTATTTTTTCCTTTTTTTTTCTTTTCATTGAAATTACCAAAGGCACAATGGTGTTTGAATGAAGGAAAATGAGAGAGGGATAAAGGAGGGTGGCATTCCCCTGGCAGAATAGAAGTGTATCTCCCTTGATGACACAACACAACAGAAGGGAATGTGTCACAAATAGCGACTCTGTATCCATCGCTTGTTGAAGAATAATCTATTAAGTTACTCTCCAATGTGATCACACCGACAGAAATTGTTTTCCCTGCTACCTCTGCCACCTTTCACATACAAAAAACAAATATTTTCATGATTGAATGGCTAGCATAATGAAGTCCTGTGCTGTGCTCTAAAGACAAACAGCAGTAACTACTTTTTGTGTTTTAAAGGTCAAAGGTCATGGCTAGGTTTTAGATTTCATGTTAACAAAAAAGATATCCATAAACACCAAATGACCTGCAATACTTTTACTATGAAAGGACATAATATTGGAAATCTTTTGTCTCAGTGTCACAACTCATACAGTTACTGTTTTTTGGCTTGGTAGGTTTCATGGCTCCAGTGATGATGGGGTGTGTGAAAAATTAGTTGTGACAGACTTTTGTTGTGTTTGAGGAAAGTGACCACTGAATGTGCACAACAGTTTTTTTTTCTGAACTGTAGTTAATGGGGCATTGTCCTTGTCAAAAATGTAAATTTTCACACCATGCATTTATAAGGGTTAGCATTAGTATTTAATGGAAGAACAACTGAAAGCCATTGAATATCTGTGCATATCACTTCAGTACAAGTGTTTACTGTAATGTCAGAACATTGTTGTAATGTGATGCGTGGTTCATTTTCCCTGCTAACTATGGCAGAGAGAGCAATCACAATAAAGTCCATTGATTGCAGCAGTCATGACTTGTGGTGGTAAAAATGGACCAGTGCAAAGCTAATGGAACGCTGATACGCGGATATACGAATGAATGGAGCTGTGCTCTTATTGTTAAGCTCTGTGTGTGTGCGCGGGGCATACGTGTGTGTGTGTGTGTGTGTGTGTGTGTGTGAAATCCTCACAAGTGATCACCAGAGAATGGCTAGCAAGATTATCCTCACAAGTGTGAAATGTTGCAGCAAATGGGCTGGGCTTAGCAAATGGCTGTAAATCAAAGTAAAAAGTAACTGGGGAACAACTAATACAAATTTTTTTAAATCACAATATTGACTTGACTATATTGAAATCCACAGCGCTGTTACAATTGCAAGCCCTAGCCAGAAAACGTATAAGTCCTGGCTGGCAAATCAAGTTACACCTTGATTCATTATATTTCAATATGTGTTAGTGCCAGTGATGGTCGATCTTAGCGTGTTTGATGCCATTGATCATGACACTCTCATTGATTGACTGATGCAGCTGCTGGGTATCTCTTGAACTGCCCTGGAATGGATCTCATCTTACCTGGCAAATAGAAAACGTTATGTTTCTATTGGTGATCATGTTATGTCCAACTCTTCAGGTGCATTTGGTGTACCTCAAGGTTCAATTCTAGTTCTGATTTGATTTTTACTCTACATGCAGCCACTTGACCACCTCACACATGATTATTATATTATTCCATTTTTCCCACTTCCAACTGTGTACTTTTTTTTTTCCACAAAAAAACACTGTCCACATCTGTTCAGTTCATATCACAATTTGATATTTAGGGGAAAGGATTTCAGAATCATTATGATTTTTAGCCAATAACAAGCAGCTCTATATGGAAGCAGAAACAACATGTGCATGTGTGTTTACTTACGTGTGTGTATTCTTGCCCACATCATCCACCATCAGTGTGAAAAAGCATGGGAGGGTTGATGCTATATGTGGGTGTTTTAGTGCATTGTTTTTTTTTCTCTGATATAAAAGGAGCAGAGCACCTCAGAGGATGCATACTAACACAAAGCATTTGTTTTGACCACAGATGTCCCCATCAACACCGGCTCTAGAACAAGCAGTTTCTTCTAAAGAAAGTTACAAAGATCTAATGTCAGTTCAAGAGTTAATTCTGAAGATGTTTTATCATCAAAAACATCAGTATTTGTAAAACAGAAGATCCAAGTATGATCTTTTTATTTATTTAAGTTACCTTCCATCCTTTAAAATTTGTTTTCATTTTGTGCTGTCAATCATTTTGAAAGAGTTGGTTTGGCTGATTTCAAATGGGGCATATCTCAAAACTGCAGTTGTACTTGCAGTTAAATATATGTCACATGTTGAGATGAACACTTAGAGGAGATTAGACATTTGAATACAGTGGAGGTCATTAGATGGAGGGCCTCAGTTCAGTAACCATTTAAGATTGCAGTCTGTGATTTTATTTCACCTGTCAAATAGTGGAGGGAAAGAGGCTTTCTACTGGTGCTTCAGTTTAATTAAATAACAACTTGTTATAATTGTTAGTGATCCTAAAGTAAAGAAAATGGCTGATAAAATGTATATATAACAGAACGACAAGTAAAATGTCAATCTGTCCCTTTAATTGTCATGCAAATTATTCATTCCCATTCCTAGCAGAATTGTGTGCTTGTTAGGTTCAGCAAATCAAGTCTTCCTCCATATCTGTGTTTTTGTTTACTTGCTTACCATTTTGCTTTTTTGTCCCTGTCTGTCTAGGTTTAATTACAGACCATGTCAACACTAGTCTGGTTTTTAGGTCAGAGTCTGTGAATATCACAGAAGGGAGGGAAGGAGAGAGAGAGAGAGAGAGAGAGAGAGAGACAGAAAGAGAGAGAGAGAAAGAGAGAGAGTGTGTACATGGGGGACCTGAGAGCTTGGCAGGTGTGTTAATGGATGTAACTATGGCAACCAAAGACCCGCTGAGAGAGGGAGGGAGTGAGAAAACCAGTTTGGAACCGAAGAAGTGTTTATTTTGCAGAAATCTAGACATAAAGTTCATAATCATTTCATAGCCATTCATGTTTTAAATGATATAATAGATCTTGCATGGTGGTCATGAAAAGTGCAAAAGGGCCATTTAACCTTTCATGATTGCTCCTGGTAAAAAAAATCAATGAAGACCAAAATTATACTCTAGTATCCAGTGATTATGCAGGATAATCAAGTATTCCATTTTTGATTTGGTGCATGTTAACATCATATACCATTTATGATAACCCAGATAAACTCTTATCTCGATAATGAGAAAGTCAAAGATACCTGGGATACAGTAAAACTTCTGTAGCTGTACTATAGTATTCTGTAGTTCTAGGCTATTCTGTTTATTCATCTGAGAGAGACGTTCAGAGATAGACGTATGTGAGTGGATTATGAAAAATATAAATAGCTCAACATCAAAGCTGAGATTTGAGCTATCTGGAATGCTGTGTGTTAACTGGAGAGCTGCTGTGCATGTAAACACACTCGGGGTGAGTGTATTGCTGAACAGTCTGGGAGGAGGAGAACAAATTCATACTGGCTGTCACGCCCCTAGGACTCTACTAGGCCTGCGTGTGTGTGTATGTGTTTGTGTTGATGTGTTGAGGTGTACCATCGGTGGGACATCTGGATGGCTACTTGACCCCTGAGCCTAACACACACACACACACGCACACACACACACACACACACACACACACACACACAGGGCCTTACATTTTTACCATGTAACTGAACGCTAGTCTGGGCAGTGCAAGTCTTCTAATTGAGGAGAGAAACAGGAAGACAGTGACAGAGGATCCGACCAGGCAAGCCGTGTGTGTGTGTGTGTGTGTGTGCATGATGGTGTGTGTGATGGTGTGTGTGATGGTGGTGGTGGGGGGTTTTACATAACGAGGAAGCAGTTTTGCTGACACACATACCAGACATATTGTGAACTTGGAGACTTGCCATTGTACCCCCCCTCCCCCTCCTGACCTGTGGTTACTGCCAGTGGTCATTACTTTCCTCTAAACCTTCCTCTCTTTCCTTCACTTTGACTCTCAAATCATGCATGGATTAGGCCATTAATGAATGCTGTAAGTGCTTTTAGAGTGATAAGTGTAGTATACGGTTTATCATATCTCTTGAGGTCCTGTTGTCCGTGCACACATTTACAGTGAATCTCTGTAAGTTGTCAATATATCTCTGCAACATTGTCACCAAGACAAATTCATGTACACATATTGGACTTGGCAATTAAGCTGATTTTGATTGCGATGAAGTAAACAAAGGGAAACAATAAGCAAACATTAGAGTGTGCATTAGAGATATCTCAACAACTGAACAGTGAGATAAGGCACAGCAGTCATTTAGACAGTCATATGTGCTTGTACATTTAAACCAGCACACAATGGTTTGCTGGTCTATTGCTGGTGAACACAAGCTTAGTTAGACAGTCTGTCAGTGTGACAGAAGGACAGTCAGTCACACAGCAAGCCAGCCAGCCAGTCAGCCAGTCAGCCAGTCAGTCAGTCAGTCAGTCAGTCAGTCAGTCAGCTAGAAAGACAGAGAAAAGAGAGACATCAAACAGTTGGAGTCAGGCGGTCTTTCAGTTAGTCAGATGAACAAACAGGTCATTTAGTTATTCATGTAGTACTGTCAGTCTCAGTTAGTCAGTTGTACAGTTAGTCACTCAGTCCATTACTTTTCAGCCTACAATATTTTACATTGCTGAAACTTGTGTGGGCTTTGGCAGCATGACACAACCAGAAACTTTTGAAACTTTTTTTTCCCCCAGAATATTTTGGGGACCCATTTTAATCTTCCTCTGACCCACCTTTGTGCTCCAACCCAGACTTTGAGCAACACTGCTGTATTCCTCAGTAGAATAGCCAAGTGCTGCAGAAGCAGGGCTTCAAGGGAGAACAATCACATCACATTTCATTCCTCACCAGCCGTATCCCCCTGGCACTGTCTTAGCCTTTGTAAGCAAGAGTTAGAGCACAGCAAGCTTGTTTGTTGTAGGAGCTATGTTGGTTGTCTAAGCATGTTTCTCCCTTAACAAATGGATTTGTGTTATTACTGAGCCCTCCATGCCTTTTAGTTCTGTTGATTAAAATTGTAATGATGCAGAATCACCCCCGGGGCTGGCATGCAACCCTGCACATTTCAAACCTGCACATGCCTCTGTTATTCTTTGCAAGTAAGTTGATGTCTGTAATGTTTTGCAGCAGTGGTAGATGAAGGTTGGTTTTGGCTCCACATACTGTAGATCCATATTTTGGTCGCAGTCTCGGTTCTATTTCAGGTTGCAGTACTAATATTTGGATAGTATATGAAGTGCTTTTTCCTAAACAGCTCTGTATTTCATTGTTTTGGGGGAAATCTGGCTAAAATATAATGATTTTTGCCATGCAGTATGGGCAGTGTTATGGCTGTTACGGCTCCCCATTCCACACTATTGAATGATCTAAGGGAAAACACTGTCTTTTACACATGCTCACTGTAATCCAACATCCTTAGCTGACATGCAGAAGACTCTGTTAGGAGGACGCCTGAGGATGGGAAGTCCCCCCCCCCCCCCCCCCCCCCAACACACACACACACACACACACACACACACACACACACACACACACACACACACACACACACACACACACACACACACACACACCGCCCCCTCAGGCACCATCTTTGTGGAAGCTGAGGGGATTATACACGCTCTAGTTCCTACCTTGGGAAAATACCTGTCAGCTTTTACAAACATAAATGACCAACACCCGTATCATTCAGTATCACAAAGGAGAATGGCACTCACATCACATTCTGTTCTCATAACCTTGGACAATCCAATTTGTATTTGTGAATATGATGAACAACCTAGAAATGGGGTTAAACATATGAAACAATCTTTGCTGACTCATTCATGCAACATCCAGAGCTTTCCATAACATCTTGACCCCACATGTAGTTACTGTGATGACACATTTATTTCCACTGTTGAAATGATACAAATGAACAAATGATTCTCAGTGAACAGGTGAGCAGGACAGAGAGAGAGGGAAGGCGAGAGAGAAAGAGAGAGAAATAAAGAGTATGTGCATGTGTGCGTGTGAGAGTGAAATGTGACAGATGAAGCTGGTTTATGAGTGATAATTATTGTCGTCTTGGCTTAGGTTACATAAGGCACCCTTTTCACTGTACCGTATGTGTACATGTGTGTGTGTGTGTGTGTGTCTGTATGTGTATGTGTGTGAGAGAGAGAGAGAGTGCACCCACTCACTCTTACTGCCTTTTTTTATATTAGCCAAATAACTCAAGAGAGTGGGGAGGTGTGGATGTTACCTAAATGAACTAATCTACTTTATGTCGATGCTATAGGGAAAATGAAAATTTGGAATAAAAAGTGATTTTTGTTATCTAAACATGGATGGATACTTTAACAGTGACAATATACACATACCAACTGATAACAGCTGCATATTAACTGCAATTAACTATGATACTATGACTACTGCTGCTACTACTACCACTACTACTACTACTTCTACTACTAATAACACTATGTGAATTGATTATTACTGAAATCTTGAGCTGTAACTGTATTTACTGTGATAATGGATGCAGAAGGATCTCTCAGGCTTCTAATAACGATGGCTATAATATTTAAATAAACCTGAAAAATCCCTTCTGTTAGAAGGGAGTGAACAGTAGATAGGCTATATGCATGGTGTGTCTGTGTTTTTGTGTTGTTTTAGTCAGAGAAGTGGACTGTTGCTTATGTAATGTGACTGCCCACGTTCAGTCATGATCAACCCACACCCTCTCCAATGTCAATACTGTCAATGCTTTCAATAGGCATGAAGTGGTAGCTTCATCACACTAGCAATCTGATTTGGACAAAGTGCTGTAAGAAAATGGCCAGAGTAGTTAGTTAAAATGATTTTTTTGCACTTCAGATCAGTATCTATTTCTATTTTTTTTTTGGAGCAAGGAGAAATCTTTATTGGCAACACTTAATAAATTAGAGATGTGGCCATTGTAGAAGTCCCTACTTTTAATACATGTATCCTGCAGTATTACTGCTGTGTACGTCTACTTTCAACAGGAATTGTCTCAAAATTCAACATATAACATTCAATAAAACAAAAAAACACACACAAAAAAATTGTAACTCTGCTGCAGCACTAATGCAGGGAAGATGATTGATGTGGAATGGAAGACCTCCATGGTGGCATACACTTAATAATAACAACAGGGAAACAGTTGAAAAAAATCACAAAAAGAATCCATATCTTTACTAATATGATTAATGATGGGGGGTGTTTGCAAAGAGGCAGAACTACCAATTCACTGTCACCATTCATCACAGAAGTACAAGTTTTATTTTACTTGCTTTTGGGTTCTACATTTGAGAAAGAATAGGCTGTGGCAGACACTGCAGTATCACTGATGGATATCTGTAAGATAAATGCTGCATGGGGAACTTGTGTGCATGTCACTGTCAAATGCGCTGACCCTGGTGAAGGGATACCCTGCACAGTAAGCCTCTATAAACACCTTACTAAATAATGTCATTCATCTTACTGTGTTTGGCTCATTTCCCTACTTGTAGCAGCCTCAATGTGTTTCCCAGGCTGGTGAAACAGAGATGATCACACATCCCAGAAGGATGAAGGGAGGTAAAATCATCTTTGCCAACACAAATTATCATATGCCCCCTTTAAATTTCGATTTAATAGAAAATATGAAGGGAAACAAAAACATTCACTTGCATGTTCTCCCACTGTGTTCTCTATAGATTTAAGACAATATAAAGGGAAATAATAATTTGTCTGTCTACCATCCATATTGGAAAACAATAGGCAAAATAACAACTTGCCTGCTTACTGTTGTCCTTATCGTATACTGGGGAAACATAAGGAAAAATTTCTTCCTTCTCTAACTTCTCTATCATCGCCATTGGTTAATCAAATCCTTAACATGTGACTGCTTCTTTGGTAAAACCTAATGGCAGCCATTTTAGAAGACCCCAGACCTGAAAATGTCCCACATTAGCACGATGGAATCTCCTGAATCATTCCTTTTGGGGGTGGAGCAACATTGCAGCAGCGGTGCAATAAGTAAAAAGTTAAAAAAATATGACTTATCTAATGCAATAGAACCATATGCTTGCTCATATGCTATACGGCACCAATGTTGGTTCCAGTTCTAGCAGGAGCAGAAGGGTATTTCAGCTTGGAAGTGAGTGTACTGCACTTCCAGGGGGCGGTGCTGGGTGGACCCAGCCAGGTTACACTATACTGTGGTGTAATCCCAGTCGGAATGCCCAGTGCACAGCGTTCTGGAAGCTAGGCACTTGGCATTCCATCATTCCCGTGGCGATTGATGTTGCTAGGGAAACCTGATAGCTGCTCGGCTACTACTCAGAGCCAGGTTGTTTGGCCAGGTCGTACTCTGGGTGCCGTGTTGCAGCTCCTTCTCCAGAAGCAGGAAGTGTTGGCTGCAAAGTGCAACTTAAGTTGATGAGATAGCCATTCTAAAAATCTGCTGGCATAGGATTGCTTTGAAGCTCAGCAGTCTTACGCTTAGTCACACCCATGCCATATCGGTTGACTGTTTTGTTGGATTGGTAGGAAGTGGAAGAACTCATTGACTTGAACATACTTATCAGGGATACTTGATGAAGTAAACTGATCTCAACACACAAAACTCAATTGATCTAACAAACCCCTGCTTCATCGCCCAGACTCAGTTGGGTTTTGTTTTACCTCCATATTAGTTTTAATGCTCTGGGATCCGAGTGACTTCCTCATTGACTTGCTTCATTACCTCCACCAAGGAGATAATGTTTTCACCCATGTCTGTGTGTTGGTCCGTCCGTCCGTCTGTTAGCAGGATATCTAAAAAATTTGGGCACGGATTTGCACAAAACTTGGTATGAAGGTTGCTTATGGGCCAAGGAATGGGCCACTCGACTTTTCATGTCGATTGGCCAAAAGGGGGCGTGGTGATGGGCATGGCATATCACCAAACGGTGCTCTACTCAGCACATTTTCTAGTTACTCATTATTTCATTTATTATTTGTATTAAACAAGAAATCAACAACCACAGCTGTTTTTCTTAGTTCCTGAAAAGTTGACATTTTGTAATACAAGGTTTTCACTCAACAGTGCTATGTTCCCCATGCTTCTGCTGCATGTGCTGCTGCACAAGAAGTGGAAGAGTGAGTTAACTGAACCCATTTTGCTGAAAAGATTATTTTAATGGCTATAATAAGTGCTCTTCTGTGTTGAATAGGGTATAGTGGAGAAAGATGAGAGGGCCGGAATAATATGCATCAAAGGTCAAGAGCCTAAATCAAACAGCCAACAGCATCAGTGTATAGTATGTAGTTTAGCCTGCTGAGCCACCTGAGTGCCACTGAATCCTATTTCAGTTAGCTAGGTTTTATTTAACAGAAGAAAGGCCACCAACAAAATGTGATTATGACAATAAAAATCTTGAGTAAAGTCATGGTCATATTTTCATCACGGTCCTTCAGCAACCAGTTGATTTTGATTAAGGGATGATGAGGCCTACAGGTTTCTCACCTGTAGACAGCATAGCTCTAGTCCTGGCAAAACTGGTGTAAAGTATTTCTCATTGGAACAGGTTTGTGCTGGCTGGATAAGACTCACTCACAATCAGTGTAAACACACACAACACTGCATTTTCCTCCTATTCATCATGCAGTGATTTTCACCCCCTCCCCTATTTTTTTTGGATAGATATTCTAGCCAGATAAGCATACAGTATCATAAAGCTGATGATATTCATTGGGGTGCGAGTACCTGCCAGCGCGGCCCCTTAGTGCCAACATATTGTGTTTTTGCTGAGGCAGCCGTGGAGCAGAATGCTGCGCTTGGCTCTAGTTCGCACACTTCACAGGAACAGGATGGAGCCCGGCTCTGCTCTCCTCTAGCAGGGTCTGTTTAATGTACAGGTCTCTCTCTCTCTCTCTCTCTCTCTCTCTCTCTCTCTCTCTCTGTGGGAAAGACGATGAACAGAGAGAAGGGGTTAACTGAAGATGACAAGGGGAGGTGGATGGGTTGAGAGAGGGAGAGAGAAACAGAGAGAGAGAGAGTGAGAGAGAGAGAGAGAGAGAGCATGAGATGGTACCACTTATTGGCTTTGACTCTAAGATTCAGTTCCAAATGTACATTGCTGTGTTTGCCTTGCTCAGCAGTTGACTGGGACCCAGGACTGCAGACCATTTTTGCTGTAGAGATCTGTACTTTAATCAGTCTCAGGAAGGAGAGATACCTCATAGAACATCCCATTTGTAATTACATAGAGCTTATAATCAATAGCGCAAGTTTTGGGACAGTGAGCTTAAGTTGGTCCTTTATTGCTGTTGACTCGTCTACAGATAAAAAATAACAATCTGCCAGCTTTTAATTATTTTATTTATGTCTTTATTAGTCCCCATGTTAAACTATGTTGAAATAATTATAACAAAAAGAGGCAAGCTTAAGCTCACTACTTACACTCACACTAACTGTAATTCTAATCTTATTACATGTCATCATTTTGGCCAACAAGGATGAGCCTTTTTACGTTGTAAATACACTGGGAGAGCTGGACCAACACATCATATATTATATATAATTATCTTTCTATATCAAGCAGGAATGCAGTTTACCTCTGGGCCGCCTTATTCAGCACAAAAGATTTCATAGACTTTTTTTTTTTTTTTTTACTGCTCAGAAGTTCAGATTTTCTACTCAAAACTGCATTGCAGCTACAGTTCATAATGTTACCCATAGTTTGCTCTGGTTTCTTTGGTTTCCACCTTTTTCAGCTCTTGAACCTCGATAATCTTAAATTTCTGCACCACATATTAGTTTCTCTCTACTTCTACCTTGTTATCTATCACTCTTCTCTCCATTTCTGTTTCTCTCTCTTTCCCATTTACTGTATGTTCTTTCTCTAGTTTCTCTTTGCCTTGTTTTACCTGTCTTTTCCTTTTTTTCTCCTCTCTTACTTGCGCCCTCCCTGCTCCTCTCTCTCTCTGCCTGTTTCTTTCCTCTCTCTCCCTCATTTCTTTATTAGTGATGGCCATCCCCATTTCCTCTAAAGAGTCACTTAATAGTGCTGACATCATCGACATGTTTAACGGTGGGATTTACCGTTTTATTACAATCACTTTGCATTCTAGGCACTTTGCATTCTTATGCTCTCCAGAGTGACTTAAATATGAAAAGGTCAAGTAAGTGCAAGTGCAAGTGACAATAATTTAACAGTTAGAAATAGAGAACAGAATGGATGTTTTTCTTTGAATGTAAGCTACAACAAAGACTAGGCTTATGTGTCAAATGAGATAGTATTGGAGGGGTTAGGGTGTGTGTGTATGTGTGCAAGAATTTGTACCGGGGTTCACTCTACTTGCAATGTTGAGAAGTCCTCACAAATATAGTACAATAGGCAGAATATGACTTCTTCTCATAGGGTTAGAGGTTATGGTTTGGGTTAAGGCTAGAATGGGTTAAGACATATAGGCTTATTGGGTAAGGTAGGGCTAGTATTGCTGCGTGTATGTGTGTGTCTGTGTGTGTTTGCTTCTGCACAGTGGTGGACATATTAAGCTGCTAGTCATTTTTATAGCTTATTCCCAAGGCTGCACTACACAGCTTCAATACTCTGTGTTTTATGTGTGGAGTCAGTGTCGTAGCTATAAATGTAATACATACTATTGGTTGAATAAGCTCAGTGCTGACAGCAAGCTGCTTCTTCAAAGAGAACTACTTTATATCAGAGACAGTAGCGAGAGGTAAAACACACGCACGCCAACTCCATATCGCTCGTGAATTAGCCTAATGGTCGAGTAACTGACTAAGCAGCGGCAGTCTCAGAAGTAGCCATGGTATGCAGAAACACTGGCAGGACGTCAGCTATAGATCACTGGTCAATACCTGCACCAGCAATACAGTACCACTTCTCTCTCATCTTGTCCAATCCAGTCCTTTACAGCTAACGTCAAGACAATAGGAATGAGTACTGAAAAAATTATACCTATTAGTACTGTGCAAATTTGTGGCATCAGTGTTGATTTCTAATGATACATAGCTGTACTAGACAGAAATGTATTTTTGCTCCTTGCTTCATTTAATTTCTCTGGTTTATCATGCAATTTAAAAATTAATCTACCTTACATGTGTTATTTTTGAACAAGAACAACTATGTCCCAATGCTGGAAACAAGACTTGAACTGAGACAAAAACTTTGACTCAGACTTTGACTTGGACATGATGCCATGGAGATGCAAAATCTTGGAGTTGCTCCATAATGGTTAGTGAATCATAGAGGTAATGACACATGGAAAATAACGCCATGACAAAAACAGACATACAAACAGACATAATACAGAATTTGATATAACAGCAGTAGCATTAGCCATTATACATATTGATCATGACCTTAACTGAAATTCTTAAGCACTTTGGAAATTTAAGAAGTTCATAAGCACAATCCCTGGTGATTTTATGGTATGAGGATGATGACCAC